>NW_022196906.1:23640852-23721806 GCF_008632895.1 Mastomys coucha
CCTGGCAGTCCTGTTGTATTTTGTTTTCTAGTTTGCTTGTGCTGTCCACCCAGAGCTATCTTGAAGTACCAAGAATGGGGTTCTTATCTTCTTGAACTTAGAGAACAGCCAACTTTTCATAGCTGTGCGTGGTGTGAGCAATGGGTCTGACATATATGCCCTCTTTTACTTTGAGACATTTTCTTTTGAAATCATGTAGAATATTGTCAAACTAGCATGTGTGTACCTGTTAGAAATATCTTGGTGGGGAGAAGGCAAAAGATAATAAACGTTAGCAAAGATGTGTAGAAAATTAAGCCCTGTTGGTGAGAATGCATATTAGCATAACCCTATAAAAAAAAAAAAAACACAGTCACCTTAAAATTAAAAAAAAAAATAGAAATTTAGTATGATTCATCAGAATGCTAGAGAAATGCCTGCATGGCCAAGTTCATTGTAGCAGTATTGATAATTACTAAGTCGTTGAAGCAATCTTTGTAGCACTAGTAGATGAAGATATAAAGAAAATGTGGCAGATACACACTAGTCATTGTTATTTAAACTTCACAAAGAAGGCATGGCCTGTTCCAGCAGCAGGCGTGGAATTGGAAGACATTGTACTTAGGACAGACATGCTATTTTTACTTTGCCTGTTTGTTTGTTCGTTTGTTTGTTTGCTTGCTTGCTTGTTTGAAACAAGGTCTGACTAAATGGCCCTGGCTGACCTGGAACTCAAGAGAGATCTGCCTGCCTCTTCCTCCTTAGTGTTGATATTAGAGGTGTGGGCCACCACAACTGGCTCTCAAGCACTGTGGTTAATACTTATTTGGTATATGTTTTTAAAGTGCTAGAAGAGTGCTTTTGATTGTGTCGCAGTATATGGGTAATACATTTTTTAAATAATTATGCTATGTTTATATACATATATATCATCATAATAAATTGAAACTTAAATATATCAATTAAAAATTATTAAATAGAAAATTGTTATTACCCTTCATAATTTGTTTTTCCCCTTTTCTTTCAAGATTTAAAACATTTTTCTTTTTATTTCTCCTCTGTTCCATTGGTTGTTGAGGAATGTGTAATTTAATTTATATATACTTATGAGTATGCATCTTCTTATTGATCTCTAGCTTCCTGCTACTGAGGTTGGGAAAGGTACTGGATATTGTCTCAATCTGAAGTTGTTAGGACTTGCTATGTGGCTTTACATTATTTTCAGAATGTTCCATGGATATTTGAAAATAATGTGTTTTCTGTTGTTGTCCAGTGAATGTTCCATATGCACCTCCAAGGTCCATGTGGTCTGTCCCATCACCAGGTTCAATGTGCCTTATCGACTTTCTGTCTGGATGATTTACACACTGTTGGAAAGGGGGCAGTTAAGTCCCCTTCGATTGTGCCACGGCTGCAAGTATTTTTCTTATATATTCAGGTATTCTCATATTGAGATTGATTGATTGATTGATTGATTTACAATTATCAAAACCTCTTCCCGCCTGTATCTTCTGAAAGTCTTTTACTTTGAACCTATTTTGACTCCTATAGGCTCACTCTCTTTGGATGGCAAAGACTATCTTTGTTCATTTCTTTGCTTTTAACAAGAAAACGTGGCCTTAAAATTAAAGTGAGTCTCCTTCTCAGTAGCATATAGTTGGATCTTGTTTTTATAACCTATTCAGCCATTACATGCATTTTGATTGAATGATTTAATACAATAACAATTAGTAATTTATTGACAGTGAAGTGTTTATTTGCACCATGATGTCTCCATCTGCTATACTGGTCTTTTGTTTTTCCCCTGGTGTTCTTGTGATGTAATAATTGTTTTGTATTGTTGCCTTGATAAATTCCCCTTTATTTGTTGTATGTCAAATACTGGGGCCTTTCTTAGTCTTTACCACAAGGCTTATATGGAACATAACCATCAATTGAAGATGATAACAGCTCAACTATGCACTAGCTGCAAACACTGTCTCACACACATTTTATGGTCCTGAGGTCACACGATCTGACCATTAATAAATAGTTGTTATAATACTTTGGTATCTTATTTGGTAAGAAATGATTTGTACAGGATAAACTTATTCTGAATCTGACCTTGACCTTGAGTTTTGCCCTTCCCCCATCTGTTCTTGCAAGTGTTCTTTCATTTCAACTTGGAGACTTCTTTTAACACATCTTGTAAGGCAGGTCCAGTGGCCATACACTCCTTTGTTTTCTGTTTCTACTGATCTATTTCATCTAATCTGTCTCAGCCTGCAGGATTTCTCCTAAGAAATCTGTTGCTAACCATACATAAAGTACTTTATTTGTATTTTTTTTCTCCAGCTTTTGGCTATAAAGTCAGTGAAAAGGTCGTTATGTTTGATTATTCAAAGCTGTTTTGCCTTTGAGGATCAGGATGGCCATGTCCTTCTCTAGATGTGGACAGCATTTGGTAATCATCTTTTTAAATAAGCCCTCTACCTTTCTGTATCAGCTACTTCTTAAACGTCCATAATGACTGTTCTGCCTCACTTGTTGGTAACCCATAAGGCCCATAGGCTTTTGCATTCTGTATCATTTATTCCTTTTTCTTTCTATTCCTTAGATGTAGCCTCTGAATGTCCCTGATAACACTTCCTTCTGCTTGAACAAATCTGCAGTTGCATCTCTTGAGACTTTTAAGATGTGACTATTGCGTTCTTCAGATCTGGAACTTTTATTGGACTCTTTTTTAATGTTTTATCTTTTCCTTTCATTGATATGTTGCTCTTGTATTATTATCTTGGTCTTGTTAAGCATATCTCTATGCTCTATTATAGTTTCATTGAGATAATTTAAGTTAATTCTTTGAATACTTCATTAGGCAGCTTTTACTGATCATGTGATGTAGCCTTGAGTAGACTCTGTAATCCAGGCTGGCCTCAAACTGGAGGTCCTCCTGCTTCAGCCTCACAAGTGCTGGGATTTGTGGTATGCCTCACTTTTGTACACCACCTCTTTATAATGAGTTACTATCATTTTGTCTCCCTTTGGCTCTGACTCACTTTTCAGATAATATCTCACCCTTGTAGTTTTACATTTGTTTCTGTTGATTTGAAGAACTGCCATATTTTCTAGTTTTTATTGGTTGGTTTTCTTAAGGTGGGGCCCTTCACCTGTCAGCCTACACAGACATTCTGGGTTTCTAAGGACTGGATCTGGGGATGGGAAGAAGGGCCAGTTGGTAAAGTGCTTGTTACATAAGCATGAGGAACTGAGTTCCATTCCTCATGAACACAAATGCCAAATGTGGCAATGTGTGTCTATGACCCTAGTCCTGGAAGTGAGCCAAAATTTTAAGACCCTTTTTCAAAATCTGTAATGGAAAGTGACAAAGGAAGATAGTTAACTGTACAGGCCTATGACCTCTATATGTGCATTCATGGGTTCATGAACCTGTACATGCATGTGCACCTGCATGTGAGCAGGATTGGAAGATCCACCCCCCATAAGATAAATTTTTAAAGAGATGGAATCTGGACCCTGGTCTTCTGGGACTACTTTGGAGTCTGGAACTATCTGGGCTTCTCGGGTTCCTATGTAGACATAGACTTTTAGCTGCTGGGGATAAGCTTGGGTCGTCAGTCTGTGAGGACCAAGTAAGGTCACGGGTCACAAAGATGTTTGGAGTCATCAGAAATGTACTTATATTGAAATAAATTGGAAGCTTGAAGCCATGGGGCTGTCCTAGATGAGGCTACTGGTACCAACCTAAATCCCAGGTCTACAGTATAGGCATGGCCTAAATCGGGGGCTAACTTGAATACCCCACCTACAACAGCATTCTCCCATGATGCACAGGTTTGGTGGGGATGGACTATGGTACTGCCCTTCCTTTTCTCCTAAGTGCATCTCTATTTCTGTGCCCCCCCCCCCTCAGATGCTCCACTCCCTCATCTGGATCCCTTAGCTCTTATGAAGCTATTTTTTGTGCATGAATTGTTTTTCAAATTAGTGTTTCTATGAGGGGACAAGCACTGGAAACTCCTTATTCTGCCATCTGGCTGATGGAACTGTTTTTAAATTTCATGGTGTTTGACATACAGAAGGATTTTATCTGAACACTGCCAAACCCATCAGTCTTTCTTCTATTATTTACGGCATTGCTTTGGGGCATAGACAGACCTTCTCCACCCAGAATCCCTACGCAGATTTATTTATGCTTCTAGTTTTAAAAGGCTTTATAGTTTACATTCTTCTCTGTAATCCACCTATAATCTAAGCATTGGCCTCTATATGAATGTTTTGCTGACAGTTAATCAATATTTAGTGCCACGCTCATGAATATGCTCTTATTTTCTAGATGATTTCTCCAGTTGTCATATTTGTGCAGAGAGTTCTTGAATTTCTTCTCTTTAACAGATGTATTTCTGGGCAGCCTACTCCCTAGACACAACTTCTGTTGATTCTTCCACCCAAAACTCACAGTTTATAGCATTGTTACTCATGGAACGTTTAAAAGTCATCAAAGCTGTAACTTTCAAAAGTCATCAAAGCTAGCATTCCTACATTCTACTATGTTACTTTTTGGAGTGTTCTTCCTCAAAAAACAAGTCAACAAAACAAAAATCATTATTTTGTATCAAATCGCTTACAAGCAACCAAGTAACTTTGAAAAGTTACTATTTCAAACTATTTAGTCTTTCTGTCCTAAAAGCCTTTCCCATTCTCATGTTTACTGGTGCTGTTCTGTTCTATCTTGTCTAGTCCCACACCACAGCCTCTGCAGGCCCTCTCCCTGGTCTCTCTAATAGAGCCCGTTATTTGTCTGAGCTCTCCCACCTGCTTGCTGTGTGGCCTCAGGCTCAGTCTCTCCAAGTCTCTCGATTCATCTATAAAATGGAGTTCTGACAGGAGCTATTGATGATGAGGTTCTAAAGATTAAATAGGAAAATTATGTTGAAAGCCTTTTGTGTTGAACTGAATAACCACTCTTCATATCGGGACTTTCAGAATTCCATGATGTCTTCCTCATCACTATCTTTGCCTTTGTAAGGAGAAGGAATGAAGTGCATTACAGAAAAGGGGTCTGACACCTCAGAGGATTCAAAGGCTGGACCGACCCCTGGGGAAGCAGAGACAGGAAACCTGGTGTCAGAGACTGAGTTCCTTAAGAAACTCTCCTAATGTCTGGGCTAATGGAGAGAAAAGGCTAAGCTATGTCTCAGAAAGACGGTAAGTATTCAAGAGAAGGCAGCTGGGAGCACCTTAGGAGAGCAAAGCTCTGCCCACAGACAGACAGCTTCATGGATGTGGGTCGGGTGCAGCTAGCGAGGGCCCAGTGCTCAGAAGTACCCCATGCTTAGTTCACGCTTAGTCCCTGGCAGCTTGGAATGTGATTCCATTTTTAACAAAAGGTATTTTCATTGTGCACTAGGCCCTGCCTGTCATCTGCCTTGTCCATCCCAACCCTTTCTTTCGGCCCTAATGACACACAATTAAATTAAGAAATAAAAAGACACTTAACATTGACAAGCTGAAGGTCTATTTGCTGTAAGGAGGATGGAGGAGCAGGGAAATACGCTTTTTATCAGAAATGTACTGAACCTGGGAATGGAGTTCAAATATATATAAGCCACAATTTATATCCTGACTACATAGTTCTCTCTTAAAAAGATAAAAGGAAGCACAAAATGCCAGACCTCGTGCTGACAGAATACAACGCCTGTCCCTGCTTCTGAATCCTGCAGTTCCAAGCTGGTAAATCTGAGAAGGTGCCTTTTATTGCCGTCCACAATGTCCAGATGCTTCACTGGCAACTAATTATTCTCTCCTTAGAAGTAGATAGAGGGAAATGAATTGCATTGCTTTATCCAACATTTAAAAAAAAAAAAAAAAAAAAAAAAAACACAACCCAAGGGGGAGGGGTGGAACTGGTGAGAGATCTCAATCAGGAACACCATGAAAGCATGAAAGCTTGAATCCAAGCCTGACATTCATGTAGAAATGTCTGCCACGGTGACATGAACTTGTGGTACCAACATCAGGGAGCTGAAGACAGAAGGATCCCTGGGGCTCACTGACCAACCAGCCTAGCATTTTTGGTCAGCTCCAGGCCAAGAGAGACTTTCTCTTAAACTAAAAACAAATAAACAAACAAACACAGCAACAACAACAATGTAGATAGTATCTGACAAATGATAAGCAAGGTTGACCTCTGGCCTCCACAGGAATGCTCAACATATGCAATTGCAAGTTTATAATCTTTCTCTCTCTCTCTCTCTCTCTCTCTCTCTCTCTCTCTCTCTCTCTCTCTCTCTCTCTCTCTCTCTCCCACTCTCAAAAGTCCCTAAATATAAAAACAAAACACCTTTTCGGTTGGGTCTGGAACGAAGGCTTAGTTGCTAAGAGCACAGAGCACATATCGCAGAGGTCTCAAGGTTCCAGGCCCAGCATTCATGGCAGGTGGCTAACAACTGCCCATAACTCCACCTTCAAAGTATCTGATGCCTCTGGTCTGCTCAGGTGTGTACATTCATATGTGTGTGCATGCACATGTGTGCATGCGTGCACACACACACAATTTAAAATTGTATAAAAATCCACATAATTACTCATTTCTGTCTCATAACAGCCCTGCCAGTAAACACTGTTTGTTTTATCCATAAAGAAAACCAAACTCTGTGAGTTATTTAACACTCCCAAGTCACAAATGTATCAATCAGCAAAAATGAGGGTAGGGAAGACCAGGAGTTGGCCATTACATGATGTCACCTCTCTTAGGAAAAAAAGTTGAAGGGAAAAGTTTTACTGCTTGTGTGTTGGTACAGGTGGGATACTGGCAGCATGAAGCATGCCTTCTTGCATCCATGATGGAGCACCAGGGTTGGAAGATCTCATTCATTAGCAGGCTGTGGAGCTGTGAAGCTGAGTTGCTAGCTGGTAGCTTCAGAGAGTAATCATTGCATTGCTCTGGGACATGCTGAGGTGAGATTCCTGGAAAGCCTTCAGGAGCATGCCATCAACTATGGCACATTCCTGAAAGCATGGCTCGGAAGATTCAATGAATGGAATCATGCAAGGAGCTGAGATTGCAGGTGCCTGGTAGTGTGCTCTGGAAATCTCTGCCGTTATTATGACCTAGTAAACATCTAGGTCGTCATGGAGCTAAGAAGATTATTATGACCCAGTAAAGAAGTGGGTCAAATGGAGCTCAGAAAAGAGATCTTGACTAGAGCTAGAAATCCAGAGTTGCCAAGTTACGAATAACTGAAGCCACCAGAGAGTGGGGGTCTCTTAGAGAATGATGTGGATTAAAAGGACAGAGTCCTAGCAAGCTATCATCAACAGAGATGCCCAAGTTGTTTGTGGGGTGTTAAATAATGTGCAAAACAAGACAATTTCTGAAGTTTCAACAAAAGGAGACATTTTTTCCATTTTTTTAAAATGAAACACTGGAAAGACAATACTTTGGATGGCAGTTGATATATACCATGGAAAATCACTAAACACCTAAGGAAGCCAACCACACTTTTCTGTTTGACCATAATGAGCACCAAGAACCATTCAATATCTGCTCAATCAAGATCTAACCCAGCCTTCTGGGTGGAGAAGAGGTGTGGTAACAAAACATGTTGTCTAGTTCTAGATACTAAACACACACACACACTCCCAGCGCCTATACATAGATAGATATGATAGTGCTAGGATGTGAACCCTGGCCTCTTGCATCGTAGGCAAGCGTTCAACCTCTGAGCTACACCCCCAGCCCAGTGTTCATGCTGATACTTTGACCATGGACCACAAGAGCTCCTCCTGACCAGTAGTGCTCCCTATGAGCTTTCTGAAAAAGGCTTCCATGCCTTTATTTGTGCATGATGCTCCTCCACAGAGCCCTACCGCTGCCTCTACTGAACATAGTCGTGACCTCACCAACTTTAAATGTTGTACTTTTCTGTCTTCCCTGTTAGGTTATAAGTTTATAAATGTGCTAGTTCCACTGATGGACTTCATGTCTGGCATAGGGGATAGCTATTTCTCAAAGACTGAAGTCTTATTCCCAGAATGACAGTATTTTATTTCAGTCTTTATGACAGTCTTTCATCATCCATGTAATCCAGCCCCACTTCTATTCCTACTTTGCCTTCAGTGAACCTCCAAGAATGTGGTAATGAGCACCTTCCTTGCTCAACATGGATGTTTGCTGATTTTACTATTGGTATTGCTGCTTTGACTTCTCCTAGTCCAATGATTGAAGTACGTCATATGAACACTAAAATATAAGCAGCAACTCACACTTGTAGTCCATACACTAGAGAGGCTAAGACAGAGGGATTGGCCACGAGTTGAAGGCCAGCCTAAGCTACACAATGGGTTCCAGGCCAGCCTAGAGTACAGAACGAGACTCTGACTCAAAGCATTAAAACAAACAAGCAACAACAGCAAAAGGCACACGCTGGGAGGGGATAGTCAATAGTAGTATTTGACAGTCACACAACTGCAGACTTGCATCAGGGCTACCACAGGACAGAGCAATGGGCCCAGAAGGCTGTCTGTTTGATATGAAGGCCTCCTGCTCTTTCTAGCCTTATCTTGTGTGTACAAGCAGTAGAAAAACTCCTGTTCTGCCCTTTCTGATGTACCTGCCTTGCCTTCCATGTTCAGTCATCCCCAAAAACAGATCCAAAGAGAACCTTTGGGCTTAAAAGGCAACCCAGGGGTGCAATCCTGAGTTTCCCTGTGCTTCAGCGTTAACAATAATCCATACTGAAAATCAGCACAATTTGAGAGGACATTGCAGACACCACATAGTTAGCCCTCTCTATCTTAGCAGATGGATTATTAAGCTCTTTGACCAAACAAATCACATTAAGGGAGTGAGTTTATAGAACAGAGGAACAATTCTTCTTAAACCTGTATTTGAAACACCCTCTTTGCTAGACAAAAATCAGACAGCTGCCTTCGTATCCCTTTCTGTTCAGTGGCTGCAGCTCCCTTTGATATCTTCCCAGTACCAAGGTAGAGTTCAGCAGCAGCATGAAGATCTGAAAATGTGGTCAAGGTGCCTTATGAAATGGACACCTTGGTCCTTCTTTTTCTCCCGGGTTTCTTTCAGCAAATCAAATCTTAAACACAATGTAACAAATCAGTAGAAGTTCGGAGAAGAAAGACTCCTAACAAGGCAGCTTGGCAGTGGGTTGGGAGGAAGAATATTGGTGCTACTTCTGACTTTGATGTGAACTGGCTATGTGAGAAGCATCTTGCTCTACGAAGCTAACTTTTCTAGAAAAGCTATTCACTGCATCTTTAATATATATTGACATTAAATATCTATATGCACGTATGTGTGTATCTCCAACGAGAATTCAGAATTCCTGTTCCTTAAAGGAAATGAGAATGGCATCATCTGTCAAATGGGGATAATTAGAGCATCTGCCCCACCATGCTGGGATGAGGGTTAAATGAAGCAGCTCATGAGAGAATGGGAAGTGGGTACAGGGAAGCTTGCACACAGCACAAAGGCTCAGTAAATGCTGTGTTGGAGTTAGTGATGATGATCATTGGAAGATAACAAGGGAATTCTCCGAAGACCAACACGGAGAAGGGCCTTGAGAATGGAGGAAGGCAAGTTCATCTTCTGTAGGTATACTCTGGGGACACAGGTTCTAACAGTGATTGCGGGGCCTGGGGGAGGACTGGGACAAATAGCCGGATGGGATTTGTACATGAGGTTGGCGCTCCTGATAACTTTTAGAAATTGAGTTTGATTTTGTCATGGCCTGGATTCTGGAAGTAGTGGAGCCCAAGGGAAACTGTAATTTCTTGCTTGGTTGCAGGAGGATTTGGGACTCAGGACGCTTTACACATTCATAGGAGTTTATAATTCATATGCTATATTTATAATTTCGCAGCAGGCCCAGAGAGGCAAACAGATCTGTCTGAAAGCACATACTCTCCCTGAGGGCTCACAGGAGTTTCAGTTTCTGTGTCTTCCTTCTATAGAGGTTTCTAGTCTAAACGGTCACTCAACCCAAGTCACAGCAGAACACAGGCAAGGGGCAAAACAATGTCTCCCTTCAGCTCCCATGGGTGCCAAGCGATTGAATGTCCAAACAGAGACTGGATTGGGCACTTTTCATCACTGTGACAAAGTGTCAGGAGAAACAGCTTAAAGGTAGAAAATAGTTATTTTGCCTCACAATTTTATCTGTGGTTTAGCCCTGGGGTTTCTGGGATATCATGAGGCATGACAGCTAAGAAGTAGACACCAAAACAGAGAGATGTCTGGGATAACTGGTACCCAAAGACTCACTCTCGGCAACTGTCATCGACTACCCTCAGCAAAAACAACACTGCCTTCTAAATATTCTAGTTTGTGTTTTCTGGAGACAATGTCTCATTCTGTTGCTACACTGCTCCAGAGGTCACTGTAGGGACAAGTCTGTTTTACTCTTGTCCTACCCCTACAGCTTCCAGGACTCCCCAAAAAACTCTACCAGTTGACGGCCAAGCTTTGAATACCTGTAACTTTTATGGAATGCTTCTTATCCAAACTGTAACCAAAACTCTGGGGGAAATATCACCTTGAAATATTCAAAGAGCAAGAATCAAACACATCTGATATCAAAAGAAAGTGGAGCCTTCCAACCCCAAACCTTGGGAACTAAACAGTAACACCATAAAAGTGGAAGAAGCTTAATAAACAGTCAAATATTATCAAGTGAGAAAAAGTTGGAGACAGAAGGTAGATATGAGGAAGGCACCTAGGACCACTGACAGAAGAAGAGAAATGACTTCTAAGGGCATGTATTTAATAACCCCAATATATGCCCACTGGGTTCTTTTCAAAGGGACCTGAGTAGTCATACTCAATGAGATAAAGAATAAATAATGACTTTTAAAACACAAGCATAGAACTATTAGTAACAGCAATATATAAAAGCTGTCTAGAGTGACATTTGGATGCAGCCATAGTAACCCAGCATCAACCACACACCCATGGTGAGAGGCCTGAAGAAACAATGTCTGCCTGGTTCTGGGCTGATTGGTTCTATTTTCTATCTTATTCTAAACTTTCAACACCGGTGATCTCTGTATTTATCATGTCTGCTGCCATCTTCCCTGAGAGCCTCACTCCACAGTGAAACCCAAGGAATTAGCCAGGCCAGCACAGGGCCTGATAGCTTCACACACATTTCACCTGCCCTAGCTCAGCTCCTCTAAGAGCCGCCCCTCCCTGCCATGTGCTCCACATCCTCAAGGCTATTCCACTAAGGTTTTCAGCTTCTTGTCTTCAGTGCCAGGGGCAAGGTGACATTCCTTGAGATTTATTATTATTGTTTTCCATAACCTGAGGAATGTCAGCCCTCTAAAAGCTTCTGCACCATGTTGATTTTCTAAGTTAACTCTGACTTAGCATAGATTTATTGGCCAACTTGGTGATATAGTTTGTGTGCGCGCGCGCCAGCGTACCTGTTTGCCACACGAAGGTGAGGCAAGAGGAAAAAAAAATACACTATTTACTTGGCTCTAACGTGTGCCACCGCAGGAGCTAATTGCTATCATTGGTACCAATCCTTTCCATTCTCAAAGCTGTCAGGTAAGGAGAAGATGTCATTTATCACACCGAAGAACAAGGCTCCAAGAAGCTGAGTGGAAGGCAAGGGTCAAATTGGCTGAGGTCTAATTCTATAGGAAAGAAACCAATGTATACAAAGATGACTGAAGACACCCACATCCATATGCCAAACAGAAGCACAATGTTATGTTGGGATCCAAGCATGTGAAGTGAACGGAAGCCCCATATTAATTTAGCTTGCTTGCCTCCTTAGAGAGAAGCCTGGAACACTACTGGTACACCGTTATCTTCCAGGCAACCATAACTCGAGAAGCTGGAGACTCCCATACAAAATAACTGAGCTTACACCCTGTTTCCTCCAGTTGCTCTGGGCTTGCATTCCTCTGTCCTGATGAAGCTCTGATGTGCCCTTCTCATGTGCCCGTGGTGAGCAGGGGCAGAGACATTGTCACAACAGTTCTTATAGCTCAAGCTATTTTGTCCATCCTCTCTGAGGCTAACAGCTCCTTTTTAAATCCCAAATACTCACTGTCCCCAGGGAAGCTGCCATCTTGGCTCTGGAATGTCACAGACTTTATTGTATCAACAAGATTTTTCTGTTGGAAAACTAGTCTATTATAGTATCAAGTTGAGGTTCACTTCTCTGGGACACAAATCAGCATTTCTCATGAACTTCAACCGTCCTGTTGCACTGAGCACATATATCACGGCTCCTGTTGACCTCAGGGCAGGAGTGGGGCAGTGAGGTCCTGGGAAAGAGCTCTGCAGATGTGAGGTGAGAGGGAAGCAACCTGTCTGAAATCGCTTCTTCATTTGAAAGTAGGGTAACAGTCAATCTTGTGAGGCCATCTGAAAGGTCAAGAGGTCCACACCCATGCAAACACCTCAGTTACCACCAGCGCTCTTGTGTTCTACGTCTGACCTGTGCTGGCCTCTGTGGTTCTAAAATTAAGTGTGCAGGCCTGGCTTCCCACACACACTCAATATTCCCAGATTTGCTGCCTGTGGAATGAATGCTCCACTTTAAAGTACAAGGGAGATGGAGATGGTTTTTGTGAGCTGTAGTCAAAAGATCTCCTGCACATGCATCAAAGCCAACTCAGGCATCATGCGGCAAGTCACCTAACTACTGTGAACTGTATTTCCATTATACTGCCCACAGTGAGACGGTAGGCTGGACACACATGTGCACAAAAGGTTGGTTAGAAAGCCATATCTCAAAAAGTCTTACTGAGCTATCTCTTTGGTCTCCAGCGCCTCCTCACAGGGGTCTGCTAAGCAGGCAACTACAATAACATAGCCACTAAACCACACATGGGTGGCCAGCCTAGAACCTATGAAAGCCCGCCACAGATCTTACTATAGAAGATTTTATTGGTGGAGTGTGAGGGAGACCACTAAAATCCTTCGACTAACTATGGCTGAGAACAGTTTTAGAGAGCCTCAGATAACAGGCCTGAATTTTTTATCTTTTTTATTTTTATTTTTTATTTTTATTAAATTTACTTTTTACACTCCATATTCCATTTCCCACCTCCCCTCCTCCATCCACCCTTCGATTGCTCCATATCCCACACCTCTTCCCTACCCCACCACGCCCCTCCATGTGGATGCCCCTCCACCCCACCTGACCTCTAAACTCCCTGGGGCCTCCAGTCTCTTGAGGGTTAGGTACATCATCTCTGAACGAACACAGTTCTGTACTCTATGTGTGTTAGGGGCCTCCTATCAGCTGGTGTATGCTGCCTGGTTGGTGGTCCAGTGTTTCAGAGATCTTGGGAGTCCAGATTAATTGAGACTTCTGGTCCTCCTACAGGATCACTATTCTCCTCAGCTTCTTTCAGCCTTCCCTAATTCAACAACAGGGGTCAGCGGCTTCTGTCCATTGGTTGGGTGCAAATATCTGCATCTGACTCGGCTGCTTGTTGGTTCTTTCAGAGGGCAGTCATGATAGGTCCCTTTTTGTGAGCACTCCATAGCCTCAGTAATAGCACGACAGACCCAAAGTGGGACCCAGCTTAAGGGGAGGTCCCAAGGCCTGACACTATTACTGAGGCTATGAGCCTGTATTTTTTTTTTAAAGCAGCCGGTTCTGCCTTCCACTTGTCTGGTGGAACTGATCTTAGCGCTTCTCTCACTGCCCTCTGGTGGTTACAGCTTGTAATTTCATGACTGCACCAGGCTGCCTCTATTCTGGGTCCCCTCCCAGCAGGTTCTCAGCACTAAGCAAGTTTATCATCAGGAGCAACCTTCTCGCTGGACTCATGAGCTCAGAGTATGTAACTTCATGCGTCTACAGTTTGAAAATATATCAAAAATTATATCAGCACGGAACATGTGTATTTGCCCATGTCGTTATTCTGTAAACAAAATAGCTTAAGCACATAGCGTTTATTTTGCGTTGTGTATTTGAAGTAAAACAGAGCTGATTCAGAGCAATGGTTTTCAATTCTCCTGATGCTGTGACCCTTTGTACACTTCTTCATGTTCTGGTGACTCCCAATCATGAAATTATTTTTGTTGCTACTTCATAACTGTAATTTTGATACGACTGTGAATTGTAATGTAAACCTCTTGATATGCAAGACATCTGATATGCCACTCCTGGGAAAGGGTCACGAACCACTGATTTAAATTATATGCACAGATACATATTTAGATATGAAACTTGAGCATCCATGGACTTTGGTATCTATAGGGAGCTGGGCCTGGGAGCTAATGCCTGCAAAGCAAGAAAAATAAAATTTGTCTTTCTCTTCCTCCCCTAAGGCTCTGGACCTCTATATTGTCAGCTGGCTTTGTTTCTCTATGCATGTCCCACCCAGCCCTGAGCTATTGTCTCAGCAACGTTGACTATCACTCTTGCTTAAAACCCTTTTAATGATTTTCACTGTCCTCCAGGAAATCTCTAGGCCCTTGGCACAAAATAAAATACGATCCTCTGTGAAGTCTCCTCTGACCACATCCTTCACTCTGCGCTCTGCCTGTGTCCTTGGTAGCCCCGGCCCGGGCTGCTTTCGGTCCTGTAGCCTCAGTGAGGCCTCCCAGCTCTCCTGAGGTCTCTGGGCTCTGCAGTTTTCCTAGGCTTCCTCCCACTGCCTTGCTATGTCTATTCAATGAATTCCCCACTTCTCCCCACCGAAGGCTCTTTCCTCATAGAAGCGCACAACACCAGCTCATGTCATTTTTTTCATTGAGGACCTTCTGCGACAACGCCCTCTCCTACTCCATTTCGGCACAGACCTAAGGCCCCCGGTGCTTTCCACTCCGCAAAGGGCTTCCCCACCAGACCACGTGCTCCCTGACCCAGAAATAGCACTTCATTTGCGGTTTGCAAATCTCAGTTCTAAGACAAGGTGCTGTGCTAGAATATAGAACCAACTCAATAAATGTTGTATGAGAATCCTAGATAGCCAAGACTTTGAAAAATGGCAGCTGCTCCAAGGGGAAAAGGTAATCACAATCGCTTATATTTGCTCAATGATAACAGTGACTCCCATGAGCATTCATAATAGATTTATTATAAGCAAGCCACCAGAAAGAGATTTTTATTCTCTTTTCGATGAACCGGCTGCTGCATTAGTCACTAAAATGCAATACTATCTCATTTAATCATTACAGCAGTCCCGGCCACCGAGATGAGAGCAGACAGTTCGATCTACATTCCGGATGAGAAACTTGAAGTTGGGCAGTGACCAATGACCAAGCACCTGAGGATAACATGAATGCCAGAGAGTGAGCCCAGTCTCTACAGCTGCTCTCGCAGCAACACGGGTCTGCTATCTTTCATTAATACTCTACCACCGCTTCCTGAGAGAGGTGCGTCCCTGGAGACGAAGCCAAACACAGAAATATGCTCTACCTGCAGAGGCGAGCTGTAAAAGCAATCATCCTAGCTTCTCCCATCTTGCCTCAGGTTCCTAATCAGTTATGGAAGAAATGACAATTCAGAGAGAAGAGACACCCAAGGGGGGGAGGCGCTGCAGTTCACTAGAGGGATCTGAAGACTTTGCTTCCACCGCTGTGATGTCCAGCTGGCAACACGGGAGACAAGTAAGGTTTGGGTGGATGACACGGAGACAAAGGGAAAACGGTACTCCAAGTGAATTAGTGAAGGTGAAATAAACGGTGTTCAGCAACAGATGGGGCTGGGGCTGGGTAATTTTCTTCTGTCACCTCCCCTCAGGCAATAGATAATCCTGCAGCTGCCAGAGCTCCCGGGAAAGACAGTCACAGAGCCCAAGTCTCCTTCCTGTTGGGAGCCATGCCCCTCATCCCTTAACCTGTCTCCATGATAAAAATCTTAAGAGAGCAAACTTTTTATAAGACGTATAGTAGCGATTTAACTCAGTCCCGGCTAAGGTTGCTATCTGTCAGGCTGTCCTGGTGACAGGCGGATTTGTAAATGCTCTGGCTCCAGTGTCAGGTTGAAGGTGACATTTTTCAGCAGGAGAATTTTTTTCTCCATCTCTCATTGAGACAGCACAACTGAGAACACGGAAAGTGATCCCCTCAATATCCCTGTGCCCCCTCAGCCTTACTGACCCGGGCTGCGGACCCCTCTAGCTCTGACAGGCCAGGCTCAAGGGAACTCCCCAAAAGGCCAAGTACCCAGGCCCGCCTCCCCACTCCATCTCTCTCACAGGTCTGCCCATGATGACTTATAATGATTTGTCTTGGCTGGCGGTGGCTATGACAGTCCCATTATAAATACTCACACAGATTCATTAGCAACAGAACAAAACCCAGAATCCCAACTAAATTCAGCTAATGCCCTGGCATGCTATTTCTTGGCTGAAACATCTAATACTGGCTCTGGATGCTCAGCGCCATTGCCCTTGATCTCTTCCCGAAATCCTTAATCCACTCCCAGGATGCCATATTAACTCTTTCTTTCCCCTACCCTGCTCAGTTCTGAAGGGTCTTATGGAGGGGCAGTGATTTGGCTCACTGATTTTCAGCCCAGTTGTTTACATTTATTTTTCTATCCTTGGGAAGGCACTCTGTGCCCTCATGCCAAGCAGGAGGCAAACTTTCTTTTCCTGTTTTTCTTCTCTGTTTCTCTCTGTCTCTCTCTGTCTCTCTCTGTCTCTGTGTGTATGTGTGTGTGTATGTGTGTGTGTGTGTGTTTCTTTAATTAAGCCTAACATTATTCTGAGGGCTACAAGGAGTCAGCTTTTGCTGTGAAGCTCTGAGAAAAGAAAAGGGGGTCCAAAGGAAATTCTGGGGTAGGTTTGGGGCCCAGAATGGAGGCCAGAGGACAATGGGGTTCCCTATAGGGGTTTCTTTTCTAATCCTGTCTAGGACACTCTTTACCTACATACAATCTGTGTGACAGCAGACATATGCCCATGGGGCAACTGGGGGTTGGGATCACACAGATCCCTGAAAAAGCTTGACCTTGTAGAGCTAAACGTGAGTTCAGTGTGGTCACTGAACCACAGAGATACTCTAAGAGGTCTCTCAGGACACCATGCCTGCCCTTTAGCTATCGGAAGTAGCTGTGTCTGTGTGTGTGCTTGTGCGTGTGTGCATGTATGTATGTGAGACTGTGTGTACATGTGTGTATGCACACGTGTGACTGTAGGTGTGTGCACATGGGTGGGTGTGACTGTAGGTGTGTGCACATGGGTGGATGACTGTGTGTGTCTGTCTGTTTATGCATGTCTCTGTGTGTGAGACTGTGTGTACATGTGTGTGTGTGTGCACATAGACGTGTATGTGTGACTGGGTTCATGCATCTGGGTGGGTGCATGAGTGTGTGTGTATGTGAGTGTGTGTGTGTGTGTGTGTGTGTGTGTGTGTGTGTGTCTGCATGCGCATGTGTGTGCCTGTGTGTGTTTCTGTACTGGCTTATACTGGATGAAGCCAGCTGTTGCAGTCACATTGGGAGGCTCAAATGTTGACAATACTTCCTGAATTTTATGAGTTCATCCTGTGTCATGCATTCTTCAAGAAACCCTGGCATCAGTCCTCCGGCCTCCCCTCCCCTCTGCCTCAGCTGCGGATACTGAGACATAAACCCCTTGTTTTGGGTCCCCGTTCTCAGTCTATCTGGTGTCCCAGTGTTGCTCTTCTGGGACTCTGAATGGAGACCAGACTGTTTTATTCCCAGGAGGTTTGGAGCAAGGCTTCCCTTCACACACAGCCTGGCCTTCTTCTGAAGATACCCTGTCTCCTCACCGTCCGGGGCCTCTAGTCCTCATACGCCATGTTTCTAATGACCCGTTGATTAGAGTGTTCTTTCCTGCTTCCTCACGAGACAGGGTCTGGTTGTACGGTTCTTAACTTCTGTATTCTGGATAGAGGAGTCTCCTCGGGGCACCCTAACAGAAGTGCATGCAAGGGGCTATGCATATCAGCTGTGGGCCAGACTTCCTGTACCAGGTGGATGGCATCTGATGTTTGTCTGGAAGCTCCTCCAGGGTTACTGTGTATCATTCTAATCTTGTCAGGGACACACTTCCCTGCACCCCTCTGAGAGGATGACTACCTTGGACTTCCAGAACTTGCTGAATGTTGTTATGGAGTTAGCCCACCTGGTGTGTTAACTCCACCAGGGCAACCTCACTTTTCATCTTCTCTAGTCACCCAGAATCAATGTTTCTTTGGTGAGCTCAGGGTGCTTCTATGTCACATTCTACAAACACAAAGGCCCTGGAATACACTTGGAGAAAACACATGCGATGGCCCCACGTTCTGAATATGCCCCCTCATTTTAAGACAGCATCTGCAGAGTCTAACACACAGATCCTACATTCAGGTGGTTATGCCTCTGCTGGCACTGACTACATACAGTGTAGTAACAGAGTGCAGGATCGCTGTGTGCGAAGCGGAGCACCAAATGTAAAAATGGAAATGAAAATCTCTCCGTCCTGGGAAATAGACATGTGACCAAAAAAAATGATACTTTCTACTAAAGCAGAAAAATCCTTTTTATTACAAAGTTTCTCTAGAGAGCTGGCAGATAGTAAGTGTGGGAAGGGGTAGCCTAGGACAGAGTGCCAGCTGCCATGAGAATGGTGGAGTAACCTTGACTCAGGCACTTAAAGTCTTCAACCCATGCCTGGGCTGGGGGAAAGGGATGGTGGGACAAGTGTGTGGGGCACAGAAAACCCCAAGTTCATGTCACCCTTCTTGACCTTAAATTGTCTGCCTTGACTTCTCATATATCATCATTGACCACTAAGAAACAGTAGAGTGGATTTCCTTTATCTCTCTAGGCACTGGGAACACAATGGGACCTGATACTGTGCCAAGGTACCATCCATCTTCTGGGCTATATTGGACCAGTCCAGTGAGTTCTGATTATTTCACCCAGCCAAGAGCAGTGATTACAGCTCACCCATGCAGCCCTAATCTGTTGAAGGATGTCTAGGAACAACTCAATGTACCTATTTATGCCTCGGTTTCCACATCTGCAAAATGGAACAAGAATGTCATCTACTTAGGAGAACTATGGGGGAGGGGGCAGTGGAATGAAAGACAGATTCAGGAGTCAGGTTCATAGCACAAACGCCTGCACAGACCCAGCTGTCAGTAGCCCAGAGCTATTTTAAGTTGCACTCTGTGTTAGATTTTGTGATGTGAAGGAAAGTCAGAGTATAAGGTGCTGGTGATTCTAATAATTTTTCTATTTCTCCCATATTGCCTCTCTCTCATTCTCACTTCTATGGCAGGCAGAGGAAGGCAGAACATCACTGTAATGAGATGATGGGGAGCAGCCTGGAAGTAGATGCGTGTGGTGCATCTAGGAACTGAGATGTTTTCAACGTGGAGGCAGGGTCTGAGAGGAGTCTTAGTTTGCTGCTCAGCAAAAGAGAAGAAAACTAAGGCAAGACCCAAATGCCCGTGGCCCGAGGCCTTAGTCAACCAATCCCTCTGGCAGCCTGCTCCTCCTGGTGGATGTCACCTTAAGTGTGTTGAGATCTGTAGAGGAATGAATGCCTTCAGGGGGATGAAGGCCAAAAGCAACATTGGCAGGGAAATTGAATTCTACGAGATAAATCTTAGAAGTGTCTCCCAAGAGCTGAGCTACTCTTTGAATTAAAACCATGAGACGTAGGTGACAGAATAACTGTCCTGTGCTAGAATTAGAAAGACTAGAAATTCTGGGTCCACCATTTCCCATCACCCTATGCCTTCTCTGGGATCCTTAACCATCCAAGACTTTGGAGATTGCTGTGTTTCTCAGGACTCACACGACACAGGGCCAGTGCAAGGTCCCCAGCTACCTGTGTCGGTGCCTGATAATGGAGGTGGCTCCTTCCTACCTTTCACGATGACCTAGATTCATAGGAGAAAGGAAAATCCACTTCTCAAATGGAGCATAAATAGTCAGGGTAGAGAGGCCTCGCTGGCGGACGGACCCTTCTTTCCTCTGCTGGGGACTCGTCTCAGCAAACATCTAATTCATCTAATTCATCAGGGTTTGTTTTTAACCAAAGACAATGGCGACATAAAGTTAAAAGCAACTCAGTTCACTTTAAAACTCAAATAGTGGACCAGCTAAAAGTGTATGTTACAGAACAGGTCAGTGGTTTAGATGTCCCGAGAAAATCTTTACGATGTATTGAAGTGTGTGGCCCTTTAGATCAGGTAAGAGTACTAGCCCTTGACACTGGCGGCCATGTTTCAGTTCACAACGCAGTCATTTGGTCTGACAGGGAGACAAACAACTTGGATCTCCAAACCCAGGGAGAAGCTGGTATTCGCCTACACATCTGACCTGCATCCACCATCCACCTATGTTTCTTTCACAGCGTGAACCGAGCCCTGCTGAGCACTCGGGAAACAACTCCCAGAAGGTAAGGAGCAGGGAACCCCGGCACAGCTCTGCAGCACAGCCCTGCAGCACAGCCCCAGAGAAGCTGGCGGAAGAGAGGCGCCAGGACCACCGGGGTCGCCTTTACCAATTTAGAGCTCAACTCTCAGAGTTCTCCAACAGAGAAAACGACACATCTGATGGGATCTGAAAGCATTGATCTCATCGTACTTTAAGAAGAATCACCCACATGCTGGTTTCTGACTTAGTGATCTGAGCTACACCTCTCTGTCCAACTCTGCTTTTCAAATCATTTTGCAAATGTAGCCGGGGTACCAAGAGGAAAGGGAAAGCTGCTTTGTCTGTCTGTCTGAGAACCCTTGTTTTTATTTTAGAGTTGGGCTTTCATCCCCGCAGTGCTTTCCCTACAGGGGGCAAGGGTGCCCTCTAGTGACAAATCTGTGGAGCTGCAGGCAAAGTACGAGGCCTGCATCTGCAGGCTCCCTTATCCAGATGTGAGACCGCCTGGCAGTATGCATCGCACCCCTCTGGGGTTTATTAGCCTGCTGTAATGTCAGTGCAATAATAACCCCGGGGAGGCCATTACACCACTATTTCCATCCAGAAGAGGGCTATTCCATCAAGTACTCCAGAGGCCTGCTTAGTAAATGAGTTTTCTTTTAAAGATATGTTCACTTGATTGCTTTGCTAGAGTGCATTTGGCACCAAAGGGAAGTCTGTAGGGGAATGGAGGACATGCAGGGACCTGAGGACCACCCATGAATCAAAAGCAAAGGAAAGGGCAAGATATCTCAGCCTGAAGGCCCCTGTCTTCCCTGTGGCCTTTGGTCCCTCTCTTCTAGAGGTTCAGACCTTTAATAAAATTCCTTGCCCATTCATCTTTGTGTTCTCACCCACATCACACTCCAAGACTCATCCCAGCGCTGGGTAGCATTAATTCATGCAAGTCAGGCTTAGCCAAAGATGCTGGCACACCCAGGAGGCAGAGAGGCACATAGGGGCATTTTAATTACAGAGAATGCATAGGCCAGCCACAGTCTGGGAGCTGATCCTGAGAGCAAGCATGTTTTCAGTCTGGAACCCAGAGGTTAACAATCACAGCAAGATGCAAACCTTTGGCCCTATGTAACCCCTTAAGGTCACTAAGGGGCTGGAGCTGGCCTGTGTCCCTGCCTAGAGACCCAAATTGAAAGAGGTCAAGGTGTTATATTCAAACAGTTGGAATAGGAAAGGGGCCACACACACACACACACACATGCACACACACACACACACACACACACACACACACACACACATACTATCTGCATATGTATTCCTGGTGGATCAGCAATGCACCAAGATTAGCATCTGATCTGAGGCATGTCCTTATTCACATGGGGTCAAGTTTCAGCCAGTTACAATTTTCATTCCTCTTGAAATTTTGACTTAAGAAAATTATTGTTTAAAGCAATGTCAGAGGGAATGCCTGTCCCAACAGATGCCTACAGAAGCAACACATCCTCCTCAGGCAGAGTCCATACTGGCCAAGTGTCTGGTTGTCCTCACGAGCTCTAAAATGCCTGCTGGCCCTGGCATCTCCATCTCTGCCACTCTCTGACCCAGTCACGATTCAGCCTGCTGGTTTCTGCGTCGCACCCAGGCAGGTGTATCTGGGCTCTAATTGTTTCTAATTAGCTTCTATGGCACTTGAAACCTTCCCCAACCTCCAACCCACAGCTAAATGGTTCCCATAAGAGGACAGAAATGATTCTGGACCTTTGAAAACATCAAAGGAATTATCTTAAAAATTGACCCCATTTTCATTTGCAGCTTCAGGCCAGCATTAAGGTTGCACCCAGTTGGAGTCGGGTCTTTGTATGAGTACAAAGAGGACAAAGAATTCCTAATGACACACAGGCTAAGTGCTCAGGCCTGGGGGTCTCTCTGTGGCCCAAGGTTCCCATCCACTACTGCCTAAGAAGCATTTTACCTGGCCCTTTCCCTAGCTATGATAAACTACTGGGAGATGGGAGATGGCATGAGCTCCCATGACATAGAAGGGCTGATCCAGAGTAACACTGGATGGCCACAAAGCAGACCTATTCATCCTGATGCTGTGACTAGATTAAAAATGCTCGCACTGAGGGTTTTCTCTGTATCAACCCTCTATATTCTGGATGAAATTAGCTCTATCTGGAACTTATGTATGTGTTGAATGGGATTACAGTAAACAGATAAACACGTAAATGCATAATGTGTTAGGTAGTGTATATGCCAAGGAAAAACAGTAAAGAGATAACTCATCGTGTAGTTTCCTCTACACATGGAGGGTGGGAGACATTTCTAATAAGGGACATTTGGTGATAAGTCTGTGAACTATAAGGAGGAAATTCTCTTGCTGTTAGGACATGGGGCATCACAAGGAGACCAGCAAGTGTAAAGGAGTTTGTGGAAGTGAGCATGGTACCAAAGAGGACCATGGGAGATAGGAATCAATAGGCTTATAGCACAGCTGACTAGGGGAGAGCAAGAACAGAGCCCAGAGACTGGTGACTAGCAAGAGAAAACAACACAGCAATTGTCTAGCTCTGGCAGCTACTGGAGGTGTCAGCTGGCTACCCAAACAATATTCTCGATGGCCATACCCATCTTGGTGCTGTTGGTTGAGCTGTCCTTCATGTCCTCACCATATACATTCTCAGGACTGGTGTCTGAAGGGCTGAGTGTGGCCTGCCAAGGGGTCCTGATTCCATATCACAGGTGTGTTTGTTACAGGAGCCGAAAATGAACCACCGGGGAGTTTATAGTCAGAGCTACAAGTCTGTGTGCCAGAGGAAGTTGGGGACCACCCTGCAAGTACAGTCAGCCTTCCTCCCCCTTTCCTGTGGTGCTTGCAGCTCCTGGGGAGCTCCGACCAGTTTCTGGAGGCACTGAAAGTAAAATGTTGCCAGTGTCATGGTGGAGGCTGCTGAGAAAGGGGCTTTGCATACGGAGGTGCATGGAGGAGCAGGGAGGTTTGAATTGGCTCTGCTGCCTGGAGAAGCCACCTTGCTGTGTCTAGGGTCAAGCTTTATAATCTCTGGGATGTCTTTTGTCACTCAGCCTGGAAGATCCTCCCAGGATGGCTCTAGTCCGCTGTGTGCAGGCACATTTGCTATTGTAGTGGCGGTGGCCAAGCTTCTCTCTTTCTGCTCTGTTCCATGAGCTATGTGCATAACCTCATGGAATTTTTCCCAACATATTGGGAGATAAAGATCTCACTCAATTTTACTAGTGGAGGAAGTGAAATGGAATGAGGCTAACCCTAGTCATCGCCCACGTGGCCAGGCCAGCAAGTGATGGAGTTTTAAGAACCTAGCTCCGGGGAACCTGAAAAAAGAGAATTTGGTCCCAGCACAAGAGCCTCTTGACACTTCCTGCCATCCTTCAGTGCCTGCTCTAAACTCTATCTTTCACCCTCTTACCCCACCCGACCCTCACCTCTGCCAGCCATCTTTCTTCTCACCACCATCATGGGAGGAGGAGGAGAGGAGGGAACATTTAGGAAACTCAGTCTGCAACGGAGATCCCAGCCATTCTCCCAGGGGATCTTTGTCTCTAACATCCAGCTGCCTGCTCTCTGCTAAAACTGCAATTTCTGAAAATGGGAACACAGACGCTGGCTTGGGGTCAGGCCACCTGCAGAGGAGCCATACACACCCTCTCCATAGCAATAACGACAGGATTTGTTGCTTCATGTTCCAAGCATCCCCAGGGCAGTCTGCCATGAACATTTTGACAGGATGAACCACAGACACACCTGGAGTCTATTTCTACAACTATAAGCCATCACTCCATACGAAACTCAATGTCACCAGCCCAATGGTGTGCCTCTCCATGGCACCTCCTGTCTACACTCAGCGGGGGCCTGTCTCAGCTGAATTTTTCTAGGACCCTTTTTTTTTTTTTTTGCTTCCTATATGTCTCTTGGATGGGAGACTTGTGTGCTCCTCTTGGAGGACAGATCATTTCCCATCATCCTTTTGCTCTAAACATGGGTTCCCCATTGTGGACTTCCCACTGAAGCAGCTTGTGTGACTTACATGTCCTGGGTTCCTTTCTTGCCTCAATTCATGGACCAAAGAGGAGTGAAAAGAAGGTGGGGAGCTACTCTTGTCCGGAGAGTGGTGATCCACTCGCAACACCTTGCGAGCAGTCTTTTGATTAGGAACAGCACAAACAGACTCCAGGTTAGCCTTACAGTAGAGAAAGGAAGCTGTGTTTTCAGTGGACAGGTTTTTAGGTAAAACAAAACAAAACAACAATAACAACACACTCACAATGCCTTTACAATGAAGATGGGACGGAATTTGCACTATTAGATTCTAGGAAATCCCATAGGTACCTTTTTTGTTTGTGGGCACAGAGCACAGCTCCTTCCACTGTGACCCAGTTGGTGCTGGGTCTATCTTTCAGTTAGCTGAAAGAAGGGACCCGAGACCAAAGGCTAAAGAGCTGGAAGGGAGCCTTCTGAAAGATGGGCTTCAGATCTGGCTGGAAGAGCTTAAATGAATTTAAGTATCTTTCACTTGCAGACAGTGAGCAAACTAGAGCAGGGTATTCTCAACATGGACTTAAAAAGAAGGACACTCGCTATCATCTGTGGCATCAAAGGGAAGACAGTTCATGCCTGGGTGGCTATTTTTGTGTTAAAGGACTTGCAGAGTCTTTTGTCTCCACTAGAGGGCGCAATTCTCTGCAGTAGGCCTAGAAGCAGGAAGAATGGAGCCCTTCTGACAGCTAGGGCTTGTTAACAACAAGGGCTTGCAGAAAGAAGGAATATGCTGAAGAGGAGACTCCCAGTTTGGTTCATTGTAGTTTACAGAATGTTCTAAGAGGCCTGAAATGACAGTGGCAGTTTTACTAAAGAAAGTCTAGGAATGGTTGCTACAACAGCCTTGGAGACAGGCAGTTTTCCAGGTGGGAAAACAGAGGCTGTGCTGAATGTTTGATGGTGACACCGTTATCAATAGTGGGAAGTAGCAGCAGAGATCTGGCACACCGCTCCCAGGCATGGGAGGCTTGACCTTATCACTCTGTGCTGGGGAGGGAGGGCTCAGCTGATCCATCCACTGGAATAGAGTGTGGGTCAGAAGTTGCTGTAAGTGTGTAGCTTTTGTTTCTAGACATGGAGCCTTTTAGAACTCTAATCTGGAGTGTAGTAGGGTGAACTCAACCTATTTGTTTATGTTTATTTTGATTCTAGAGCCAGAGTAGCCAGGACAAGAAAGAAGGCACAGATAAACAGAAATATACAGAGAAAAGAAATACCTGAAAACACACACACAGGTATCACGTAGACAGACAGACAGACAGACAGGCAGGCAGACAGACACACCCCTGAGGGTGGGGGAGCAGGTGCTGGGCTGGGAAGCATGAATATATAAACAAGAGCCCACCAAGTCCCTGTCCTAAGGGAGTCCTATTTTTCTTCAACAACCCAAATCTGGTAGCTTTCCAATTCATTTCAGTGAAATCCTCAATGTCAATTTTACGAGCAGACCACTGCCATGGCCACAGGAGAGGTAGGCGGGGGGAGGGGATGTTGCAGCAGACAGGGTGGGATGTAAATAGCAGAGAGGGATGGGGGATCGGGCCCCCCAGGCCTGTCTCTGTCTGGGTTCACGTCTCACCCAGAGAGCTTCATCCTCTCCTGTCCAGGAGGGATTTACCGGTGCTCGATAAAATCTGCCACCAAATCTTGCTATAAAATATAGGCCTTTCTCTCAAGCTGCTTTGCCCAGAGAATCCTAATCCATGGAGTCACCTTCCCATGACTTTGTTAAAAAGAGAGATAGTTGGCCAAAACCTAGCACTAGCCTCTCCCGATTCAACACCCGCATTTCTTTTAATTTTTTTTTCTCCTAAAACTCCATCTGTGTTTCCCCACAGCAGCTTGTACCAGGAAGATTAGAGGCACCACCTTGGGGCCTTTACCCTCATGCAGGGACCCACTAGTTTACATTTTGGTGGTTTAAAATAGCAATAATGCAGCTGTGTTTTTACACTCTGTCTTGTTACCTTTGTAAGGAAACTAAGGTCCTAAAGCCGTTAGAAGGGCATGGGAGAAACGAGAAACTAAAGAGCAGGTTGAACTGTACAATCACAGGCATGTGTGAACCATAACTCCCAGTGGAATCACCACTGGAAAGCAAGCAAAAACAAACAAACAAACAAAAAACCTAGCACTTCTCTGTCTTTGCCAAGGCAGGCATGGTCACACATGCACACACAATCCTGGCCCTGGACTCGTCCATCAATTACTTGGGAAGCCACTGACTGATTGGATCCCACAGGCAAGAGAAAAGCCCTTTGCAATATTTGATCTGGAGTTTCAAATCTACCCTGCTTTTCTTTCATTGCTCTATTGATCCTTCATGCACACCACTTTCCCTTCTGACTTGGAGTGTGAGCAACTGAATATCTGCAACCAGGATATAAGAAGAGCAGGTTGCGGGCAGGAGAAAACATGTGGGGCAAGAGAGAAGGATGCTGCCTGAACTGGGGAGGATGAGACTGACTTCCCTTTGTGAGCAGGTCATAGGGGAGGACCAGCTGAGGTCCAGGGGAGTCTGTTCTTCATGAAGACTTTCCGAAAGGACAGCTTCCATTGCAAAAGCAACCATGTAACGTGAGAGTGGTAGCCAGTATGGGGAAGACTTTCTGAGGAAACTGAATTCATAAAAACGGGTCTTGGTGAAAAGCATTCCAGGTCCATGCCACTCAACCTCATCAGGGTCTCCTGACTGACTTGGTCCACCTCACTCCTGCCTAAACCTCTGTGGAGAAAGTTATAAGTCTGGGGACACAAGGCCACCAAGAGAAGGTCCACAGAGCTCATGACAACCCCCTTCCATAATAAATAAGTAAAATAAATAAAAATAAATAAATAAATCCATAGCAAGGGAAACAAGGAGGAAAAAGGAGGGTGTAGCAGAAGAAAGGTCAAGCGGAGAGAGTGTTGTGAGCAGAGACTCTGGACAAAGCCATGCCTGAAAACTCTGAAATCCATATAGTAGTGATCCAGGTTTCTGGCAGTGCTTACTGGATTCTGGGATGGTTACCCAGCACTGAGAGGACCACTTGCAGAGCACCTGTCTCTCTGTGTGTCGCATCAAGGAGATGCAGAGGATCTTTCCTCCTAAATCTTATTTGCCTTCTGGCTCCTTCTAACCTGGAAGAGTAGCGAGGGGGCACCAGACGCTGGCTCACTGGATGATGTCACTTAGGTTTATACAGCTAGAGAGCGTAGTCATCCACCACAGAAAGATCAGACCGTCTGTCCGGACCTGTAGAAACTGGATGAGGACTGTAAGCTCCAAGAAAGATGTCCAAAGGGCTCAGTCAAACCAGAGTGAAGGCATCCCTGCTCTTAGATACCCTCCAAGCCTGGCCTGAGCCCAAAGCAAGGAAGGCAGTGGAGAGTGCTTGTCACCAGAGTCCCCAGAGAAAGTTGATGCTTGTGAACTCCTTAGAGAGTTCTTCAGACCAAGTCAAGAAATCAATAAAACTAAGGTCATCAAATGTAACAGCAAAGCTTATTAGCATACATTTGCATACCAATGAACAACTAAGGGCCTGCCGAAAGAGAGCAGATAGTTTACACAGTTGAAGATCTGTTACAGTAGAGTAGGTCCTGCTGACCAGTTCCATGTCAGCCTTTTGTATGTCACTGGGCACCAAGGGTGGCTCGGGAAGAGCGGACTGACACAGCTCCAGCCCACCTCTGTCTCTAAGGAGACACAGCAGATGCGCTTCTTGGCTCTAACCCGGCCTGACTGTGTACCTCTGCATGAGTAACCCGCTCTCCCTGAAACAATCTCCATCCCTCACTAGTGACAGCTCAGTGCTCAGGAGTGTCAAGAAAATGCCAGTTGTTTCTCAGAGCAGGGTGGCTCTTCATAGATGTCAGTATGACAGCGCAGCCGAGGCTTCTGGAGGTGACAGGGGAGGGGCCCTGGTGGAAGCCCTGGGTTGGGTTGCATGCTCAGCACTCCTGTCTAGATAGCCACACTCTATATTAAAAAAAAAAAATTCGATTTCACTATGCTGTTGTAGCTTCAGGCTGCCTCGCTGGCATATTAATAATAAATAATAATATATTGCATCTGTCTAGCACTTTGCTATAGTTTACTAAAGACTTTCACTTATAACATTCCAATTAATTCTCATTAGTGCTGGGAGAGGTTAGACTGCAGAGATGAATAAGTAAGTATTCATGGGAAGTGGTCAACTGATATAAACTCAAGTGACCCCAAGGGCCAGAGGCACACTTAAACCTGCTTCACCTGTCCCTTGGCACCTACAAACTCCCACGGGGATGGGAGTTCTCAAAGCAAGGGTTAAGATGGAGGGTCCGGGCCACTGTCCACAGCGTCCCTCTCATCCCACCTACATGACACCAGCACTTACTGTGTGCTAGACTCAAAACTGTTTGTTGCTGATTGACGCAACGTTTGAAAAGCACTCAGCACCGCCAAACAGTCTGTTCGTCACTGTCAAGACTGTCAGCGTCAGAAAAGACAAAGGCTGCAGTGCGGTTCCACATTAAAAGACCCAGAAAGGACGAGACAGCTGCATGCAGCTAAGTGGACGGGTCAGTGTTCAGGCACAGAGATAACAGGCACATCTGGAGGAGCTGGAATCTACGAGGCACACAAGACAACAGCAGTAGCACCGAAATCCTGTGGCATTTCCCCGCATCCCATTAGTGTGCCCTGCTTGGGTAAGAAGATGCCTGCTTCTAGAAGATGTGTGGAAAATGTGGCTGCTCCAGGGTGCTGCTCTGGCTGCGTCTTCGAAGGGTTGGTATGGAGTAAGAAAGCAAAAGCCTACCAAATCGTGCTCATCTGTGTCTCCAAGGACGGGTGAAAGTGGCTTGCAGGAGTGACCTGAAAAGTCCTAGAGATAGCCCCATACAGGTTACCTGCTAACTACTTGCTCTCATACTGCCTGTTTTCCCTGTGTGCATGAGGGCACACCAGCAGCTTCACACTCACACAGGCATGCACAGACATGCATACTTACATACAGGTTCACATATGTGCATGCATAGGCACACGTGCAATATGTACACTCATGCATGCTTCTGGTGTGAGAACATAGAAGAGTCTGTCTTGTGGCTCCTCAGACAGGGCACATTCATTTTATGCAGAGCTAATTGTTTCGAAATCCCTTTTGCCCAAGTATCATGGTTTCACCATGTGCAATTAGAAAGAAAATAACTCATTCTTCTCTCACCCAGTAGCATTTACATAATTCAAAACAACTCCTTCCTATAGACTCACATATTTTAGAGACAATTGGACTCTAGAGTCCACCATAGGCCCTATGTGGTGTGTGTGTGTGTGTGTGTGTGTGTGTGTGTGTGTGTGTGTGTGGCCAGTGAATCTTCTGAATCAAGATGCCAAATGGAGAAAGATCAGGGATGTGGCTGGAGGGAGAAAGGTCACCATGAAAAGGGTCAAGCCTTTGGACTTAGAAATCGTCATCTGTCCATCTCTTCTAGAATTCAGCAGCTTTGATGACCCAATGGAAACCATTCAGCTTTGCTGAGCCTTGAGGCCTTCACCTGCTAAAGTCAGTCAGTATGCTACTCAGGTTGCAGAGAGTCCATGACAAATAGGAGACTCTGAAACCAGACTTTCTCTCTTGTAATTGGCACTCAACAAATAATAATTGCTTTTTGCATAAGATGAGGTCTCACCATGTCCCTCTGGCTGGCCTGGAACTCACTAGCTAGAACAAGCTGGCTTTGAACTCACAGAAATCTATCTTTCTATGTCTCCAGAGTGCTGGGGAGAAAGGTTTGTGCCACCACAGCTGGCCAATAATTGCTTATTAACATGGCCACCATTTCAAACAGTTATGATGATGTATTTGGCAAAGGTTTGGTCTATATTGTAGCCTTTGTAAGGTACAAATGAATTATAATAATAACATCAGTGAAGTCACATCACAGGCAGTAATAAGAATTTTTAAATGTGTTGGGAAAACAACCCCTGATATATTGGGAGACAGCCAAGATAACCAGTTGACAAACAGTGGCCGACAGACGAGCTGCTTGGCTGTTTAACACACTTAATAAAACAGTGTAGCTGCAGGAAATCACCGTCTTGCTGAACAGTTGTATCCCAGGGGTTTCCACAGCAAGGATCCTTTGGTCTCATGCTACAATAAACACAAAGATGGATCTGGAGATGGAGAGCTCAGGCAGGCCCAAGTGGTGGGAGTGCCAGTGAGGGCGGTGGTCTGCACACAGGCTAAACATCTGAAAAGACAAAAGACTCCACATATGGAGAGATGAAGAAGGAAAGAGGTACCTTGTGTAGCATGCCTGGCACAGCAGAGAGCTTTCATTTCACTGGTGAGTGTACTGGGTTAAGTTCCAGATAAAAGGGAAGATGAAAGATGAAATCCCATGAACAGTAGCCCATGCTTTGATCCCTAATCTGGAGGTCATGGTGACGCCTACGCTCTAACCTCCTGTGACTGCCCATCCTTCAGTGCCATGGGTAGAGGTCCCTGGTAGCATCCTCCCAAGGGGAAGATTTGTGTCTCCTTTTGAGAGTTTCAGAGGGAGCTTTGCAGGGAAAGCAGACAGGGGACTTGGGCTTGCGTGCTAACATGGACATTATTTTGCACCATTGAGTGGGAACAAAAGGCTGTTGTCCTGTGATGAGAAGCACCAGATTCACAGGACCAGAGAGAGGCGACAGCAATTCTAACACGAGGAGTTCCATTCCTTAGCTCATTGTTATAGCTTGGCTGCTTCCTGGAGCCTGGCTTTTCCTCAGGGGCATGCTGTCACAGGCAGGAGGAAACAGAAGTGTAACCCTGTTCAAGTTCATCATTTTACAAATGGTGAAGCTGAGACCACAAAGGCTGTGCTGTCACACACACACACACACACACACACACACACACACACACACACAACTAATCTTTAAGATTGAGTTTCCTATCTTCAGCACTACCATCTCTTCTTCTGGTATGAAAATGCCTTGAGAAAACAAGAAACTTAAGTTATTTCTCAGAACATTCTAGTTTGAATTCAGGGGATGCCCAAACATGCCTCTTTGCAATGTGCCTTTCCTATTGGTAACCATGGGCGTGTGTGCACGCACGCACACACACACACACACACACACCCCAAATATCCATGAGGTATGAGAGAGAATGAACTATTTTCTATGGCCACTAGAGGGCGATATTACCCCATGCTAGATCTCTGCTACTCTGTACCTGCTGTGTGTATATTTATTTTCAATGAGGTCAGGAGTACCAAGGTTGTAAAATAACATATTTTCACTTGTTTTTCTTCTTCCATCTCAGACATAGCATTTCCAAAGTCAATTATCTTCCCTAGATGCTATTTTCCCCTCCCCTTTCCTCTGTGCTGTTTCAACCCATCAGTGTCTGTCACCAACAGACTGGGCACAAGGAAGGGCCCTCAGAGGAACCTCTTTTTCTTTAACTAGGGATGTCAAGTCCCCATTCTAGAGTTTTACTTTTAAAAAGCTGTGTACATGTGTAACAGCTCTGCTCTCCCTGCCTCAAAGGAAGAACTGAGATTGCAGGGATCCAACAGTGACTCTAAGAGCTCCCAGTGCCACCAGAGACCTGGAGGCACATGCAGGTTCCACCTAGCAAGAACAAATAACATACGGGGACACCCCTGTTGGAAACAAATGAAATTGCAACAGCATCCAAAGCCATTCACAATCCTGCCCATATAAATTGTCATGCTTCGACAGAGGCTTGGTCCATTTGGACAGATAGGTGGGTGACCAGGGTAACCATAGGGAGACAGGAAGAAAGACACTCACCTTGACAGGCATGAAGACAGATCCGGGGGGGAAATAGGACTCTTAGAAAGTACTTACCTGGGGTCTGCAGTAACACAAGGGGGTGTGGGGCAGACGGGCCTCCTTTCAGCGAGGCTATGATGTCAGCTCAGAGGAGCCTACTGCATTCTTACAGCTGAGTACCAGGTCAAGAAAGTGCTCCACCCACCCACTCAGGAGCCCTGGCTAGCTCCAGCCCCACAGGTTCTCCAAGGGCTCAGCACTTCAAAACCATTAGTGTTTTCATTCTAGAAACTTCCACTAGGCTCCCTGCATGTACCAAGAGAGTTCTACCAAAGTCACCCGATCGAGGCCCCCCCAGCCTTATCTGTCGTCTGATGGCCCTCAAGATTCAATTCCTTGCCCTGTCCTGGTTGGTGAAGGCATCGTAGTCAGAGACAATGAGATTCAGAAACAATAACATCGGCCAGCTTGAGCCAGGCCTTGACCGGAAGTAGCGACATGACGGGACTGTCAGTGGGACTGAACTGGAGTAGGGAGTGCCAGCTGTCTGGGCAGCTACATGTCTGCTGGGGGGGGGGGACGTATCACCCAGCTTTCGAAGTCACGTGAAACTGGGCTCAGCTGTAGCTTGGAGTGTGCTTGCTGTGTAGTCTCGGGTATGCTGAGACCGAAGCTGCCTTTGGAGGAGCCGTTTGGCAGCCTGCATCCTGAAGGCATGGGAGTGTCTGTGCTCTGCGGCAAGGCCCCCACATTGCAGCTTCTTGCTGTCTTCCTTCCATACTTCTGAGCATGGGGAAGAGGAACTCACGATCCCGTGGCAGCTACACTCAGACCTGTCCCCTCTTGCCTCTTTCTGTCGAGAGAACTCATCAGCTAGGACCCACCGTTTGCTTCAGATCCACACGGTATGTTCAGGAGGGAAGAGTGGGCCAAGCAGCTGAGCAGAGAGCACAGTAAAGACTCACCAGTGCACAGGGCTAGCTACTGCTACGAGGCAGATGACAAGGCTAGCTCAGTACCCTGGGGTTAGGCCAAGGAGGTGGATCTCTGTATTCTATCTGCTGTTACCATAGGGCACCAAATCTTGGGAACCTTCAACCTTTATGTGACTTTCAAGGGGGCTCCAGCCCCCACCCAGGACATTTCATCCATCCACGAAGCCCTCAGGAGCCACATCCCTCTGCCACTTTTGACACAATTTCTTCGATAAACTCTTGGTGCCTGGCAATTTTGTCAATCCCTGGTGACCTGCAGATCTTCTCAAGGCCTCAGCTTCGGATACTGCTGACTCTTGGCTGTTCTTGCAGGGCTCTGAGCCATGTGCCCACTCTGCCAAGTCAAAGATGAGCCCAACCCTGCATGGTCTCCTCTGGAGGAAAGTCAGGACTCAGCCCAGAGTCAGCATCCAGCCAAATGCATTCTCTTCAAGCCCGCAGTGAGCAAGGCCAAGGCCAACAGGAACGGAGGATGATTCCCCTGAATTTGCAGGTAATTTAGATGGAAAGAGACAGGCGTCCCTGGCCCTCCATAAATAAAGTGTGCAGCCGTGGGGCTGAGATGGAGAAGCCAGATAGTGCCCAAGGGAGCTGAGGGGTGGAACCAGCCTGGCAGACTGATCGCACATACATCTGCCTGCCTGAGGGAGGGCAACAGTCCTTCCACAGTAGAAAGTTGCTGAGGGAGAAGTTGCTCAAAGGCAAGAGGCCAGCAACCATCCAGCAAATCTTGGGAACTGAGCTGCTATGGATAAAGCTTGGCACTGCAATGTAGAGACTGGAGGAGACATGATGCCAGAGGTTAAGATGCTGAGTGGGAGGGTTGGAGAGATGAAGGCTGGGTTGAGAATGGACAGAGGGACAGGAGCAGGTAGGTGTCCCAGTGTCTGGGAGATAAAAAAGTCAAAGCAGAAGTGGCTTCCAGTTGGGTTGCTCCTTGCCATGTGATGCGCGGGGCTATGTGATGAGGGGGACTGAGGTCAGGCTTTTAGGAGCTATGGAGTCAAGGCCTCCAACCAGAAGGGTGAATGCTGAGTCCTGGCTGAGGACCCCCTCGGAATGGCTTCAGCCCACCTCTGCCCTCTCAGATGGCTGGACAGGGAACCTCACCACACCACTGGTGCAACAGAGATGAGTAGATGGCCTAGCTGTCCTTTTCCAAGCCTATACCTCCTTCCTTCTCTGCCCTGTCCATTTCTACCTTGAGCCTCTGATGCAGGGACTCAGTGACCAGTTGGCAACAACGCCCAGATGTGTTTGTGCTCTTTTCTGACCAGCCCTCCTCTGGACTTGCAGATGTGTAATAAATGGAAGGCCAAAGAATTATTAATAAGGCATGAACATTTTAGGGTTTTTTTTTTAAATCAAAAATTTTGATAGCAAGATGTTTTTTCCCCTATTTTCTCCCTTTTGTTGTTATCTACTTAAATCCAAGAACTTGATTTTTGCCAAGGCAGATGAGAGTGAAGCAGAGGCCAGAAGGGGAGTGAAGGGCATTGTGGGGCTATCCTGCAGTCAGGCAGCCTGATGTGATAGCTTAATAAGAAACTCATTTTAATAGCCTACAAACAAGAAGCCAGAGACAATTAAAATCCACTTTCAATTAATTGTTTCTTCTTTTCTCATTACCAAGCACTGCCAGCCAGATAACAACTGGGCCTTAAAAGCCAAAGCAGCCCTCAGCCTCCACCTCAGGCCGGAGTCTCCCTAGAAGGAGGCTGATCAGAGAACCTGCAGTTTTGCTTCAAACTCCGATCCTCCCCACCTGCTATGGGGAGGAGGACCCTCTAATCCGTGAGCTCATGGACAAATTTATTAGCATGGTGCTGAATGGGACTAAAGCTGTAAACCCCATGCTACTTATGCAGCCACATTTGTTTCTACTGATTCAGCTGTTTCCTCTAGCTTCAGGGTCAAGCAAGGCGCCAGGACCTGACACAATCTCACTCGGCCCTTAGCTTAGTGGCCCAGAGGCTCTGCATACAAGGACTGCCCCTGAAGAGCATCAAGGGCGTTGCATGCCAGTTTTATACAGTTGGTTTTCCCTCATCTGTGCAGCAAAGGATCTTCACGATGCCCTCTGCGGCAAAGGGCATCCCAGTGAGGGTGGGGTGGGAGTGGCATGCGTGGAACACTGAGTAGATGTCGAGTGTCTTCTGGGTACAGCCTACTTACTGCTCCATTCCACCCCCATGCCAGAGAGCCTACTGCCAGACACTAGTGATCTAGTAATTCTCAGTGAAGGCCAGGAGACTTTCCCAAGCACACAGAAACAGTGTGGAAATTCTGTCTGACATTTCTTGTATATTATTATGGTTTTTTGAACCACCTCTACCCTTTAAATTCACCCCCTTCTCTACTGTCTATTTCTGTCTCTGTCTTTCTCTGTCTCTATCTGCATGTCTTTGTCTTTCTGTCTCTGTCTCTCTCTGTCTCTCTCTGTCTCTCTGTCTCTGTCTCTCTGTGTCTGTCTCTGTCTCTCTGTCTCTCTCTCTGTGTCTCTCTCTCTCTCTCTGTCTCTCTCTCTCTCTCTCTCTGTGTGTGTGTGTGTGTGTGTGTGTGTGTGTGTGTGTGTGTGTGCCACTGTGGGCACACAGAGGTCAGAGGATAGCCTTGGGTGTTAGCTGTCACCTTCCTTTTTGCTTTAACTAGGGGTTCTAGTTTACTGTGGTGCACACCCAAGTCTGGGGAGACTCTCCTGTTTCTGTCTCCCATCGACCCATCTTACTATAGTAGAACTGGAATTACAAACCTGAGCTGCCATGCCTGGCTTTGGAGAGGCCCCAGAGATGCTTTCACACCAATGGCTAAACACACTGAGTCGTCTCCATGGCCCAAGAATTGCATGTTAAAACAGAGTTAGGGTTTCTAACAAATGCCCCAGCTTCATTGAGATTTTTGTTATTAGATGCTTTTGTTTTGTTTTGTCTTGTTTTGTTTTGTTGTTGAATCTTTTGCCTCAACTAAAAAATTAAATAAATAACTAATAAATAAATAAATAAAACAACCTTTCGGGCTTTAAAAAAAAGCAGAGTTGGGTTTTATTAAAGATATTTTAATATACTATTAAAAGATATTTTAATATCTTTCAGATATTTCAGAACTTTCAGAAAAGAAAGGCTTTGCAAAGAGGATTCTCTGAGAATTGGTTTGTTAAGACGGTTTTTAAAATGGATATTATGAACATGAGGTTAAGAGGAAAGGGCAATGAAGAGGAAAAGAGTGAGACACACCCAGACAAGGGTATGGGTGTCTCAAGGAAAGTCACTTCTCTTTGGCTCTAATGGACCAGAATGCTAGACTGGGAATGAGATGACTGGAGGAAGAGCCACCATACACAGATGTTTGTTTCCTAGTGCAAAAATCAGGAGTCACAGCTGGTGAGCCTTACAACTATCCCTTTAAAAGGCGGAGCCAATCCTCTTGCCCTCCAACCAGCAGCTACCACCAGTGAAGTGCCTCATTCCCCAGGCTATCCAGGCTAGAGTTTGTATCAAGCCCTTACTTTATCACCATTGTTGATGTCTGAGATGCCTCATAATAACTGGGATGGATTTCTTAGGGAGCCAAATAATGGGATGCATTTCCACCCTGGCTTTATAATTAATGTTTGCATCATTTATCTTTCGTGGAGAGATTATTCTGACTAACGAGGTTCTGGGCCACTAATTCATTACGCTGCCTTGTCACTTCCTGCTCCTTCTTATTACCCAGAAATAGACTCATTAGTCAGAGTTCAATGACAGGAAGAAATTGTGTTCGTTAATTTAATTCGCTCACTCACTTCTGGGCCCATGTTTGTCCGAAATTGGGGATTAGAAGAGGGAAAGTTTCTCCCTCCTAAGTCCTAGCTTGAGACTCATTATGTTTCCCACCTCACCCCTGGTCAACCAGGAGTGAGCCAGCATAGCTCATCCGGGAGGCCGCCCGGCCATTGCCCTTTCTTAACTCAAAGCTGAGTAGGTTAAGGGACACAGCCTGGGGACTTAGAGACTTGTAGCATATAATCGACTTTTTAATTTTTCTTTAATCTTCAACTGTCAGTTGATATTATGTTACAGCTTGAATGTGTCACCTAAGTTCCAGAGCTGAACCCGGATCCCCAGGGCTACAGTGCTGAGGAGTGGGGCCTTTATGCCTCTCTGAAAACAACCTTTTCCAGCCTCAAAACAAAACAAAACAAGTTATGAGAAGGATGAGTTTAACTCACACATATACACGTGCTTTAAAGGAGTCACAAGCTGCCGGGCAATGGTGGCACACACCTTTAATCCCAGCACTTGGGAGGCAGAGACAGGCAGATTTATGAGTTCGAGGCCAGCCTGGTCTACAGAGTGAGTTCCAGGACAACCAGGACTACACAAAGAAACCCTGTCTCAAAAAAATAAATAAATAATTAAATAAAAATAAAAATAAAGAGAGAGAGAGAGAGAGGGAGGGAGGGAGGGAGGGAGAGAAACACATGGTCACGTGACATAGTCTCCCCAAGGTACAACAGGAACACAAGTAGTTTCTAGACAGACAGACCAAAGGCTTGTCTGAGTACATTGGCTGGAGTGGGCACACAGAACAGGAAGAAGGTGCCATGCACGTCAGTGAGTACTTGGAGTCTCCACAAAGAGTCTGGGGCCTTTTCCCCAAAGGAAAGGACAGAGAAATGGATGACAGCTTCTCTCAGGCCGTACAGCAAGCCCATTCACTTCCCAACACCGTGACACTGAGCATCAAGGCTGAGGTGCATAGCACAGGGTTTCACCTTTCCAATGGTATCCTTAGATCCCCATAGTCTGTTCCTTGTAAAAAGGTGGTATCTCTAGACCCCAACGGATGAGGCCAAATCTCTCAGATGTGTTGGGGGAAGAAAATATCTTGGAATGTCTGCTCTAGATGTTTACCTACCTAGGATGTAGTGAACAGCAACATAGCTTCCATCTGCCACTGGAAAGGGACCTGGCAAATGTTCCCTACTGATGCTAGGGCATTCTTCTCCTTTCTCTGAGTGCATCTTTGTTCGTAAGTGTCTGGACGTTAGTGTCACATGGTAGATGGAGAGAGTGAAGACGCCCCTGCCCCTTGCTCTTGAGCACACAATGGGAATGCCACTAGAGACTTTTGGCTTTTAATTAGTTCATTGCTAGAGATCCAGGCTTCTTTCATCTCAGGATGTTAGGATCAAATGTATATGCTAGGTGCCTTTTCTCCTTCCTGATATTGGCGATTCCAGGGAGGGTACCCATAGCCAGGGGCCAGCACTGTGCATTGGAGAGGGACAGGAAGAGGCCAAAGCAGGTGACCCCTATCCGTTTGATGTCTTATGCGTTTGTAGGAGACGCTTTATTTATGATCAGTAACAGCCCATCCTTAGCAGTCTGGCTTCAGGTATCTGTACCTCCTCGTTCTCTTTAATGAAATACTCTTCTGGGAATGGAAAGGAAGAGGCTGAGCCAGGTGGAATACACATGGCTTTATGAAATGCCTTGAGTTCAAGGCAGTTCCCCTCCCATGGCACTGAGGCCAACAATTGGTGAACAGCAGCAGGGAGAAAACAGAGCATACAGCATTCCCTCTAGGACCCTGGAACCCTTGCTCAAGGAAGTCACTAGCCCTGAGGGAGAAGAGCAGCTGTGTTATCTTGAACTATCAACAGAAAATGCCAGATCCAGTCAAGTGACCTTGGAGAATATTTAGTGCCGGCCCTAGCATATCCCATGTATTATGATACCACTTTACTATTAATATTTATTGCAATCACTGTTTAAGAAGTCACAATGGATATCGAGCTAAGGATATAACTTGGTTGTCAAGCACTTGCCTAGTATGCATGAGTCATTGGATTTTATCCATGGTACCAAATAAGTCAGGTATGGTAGCTCACACCGGTAATCCCAGCACAAGGTAGGTTAAAGCCAGACCTGAAGGCCAGCCTGAACTACATGGACCCCTGTCAAATAGATAAACAGAAATAACGATCTAGATATCAAGTGAGGTATGTCTTGGACTGCTTACAACTAATGTTTTGAGTTTTCACAGCAGTGGTAGAGATGGTTTATGCCCATTGCATAGAAAGGAGACTGAGAATCAAAATGGTGGCTTGCTTAAGTCAACTAATGGAGCAGAGCAGGAATTGAACTTGCATGGCTGCCTCCTTTCCAGGGCTCAGGGGTGGGGGTGAGGGGGATCTTCCTTTTCTTCTCGAATGCTCAGGCTGACTCTCAAACCTCTCTCATGACCATGTTATTTTCTAGAACTCTCACATAAGATGCCAGAGACTGGGAGCATGAACAACACAAATGTAAGGCTCACAGATCTGGAAGTTAGGAATCCCAAGATCCAGACGTGCTTCTCAGTGGCTTGTCCCTGCCTAGCTTCTCTGTGTGTCTGCACCACCTTCCCTGTCTTAAAGTTTTGTTTTATCAAAGAATTTATTATTTTAATTTTGCGTAGCGGGGTGTGTGTCCCCACACGTGTGTGTGTGTGTGTGTGTGTGTGTGTGTGTGTGTGTGTGTGTGCGCGCGCACGCGCGGGTGGGTCTCCTTCACCTCCCTGCCAGGGGGGGTGCGCTAGCGCGCACGCGCGTCCTTCCCCTCCCCGCCAGTCCCCGCACATGCGTGTTCGTGCAGATGCCTGGAATGGCCAGAAGAGATGGTCACACCTCCCAGAGCTACAGTTACAGGCAGTCTTGAGACGCCTGCTCTAGTGCTAGGGGCCTCACTTAACATTCTCTGCAAGAGCAGTGTTTGCTCTTGACGACTGAGCCATGCATGTCTCCAGTCTCTGCCTTTCCTTTCCTTGTCTCTGTCCTAATCACTTCCAATGTATTTGCACCCAGCCATGTGTCCTCTGCCTTCACTAAAGACTTCTTTTAAGAGCGCAGTCTCCATTCTGAAGCCTTCAAGTGGTCAGGGCTTTCAACACACGGTTTGGAGAGATGTGTGACTGGGACCTGGGAGTTTGGTGAAAACTTTTGATCCCTCACTTGCTGTGGAGTCTCCTTAGCAGATCACTTCGACGTTCCCCACTGTGTACCTAAAATCTTTTTACTGTGCTGTACAAAAAGATTTTCTCTCTAAAAGGCTGGGCAAATGTCAGGATTAAGACAACTCACTCCAGAGATGGGGCACTGAAAGGACAGGTAAGAGAAGGCAGCTTGCCTCCAGCTGTCAATCTGCAGCAGAAGCCCTTCTTAATTTCCCTGAGGGACAGAAGTGAAAGGGTGAATGCCACTGGCAAACACAGGAAGCATTTAGAGTGATTTTGTTACAGCGGGTCCAGTACCTAGTCCCGGGCTGCAGGAAGTAGTTCCATGGATTCTGGTCCAGGGCCCAGCAGAGGCATAAAGCCCATTGATTTGGGGTGTTAAAGGTCATCTACACAGGAGAATGAACTGAGTGGTCTTGGTTGCTTTTATTAACTTCTTGGAGCCACAGCCTCCTCATCTTCCTCACAGACATCAAAGGATGGTCTGACGGTGGCTGGTCCAGGGTGGGGAAGAGAGGTTGTAACCCAATAGAGAGATGTGACAGAGAGCATCAACTATCATACCACCTGTATTCTGGAACATTTGACTTGGAGATACTGAAACTACATCTCAAATATACTCCACTTGTTTGGCTAAAGCAATCAAATTATGTAGAGGTAAAGAATACATGGGACAAGAAACGTGAGTCAAATGTAGTGCTTTGGTACCTGGCACCGGGGGCAGACAGGCTCCAAGAGGCGGAATTTAATTTCCTTCAGCCCATACATTGCTGAGTGACTGGCAGTCTAATTTTGCTCTCCACTAGACCTGGTATTGAAAGGAAGCAAAAATCACAAAGCTGCCAGGAATTGCTCCATGCTTTGGCAAAAAAAAAAAAAAAAAAAAAAAAAAAAAAAAAAAAAAAATTCTAGATTTCACTCAGAAAAATCAAGTACTAGACTTGGGGTGTGGAAGGCTGGGGTTTGCAGGACTTTCCCAGGTGGTGATCGTGACTATGCGTCACACAGCGTCCTTTCTGAAGTGTTGTCTTATTTGGTCTCCATGTGAGCTTCTAACATACTAGACTTAATGTGCCTTTGTTACCATCTAAGGGACGCTGGGAATGAAATGACTTAAGGGCACAGAATAAATTAAGGCCAGATGAAGATATCACCCTGGGTCCACTGATATTTTACCCATCAATACTGGGCCCTTCAGATCCCTGCCCTGAGAATGAGTGAGGTTAAGGTCACCTATTGAACATAGCTAAAACAGAGAAGAGCAGGGCCTGGGATTGTAGCTAATTAATTACAAAAAGAAAGGCACAAGCGAGACCAACGTAGTTTAGACTTTTCTTTTCTGTTCTCCTGGGGCTGTGTGTTCTAGATGAACAGCTCAGATACTCTGAACTTCAAACTTAGACCTCAAGGTCAGATGACTTTGGGAAGATAATGTAATCTCTGAATTTCAATTTTTCTCTTTTTAAGAAGATGATAAACATGCTATGCCAGTATTGTGATATGTGTATCTGTGTGTTTGAAAAAAATGTGATATTCCAGCATTGTGCTATGTGTGTGCGTAGACCATAAGGGTTGGCTTTCAATAAACATAACAAAATTGACCATAGTGGATAGCAATGAACAGGCACTGCAGAGATCCTTCAAGAAGATGGTGGCATTGTTTGCTTCAAACTCTGCTAAAAAGCCGAGCACTGTGCCCACCTCAAGCCCAACTGCTGCTACTGAATCCCAGGGATGCAAGAGTCAAACTCCATCCAGCACACTGGTCTTTGTTCCAGGCAGGGACTGTTGCTAACAGACATCAGGAAGGCCACAGAACGCAAGGTGCCAAGCACAATGGAGAAAGGTGATTGCTGGGCAGACTGATTCACCCTGCTAACCCAGGGCTCTGCAGCTGGGAAGGTGGCCAGGTTGAGTCAGGGTAGGAAGACACTGGGGCATTTGGCATCAATCTAGAAAGCTGCGCACTGTGACTGAGCAGGATGTACAGAGGTGGAGAAGATAAATCAGTTTACCCATGTCTCAGAAACTCCTGGTAAGGACATAGGTGTGATTCTGGAAAACATCCTGTCTGCTTGTCAGTTTTCAAAGACAAAACCATAGCTCTCTGACTATGTATCTAAAAATAAGCAAAGCGTGTGCTTTGGGGATGAGTATGTGAACGCTACCCTGTCCTCTCCCACAAGGGCACACTGGTGCTGAGGAAAGTGTTGTTCAAGACATAGGTGCAAATAGGATTCTATTCTCATGCTTCCAAGAATCACAGCAGATAAAAGCTATTCAAATATCTCCCATGTTCTTTATGCTCTATAGAAGATTTTCCTGTAACATTGATGTGTGCTCCATTATCCCATATTAGAAGGAAATGCTGAGGCGTGGACTTCATCTTTCATAACAAACTGAATCTCCCAATGCTATTGTCTCTGAATTGACAGGAGTGTTCAGAGGAGAAGCTCTTCATGGCTGACAATCCCCCCCCATCCAGCCACCTCTCCCACTGCACAATAAATGGCAGAGCATTCCAAGAAGTAAGAGCTCATGCCCCAGCCATATTCAGTGTACATATGTACTAAAACTCTGAATTATCCTACTAAGTCGACAACTCAATCAACCGTGATTGTGGCAAAGAGGCGGCAGACACCTCTGCGGCCTCAAACCTTATCTTTTAATTGTTTTATCAGGCACAGTGCCAGGGTGGTCTGTGGCTGCCAGGTTGGGGTGGGTAGAGCCTCAACTTGGGCTGAGATCCAGAGAGATGGCAGCTTAAATCTCTACATTACTCAGATGCCAAAAATATTCCCAGAGGTGTCCACAGCCAGGAGGATGTAATATGGGGGGGGGGGTCACATCATCATCAGAGGAGATATAGGATTTCCTATTAATATGGGATAATGGAGCACACATCAATGTTACAGGAAAATCTTCTATAGAGCATAAAGAACATGGGAGATATTTGAATAGTTTTTTATCTGCTGTGATTCTCTCTCTCTCTTTCTCTCACTCTCCCTCCCTCCCTTCCTCCATCCCTCCCTTCTTCCCTCCCTTCCTCCCTCTCATAACCAGGGAAAGACTTGAAGAGTGTCTAAATACTTAAATTTTAAAAAGGAATTAGGTACTTTTAATCTCAAACTCTTGGGCTGAAGGCATAGCCCAATGGCAAAGTGCTTGTAGGCATAAGTGAGACATTGGGTTTACCCTGAAGCACCCCGTTATCACCCCCAGATCCTTTTCTTCTTTACTGTAGCTGTTAATACAGTCTTTCTTTCTTGCCAAGCCTTCTCCATGCCTCTCTGTTTTTCTCCTTTAACTGGACATTAAAACGGACTGAATCTTTGAGATATCTTACCAACTGCGTTTTATGCTCACAATCAAGATTTATAGACTGTTAAGCAGGATGCTTTACATTTCTCTCCCTTTCTCTCTCAAGGATGGTAACAAATCCATGTGGGACGGAGCCATCACTCAATTATATCAATGGATCCCTGACAACTTACAAGGGGAAGACCAAGATGCATGTCCACAGGAATCTCAAGGAAGCAGCTGCACTCAGAAGGTCGTGCTGGCTGGGAACTCAGTGCCTTCCACGAGTGACTGGGAAAGTGGAATCACTATTACAATGCCCAATCAGTCTCTAGATTTTCAGAGATCACTCTGCTTTACATTAAAGAGAAAATAAGTAGTGTTTCAGTCTGGCTGATCATGCAGGAATCGAAAACTACAGCAGTAGTAATGAAATTGACCTTAAAATTAAGTAAATGAATCTTAATGTTCCAGAGCTCAGCTTCCACACAAACTTCTCTTCTGCAACACAGTCTTCTATCCCATTTACAATCCTCTTGGGGCAGGAGTTCTCCAGTCCCTACGTTTTCTTCCTAGGGATACCTTAATCCTCTTTCCAGAAGCAAACAGCAAACCCCTTTAATCCTCAAGCCCCTGTCCACATAAAGCAGCTGGTACCCAGTCTCATAGCACACTTCCCTAAGCCATTTTCCACTTGGAACCTCTCCTGGAACGCATCCCCTGTTGGCAGTGCAGCCAGCACGGTACAGCTCCTGCCCATTTCCAAAAGCAAACTCAGGGCCATTTCAAAGCCACAGCCCAGATCTTCTGTCCTGGAGAACGACTTCTCCACGCCATCCTGGGGAAACGTCCTTGATGTCTGCGTGGAAAACTGAAGAATGAAGCAGGCACCTACCTGGGCTGACCCTCGACTTCCACCTCTTCCCACTTTCCCCGTTTCTTTTGCCACACACTTTTTTTTCCACTTTTAAAACATCCAACTTTGCCTTGGGGATGAGCGGAATGAAATGTCACTTACCTATAAAAAGAGAGATGGGAGAAAAGTCATGCATCGCATTACACACGAGTTCTTTGAAATCAAGGCTGGCTTCTGACTTTGAAACTGTAACAATGAGGGAATATTATTTTTTCATTCCACCTTTCTATATTTAATGAAACTCAGGATCTCGCAGGAAGCCCGTCCCGGGGGCCTAGCCTCCCTTCGACATTTTTCTTTTGTTTTGGCCCTGCTTGATGCCCTCTTCGCCACTCTTCCCTCAACCTGCCTGCCCTTCTCTGCATGGAGGGAATAGGGGTGAGAGGCACAGACCACAGAGGCCCTCAGACATGGATGGTGTGGAGGTCACCAAATGCCATGGGTACTTTTTTTTTTTGTCACAGGTGATGGAAGTGGTGGGGACCAAGGATCAGGGTCAGCCTAGCTGCTTAGGACAGGAGGGTTCAACTCCCCACAGGCAGGGTGACCTTCCACCCAGTAGCTTTGGGATTTTTTCAAATAGCTTTGGCTCTAGCTACTGTTCCTCTCTTTCTCTCTATTTCACTCTGAGTGGTTCATCTTTGAATGAATTCTTCTCTAACCCCCTGTCTAGAGCCATCTATAGCTGCTCAGCTCAGAGATGATTGGAATGAAGATACTCATTATTGTATGATCCACACTGACCAGTCTCCTGTCTCAAAGTAAGATCCAAAAGACCCATTCCTAAAGGTGTTTTTCTTGTTTTGTTTTGTTTTGTTTTGTTTTAAGATGGCAATAGAACATCTTGCCTGGCTCCTGGTCCCCAAAGTACTTCTTGTTCACATGGCAAGTTGCTAGTGACCCAAGGTTGTCTTATTGAACTCCAAGAGAAGTTGTTTTCATGAATGACCAAATCACCACAGCAGAAGAGCTACCAAAAATACCAAAACAGATTTTCATGGCCTGCCAGTATCTTCTTAATATGCTTGAATAGCACAGTTAATCTTGCTCTTTTTATAGATATTTTTAACCTTCCATCTTTTCTCTGAGGCCCTCTGCAGGCAATAACACAGAAGTGAGCTCTGGACAGAAAGCTCAGGGCATCCTCCTTTCCCGATGCTGAATTAGCATCCCCCTGTATCCCATTCAGGATGTGCTATAAACATGCAGCATGGACAAGCGTATTTAGGAAATGCTTCCTTCTCTGGGATACTCGTGGCCAAGTCACTGAGTCAATGGGTGGCTTAGAAATGGCCTGTGGCAGACCGTCAAGCCCAAGTATGAGCATTTGGCTTGGAACTGATTCTTCCTATACACAAATTAAAACACTATGCCTCAGAAGAACTGCGGTCTTTGATATTCTCACTCTGGATATTAAATTTTAAAATAACTAATCTGGTTTTCTAGTAGGCCATGGTATGCTAGATCATACTAAAATGATGCCCAGCTTTGTGTTTCTGCCCTGCAGAAAACATGGGCTATGAACTCATCCACACTGAGACCAACATGAGAAGTTGCCACTTCACTCCCTGCAGCTCCCACCTCTGTGAGGAGGAGGGACACCACACACCCTATATCATCCACTAAGATCTGAGGCTGTAGCGATCCTTGAAATACATTGACAACACTGTTGGGACAAGGTCCTTTGAATGGCCTAACCTGAGGAGAACGGTTAATCTTGGGACCATGCTTCTCTAGAATGGAACACGGTCCTTCTGTTCCCCTGGGAGCACTGGTGAAGGACAGGCTCAGCCCTCAGCCACCTAGAAAGTAGGAGTGCCTATCCTCCTTGGATCCTGGGGGCAGAATATGGGCTTACTTGGTCCTTTTCCATCTTTAGCATCTATCTTTGCCTACAAATTCTCACTTCCAGAGGCCTGATCATTGTTTTCTCGGCGCTTGCACCATTGAAAGCTTATGATCCCACTGGGCCTCTGCTCAGTAGGTTTGCAACCAAGTAGCTTTGTTAGGAGGCTGAGTCTGGGAAGAACTGAAAGAGACTGGTGGGCAGAGCTAGGGACACAATGTTGTGTCTTCCCTCTAACTCTGCCCTTAAACGAGAGATGGCCAAGGAGAAAACAGGCATTAAAGGAATGCCCTGCTGATTCAGACTTACTATAAGAGGGCACTACCTTGCTGCAGGTGCCTATGACAGGGCATCTCTGTGAGTTGTGGGACAAGAGTCCTATGGTAGGTTGTGCTATTTCCTCTTAGAATTACCAGAACATAAAACTGCTCTTAAAAAATGAAACCTACTGGGAAAGGGAAGGTGAAAAAATGAAACCTATTAATAAAAAATTCTCACTCACTCAGGAAAACTTTCCTAATCTCAGTTACGGTATTTCCGGAATCATCTCTAACAAAATGTTAGGATTTGGGGTGAAAAGTGGATTTGGTGTGCAATACAAAGAAGAGAATTAGAAGCTCCAAGCCCTGGGAGAACTGGAAGAATCCAAGCTCTAAGAACCAGAGAGCCTTAGATATGTCCGGTCTATTGCTATCTATCTACCTATTACTCTTTAGAAACTGCTCTGCCACTACAAACCCTTGTGCTTTGTGTGTGGAGGGTAAGCAGGAGTCTCTCACATCTTGTACTTTCCTTCATTCCTGTTGTAGTTTAGAAGGTCACCCCATAGGCCCATGTTTAAAGGTCTGGGCTCTGAGTCTTGCTCTGTGTTCCTTCCAGAGCCTGTGGGAAGTCTTGTTATTGGGCTTATGGGAACCTCGCTCTGTCGCTCTAATCTTCATGGGCTCCTGCTATGGGCATGCACCCTGACTGACATGTTTTCCCATCAGAATGGATATTTATACCATGGGCCAAACTAATAGGCCCATTGGGTCTTGGACTTGAATATCTGGGTCTGTGAACTTAAATAAGATGTTCTTTACTTTATAAATAGCCTTGCCAGGCAACATGATGCTAGCTAATGGGGTGCCCGACATGAAGCTCAATCCTCCCAGTGCCCTTTGCCCACCTTCTCTCCTGACACCTATTAGAGATGGCTGTGGCCACTTGGCTACTACAGTTCCACTTTGCAACCTCAACAATGTCTAGCCTAGGCTTTATTGCAAAATGAATTATGATAAAGCTTCGGGTTTTTAGACCTTTGTGAATTTGGCATTGGAGATAAGGGATTATGTATCTATGCATTCTCTGATAGCACTGGGGCTGCTACACAGATGAACGATATGGTCCCTGCCTTCTTCCATCCTACAGAGAAAATGTGGGGAGATGCCGAATTATAATGTAGCATCCTATGGACAAGAGAGAGGGGGGAGGCATAGGCTGGGAAAGGAAACAGGGCAAGTAGCTTCTATTTGGGTGCTCTGATCAATGTGAAGAATTAAAAACATTGAGATTTTGTACAAAACACCAGAGAATGTTCACATAAAGGCTAGTTCTTTGTGAATAGCTCCCTGCTGGAATACTGCATTTAAAAAAAAAAATCTGCTGACCACCACCAGGCCTCCTCAGCAAAGTTTTTTTTTTTCTTTTTTTAATCTCCTTTGAGTACAGTCATTCTGCACTGGAATTCCCCATTGACCTGACCCCAAATCTAAGACTGGACTCAGATGCTCTGTTCTCTGGGAGAATCAAAACCCTGGAGGGGGGTGTTAGCTCTGCAGATGTGGCTCAGCCCAACATGACCTTCATTCTCACTTAGCAAATCATAAGAAGTGGTGCCTTAGGACTTCTTACTGGGTGGCTGAGAACCACACATGATAACAACCTTGGAAATCACCTTCTACCGAAGGGTTTCTCCTCCAGTGCCCCTTTCCACACCTTAAAGTTGAGTATCAAAGATGACATAATAGGCCCCCTCCACTCGACAGCCATAGATGGATGCTCTTCGGCTTTTGAGAGCTACGAAATGATGTTGACATCTACAATGGCTATGGGGCACAAAGGATTCCGAAAGAGTCTAGGTGCAGTTCAAGTGCTTTCTGAGGACCTGGTCATAGTCTGATAGCCATGTGCTTATTATTACTTGAGCCAATACTAGCTCTTCATAAATGCTGTTACCTAGGGACTTTAAATCTTAAGGAAAAGAAAGATGGACCCACAGGTGGGGTTAGGTGGCATTTCTTCCTCTTCATGTCCTGCTTCATGCCTCTTCCTTTGTGTTCATACTGGGAACCTGAAAACCTCCCAGCATGAAGCCTACCTGGATGTCCCCATTGCTGTGATCAGCAGAAGCACCTCTGTGACAGGCCACAGTGCCTGAGAGTCTCTGTGTTTTTTTTTCTTTCTCATGACTATCAGTTATCAACACCCACATTCTATTCACGGTGTCAGGAGACTGGCTTCACAGAATATGCGGTCATTCACTTGACTCAGAGATACAGCAGTCAAGATCCCATGCTGGGTTTCCAAGAAGAAACGAAGTGAGCAATGGCTCTGGAGTCCATGTGGGTAGAAAAATGATGCTGACCCATCTTGGAGGAAAGTATTTTTAGGCAACTGTATAAAGAGATAGTGGGGTAGATTTCAAATCTTCAGCCCCCTGCAGGGGTGAGGGAGAGTGAAACTCCTCACATTTTCCATACATTCTCCTACCTTATGCAAGCCATCATAGGAGCACAGCTTTCCATGTTTCCTGCCCACATCCTCTCCATGATCTGGAGAGAGATCTGGGCATGACCCTAAGTAGGTAGGGAGATAGGGGAGGCTCTGAGTAGGGGCATACTGAAGGCTGAAGGATACAGAGAAAATAATGGGCCTGTCCTATTTATGTCTTTCTCAGTCTTTGTGTTCATCCTGAGGTGACAGAAGGGGTCTTCAGTGAAGTCATGTGATAGTGGGATGGGGTAGAAGCCAAGAGGGGCTGCAGGCCTCATTCCAATGCATGAGAAGAGAAAGGCCATTGTTCTGAGGCTCCAGCTAGAGACCAAGCTTGCTCTGGAGAGTCTCTTCCTTTCTTTTCTTTTTTCTTTTTTAAATTAGACATTTTCTTTATTTACATTTCAAATGCTATCCCCTCTCCCCATTTCCCCTCTGAAAATCCCGGATCCCATTCCCCCTCCCCCTGCTTACAAACCCACCCACTCCCCTGCACTGGGTCATCAAGCCTTCCCAGGACTAAGGGCCTTTCCTCAGAGCATGGCTGTGTGGGAAATTTTTCTTTTCTTGTCCCTCTAAATATATTTATTAATGTTTGCAACTCATCAGAACACTGTACTAAACATCTGGGTTTAGAGGGGTTCCAGCGTCCTTACTTCCAAGTTCCTCTTTTCTTTGTCAGCTACCTCTGTGTGGGAGACTAGGAGAGGTCTCATCTGAGTTAGGGCTGCTACCCTCACCTACCAACTCCTTGTAATCTATAGAACACCGTCCCAACACCTGGCAGTGAAGTGTCCAAAATCAGCCATACTCAGAGAACCCATGAAACTAGCAAGTTCCCATGTTTCTGGAAACCTCTGGAGTGCTGGCCTTGCCTGCTTCCTGTGCCCAGTTTTCTGTGGCATGTCTACAGAGAAAGTGATGGTACCATATTAGAGTCCACTAATGTTTGCTCCTTAATGGCTCGGTGAACTTGTGAAAATTGCTTTTAAAACACAGAAAATGAAAAGGACAATAACCAAAGTCTTGAGAGAGTTTGGGGACCACAGGGCCTCTTTCCTCAATAGCTATTAGAGTACCAGACTGAGGGGACCCATCCCTTGCTGCACATTACACTTCGTATATGAAAAGCCCCACATTCTAGCTGTCAGTTACTCGAGTCTAATCGGGATGCCTAGGAACAGGAAAACCGCCGTAAGTGAGTGTGCCCAGATGATCACATCTGGGCAGCAGTGTCTGGAGCTTATGAACCATCCAGCAGAGAGCTGGCTTGGGCACAGGTAAGCTTGTATGGTCTGATATTTTTGTATTGGCTGCTGCTGCTGCTGCTACTGCTGCTCTTGGTGGCTGGGGATCAGACTTGGAGAAATCCTGCTTTAGTCGGTTTAGAGAATTCTGGAAAGAAAAACGGACCAAGCTCTAAGAGTTGGTCATTTGCTGTCATGTCTACAGTTCCTGTGGCTGGGAGGTCCTTGGCCTCTTCCTGGGATTACCCGGCACAGGTAGTAGAACAACACCAGCCTTTCCAATGAGGAGGGAAGTCATCTCATTTTCCCAACTCCCAGAGAGTCAAGTTTAAAAGAGGCCAGCTTTAGCTTTCTCCATTCCTCCCTCTCCTGTTGCCCAAAGAGTCATCTTCCTAAGAGAATCCCTCTATCTCACCAGACTGCTTCCTGAGGACAGGAACCACACAGGCTTCAGCATGCAAGAGCTGTCTGTCTGTTGAATCAATCAGTGACTGGGAATCAATCAATGAGCAACTGGCCCACTTGACAGGCAGGGGAGCCAAGGAATGTCATATTACTTCTAATAGAGAGCAAGGCATTGTATACCTAATTACTAAACACTTAATGAATACCTCCCTTGAACACCCATCTACCTAGAGCTGGCAACAACCTGAGATTATTTATAGGGTTCCTTTGAGCAAACGTCTTGTCAACCAAACATATTGGTCATCCTACACACCAAACCTAAAGAGAGCTTTGACTGGGGTCTACCTCTCTAGGTATTCTCTCCCTGGAGCCTTGCTGAACTCCAGACAGGTGGGTTCCAGGACACCCAGGCAGGAGCCACAGGCTTTACCTTTCCATAGCTAAACTCCTGCTTTGTGTAGGTCTGGGTTGGAAGCAGCTGAAGCCGGCTGTGTGCTGATTAAAAGGCACTCAGTCAGGTGGCTGTGGCAGGGGAAGGAAAGAGCTGGGAGCCTGTTTTTCCTACTTCCTCCCTCCCTCCCTCAGAGCTTGTTCACACAGTAAAACACAGAGGTCCCGCTGTGACTGTTGATCATAGTTGAAGCAAAGGCAGGTTTTGAAATTCAGCAGAGACCTCCCACACCTGCAGTCAGTCAGCTAGGCTTGCCCTTCCCCTGGGTCCACTGGCTAGTGCCTCTCCTCTAGGGAGAGCAGGAGCAACTATGAAGTTGTCTTTCTAATGTCCCACAGTGGTTTCTTGAGGGTAAGAGTGATGGTAGGCAAAGGGAGATAGAAAAATAAAGGGAGAGGAAGAAAAGAACACCTTCTATAGAAGGAAGAAGAACACAGCCAGACTGTTAAGGGCTCTGTCTTCCCTGCCTTCTTCTTTCTAGACCCCTTAGGCTCTGGCTGCATATAGGACCTGGTGGCTGAGGTCTGTGTTCTCCAATGCCTGACAAATAATTGCAGCAAGTCCTTGTAGGACTTGGTGCTGGATGGCAGGACTGGGGTCCATGACATGGGTTGAATGAGGATGCTCGTGAGATGGTAACGAGGTTGTTCTACTAAGCAATATGACTCTTCAGCCAAAGATAAAACCTTACAGCAGCCATGTTCCCTAATTGCTAATCTTTTTGTTGAGGTAGTAGATCTCTTTCCATCCCCTTTCCTCAAGTTATGCAGCACCCCAAGCAGGGCATGCTGGACCAAGCTATGCTTCAGACCTTCTAGTCCCAGACTTTTGACTCTATGGTGTCTTAGTCTTCAGGGGGTATTTGAAGGATGTTCTTCAAGCTTTGGGCTCGGAACCCATTCTGATTGCTTGCTGAGTGAAGCTGGGTTGGCTGTTCTGTCTGGGGTATATGATATGTATTTGAAGACACTGCCAGGGAGCAGCTTCCACAAAGATTGGGGATTGAGGACTTGAGGAGGTGAATCCTGGGCCCTGTGAGCCTGTAAGAGCTGTGGCCTTGAGCACCATTTTAGTTTGTGGCCACTGGAAGTTTGCATAGTCTTTGTATTGCAAAGTTCTCAATAAATACACTTGGTGGTCAAGAAAACCTCCCCAGAGACTTTGGGTAGCATTTGAAGCCTTTCCATAGAAGAAAGCCATAATGCTAACATCTCTATTCACATGCTACACCAAATGCAGTCCTTCCTTTCCTGTCTGCCCTTATTGTATCTGAGCCTTACGGAAGCCTTACAAGACCAATGTTCTTTCACAGTCCTAGTTTACAGGGGACACTGGTATTAGGGAGGCTGTCATTTGCTGCTGGTCTGTGACCCATACTCTAAGGATTCTGATGGAAGGGTACCTATTCTGCCTTTATGGAGGCCACTCCCAGCTTCTCTGGGCATGGATCCAAGCACTCTGGAACTTTCTCAGAGCAGCACAGCTGGCGAACTGACCTACACGTCCTATCCTGGTGGACTTCATTTCCCTTTTTATGTTCTCTTTATTTATTCCCAGCTTAGGAAGCAAAAATTTAAATTTACTGGTCCCAAGATGAATATATACCCAAGAATCCTTCCAATACCACTAAATAAGCTTTATTTCACAGCATCTGCCAGGGACTCACGCTTAAAATTCACTGTTTTACTATGTCCAATTGATTTGAGCGAGCATAGTAACGAGTAGTTAATTCTCCGTAAGTGTTTTTAATAATAGGCTGATATTTATTCAACTTGTTTTTCAACTAACTATACATGATTGGAATTTATATGTTTGTTGCTGGGTGTTAAATGAAAAGCAAATGATTATTAAAAACATATTTATTGGGGATTAATTCTGCAATAACCACCTACACAGTATCTATCAAAGTAAATCCTCCATAAATGTGAATGTGGAAAGCTTTATTAAAATTGTCTCTGTAAAGCCAACTTAAAGAAAATACTTCCTACAGGAGTTGGCAATAGTAAAAGCCAGAAATTAGGATTTCTTCTTCAGTCAACTCAAAAATGATACCATTCTTGTGTCTTCTCATCTGTGGATTTGAGGACCCAATATACCAAGAAATAATGAGAACAATAGAAGAAAAAAAGGAATCCTGATTCATAGTTTGTACTTACATTTACTTTACTGATAATTAAAAGTATCTAAATGTCTTCAAATAGCTGGAGTTGGCAATAGAGTCACCATCTCTCTGAACAAAAATTTGTTTATCGTCCAAAGAAAGAAGGGTACAGGGATAAGGGAGTTGCCTTATTTCCTTGGATTGATATCTGAAGTTCCCAGTAGTTTTCTTTTTGTTTTTTAAGAAAATTGAGGGGTTTTTTTGTTCTAATTTTTTTGTTCTTATTTCCTTCAGAGGGATTGTAGCAATGAAAGAAAATGCCCAGTGTCGCTTTTCCTTGTTCTTGTCAACACAGTTCTGATGTCGATGATGGTGGTGGTAATGATGATGATCTCTAGAATTGAGAATAATCAGTGAGCCAGACACGTGTTCATTTTTACTTCCATGAGCATCCTTTCTCTGGTCTCATTGTGTTGCTGTATTGTCTTGTTAGCTTGTTTTCAGAGAGGGTTTTGCTATGTTACCCAGGCTGACCTTGAATCTCTGGGTTGAGATGATGCTCTTGCTTCAACTTCACATTTAATTAGGTAGGACTATAAGCAGGAGTACCACTCTTGTATTTCCTGTCTCTGTTGAGAATGTGGGGTTCTGTTGTAGGGGGTGAGTCTAAAGCTACAGGCAAGACTGGATTCCTACAAGCTATTGATCCTGAAACCTGGAGAGAAGATAACTGTGGACCACCAAAGTAAGGGTGGAAATGGAGATGTCACAATGGTGTGTGGGCCGGGATCAGAGCACCCAGCTCTAAGGCTATACATACTAACCAATACAACTGCCGGATTAGTCTACCTCACTCTAAGACTGAACATACTAACCAATACAACTGCAGGATTAGTCCACGTAACTCTAAGGCTGGACATACTAACTAGTACAACTATAAGATTAGCACTAAGGCTGCATATACTAGTTAGTACAACTGCAGGATCAGTCCACCTAATTCGAAGGCTGGACATACCAACTAGTACAACTGCAGGTTCAGACCACATAGCTATAAGGCTGCACATACTAACTAGTATGACTGGAAGGATACTAGTGGGTCTCATCCTCTCTCTCTCTCTCTCTCTCTCTCTCTTTCTCTCTCTCTCTTTCTCTCTCTCTCTCTCTCTCTCTCTCTCTCTCTCTCTCTCTCTCTCTTTTTCTCCCACCCGAGGTGTGTGTGTGTGTGTGTGTGTGTGTGTGTGTGTATGTGTGTGTGTGTGTGAGAGAGAGAAATGGTCCTTTCACAGAGGTTACCTAAGACCATCATAAAACACATATATTTACATTGTGATTCCTAACAGTTGCAAAATTAAAGTTATGAAGGAACAACAAAAATAAATTTATACTTGTGGGTCAGCACAACATCAGGAACTGTATGTAAGAGTCACAGCGTTAGACAAGTGGAGAACTCCTGTTTATACAGAGGAACATCCCCCTGAATCTTGTCCCTCCATTGTCAAGCCTGAGGAGATATTTATCGGAAGGCCTAAGATCACTTCCTGTGTAAGTGTGGTTCACTGCATTGAACCAATGGAGAAAAGTTTGTCTCCTCAGATCCTAGAGCCATAGTCCCTGTCATGGCTGCCCCCTTGTCAAGGTTATTGGAAACTCGTCCATCATAAAGTAGGGGTTCTGCTTGGGAAATACTAACTTTATAATGCAAGGTAGTTAACAATTATCCTTACTCCAGAAGGTACCTGGGAATTTAAAGAAAGGAAAGCACACAAGGCTTGCCTGTTCACAGACTTTCATCTACTACCCTTTACCACATGGCCACTCTTGCTATAGGATCCAAGAAGATTTGCATCACTCTTAGGCACATACAGTTTCCTATTGACAGAGTTTCTCCTAAAGAATGTGAATAACTTTTTGACCTTATGGGAAGATATACAATCTTGTTATCTTGTAATGAGTTTTATGGCTTATTCTCATGCATTCCAGTTATGTTCCTCTAGTGATTAAAGCAATTATGAACCCATGCATTTCTGGATTATGAATGATGAAGCATCCCCCAGGTATGAAAGAGGCCTGGCCGTGTTCTCCCTATTTCTTGTGCTATTTTGGTACTTCTTCCCACTCTCCCTTACCAGTATAGATAAGCATTGTTTCTTGGATGCCTGCATGACCCCTCTAATCTCTTCTTGAGTATGGCTATCAATGCAATGACCTTTAGATTTAATTGATTTAAGTAAGTCCTCAGCTTATCATTCACTGGTGCCATGAACTATGTTGTAATTACTAAGATTATTACTTAAGATTTGGGAAAAGGAATCTCAACTGTCCATCATGTATGAATGCTGCAGCTTGGGTTCCCGTGCTAAGCTTAACACAGGTGGCTGTAGTATGACCTTTATATGGAGACTCAGGTGCACAGTCCTTGGCATATCAGGGGATCCCATGGGTCCACCTTTCTCTCAGGCTCATATCTTGTTAATTGATAAGTTCCACATTTTACATTTGAGTTGATGTGGCACAAAGTGTTCTTATTTCACTTTGTACTCTTCCTGAATACACCACATACACAAAAAAAATCATCTCATGAATAATCCTTAAAACAGCATGAAAGGGGGCCTGGAGAGATGGCCCAGTGGTTAGGAGAACTCGTTGATCTTCCACAGGACTCAGGTTCAATTCTTAGTATCTACATGGCAGCTCACAAGCAACTTTAATTCTAGTTCTGGGTATCCAAGTTCCTCGTCTGGCCTCTAAGGACATGTGGTGCACAGATACACATGCAGGTGAAATGTCCTCACACATGACAGAAAGGCCTAATTCAGTGGAGCAATGAGTATGGTGATAGTACCCATTCACCACCCTCCCCTTCCCCCCATTGTCCTCACACAGTTATCCTATATTGGGAATAATTGATATCAGCTACCATTCCAAGAGGGAGGAGCATTTGGCAAAAAATATGTATGTCACCTTGAACCAAAGCTGTACTTCAGATATTATACATGACATGTGAAATGTCTAAAGTAGAGTTTTAAATCACCATTGCTCACCTGAACATACTAACACACACCTGTAATGCTAGTATTTGGAAGCCTGAGGCAGGAGAATCTAGAGTTTAAAGCCATCCTTGGCTGCACAGTAAGATGGTGGTCAGCCTGGGCTATAGTAAACCATTGCTCAAAAATAAAGTAAGTAGGTATATAAGTAAAAGGCTTTTTAATTGCCATTTCCAGTAGATAAAATCTTCTTATTTATAAGGTACACATAGGTTATTTTCCCCCAAGAATTATTGTCTGAAAAAGCATAGGACAACAATACAAATTAGGTATGAATCTATGTCCCAATTCTGTCATTTATATATTATATGATTCTATAGAAATACTTTAATTCTGCTAAGGCCTAATTTTATCACTAAGTAGGTGTGACTTAGATAAATCTAAAATCTGGCAGTAAACAAGTAGATCAAGTATAAAACATTCCTATCACAGCATGTGGTCCATATTTCTGATTGCTCACACCTCAAACCGTTTTCCGGAGCTTACCCTACCTTATATTTGAAGGTAGAGGCGCCCCGACAAGAAAGCCTTACTGCAGTTATCTGCCTTGTGTGTGGTTGTTCTTTGTGGTAAAGTCCTCAGAAGGACCTCACTGTGAGATCTCTACCACACTTTAATGGTCCGTCCATGTACTTATGAAAATCCTCATTGGTGAGACTCCTAAATTTGAATGAAGCTCTGAATTTCTTAGTTTACTTACTTTACTCAGAGCTCACATGATCCCTGCATATTCAAATACCTCTGAATATGAATATGATTATGAAGCCTTGCTGTTTTTGGAATCTTTCCCATGATCCACCTGACATTTAGTGAAGGAAAGTTGGTGGGGAATGTAATCCCACTGCTCGAGTGTGTAGGATTTGAGGTGAGTGACCCGAGAGTAGTCCTAAAGTTCGGCTAAGACTTGATAGCCAGTGGCTTCATGCACAGCTTGGATGGCCCTGAAAGGCAGTATACCAGTTACACCCCTCTCTGGCACACTCTGGACTTTGGGGTTTCTACACTTCTTAGCAAACAAACACATTACAGTGTGCATGCAGCCAGGCCACAGAGCACACCCTCGTATTTCTTCTATAATGTAAAAATCAATACTGAAAAGCAGGCAATGTATTTTAGTGGGAATAGTAGGTTAAAACCGAAACACAACTCCAACCATTGAAAAGAGTTAGATGGAAACCCCCTCTAGAGTCCATTTCTTTTCAATTTTCCCACTATACGTTTCTGTTTGGAGGTGTCGGGAACTGTCAGGTGGTTGTCACATCTCCTCAGCAGTATCTAGCCAAGTCATAGGACTAGGCAAAGGGATTCTAAGTGAGACACCATGGCTAAAGAATTCAAAAGTGCAGCCCAAGAAGATAAAGTTCAGCACAAAGTCTGTGGTTTGGTCTAAAATCTACCAACAAGTAGATCATGGCAAACAGCATTTTAGAAAATACCCCATTTACAGAAATATCCTATTTTTAGAAATGTGTTCAGAATACTTCTCAGATTGATGCATGTAAGAATTGTTTGAGAGAAAGAAAGTGGGTTAAGGCCCTGGGCAGGGGTGTGGGATGTGTGTAAAGTTTTAGAAATGAAAAAGTGAGGAAATTGTATGTGTCAAAAATAGAAGCAGAGAGAGGGGTCAGATAGTATCTGCTTGGGCCGGTGGGCTTCACAATCCTCTTCTCATAGCTGTTCTCTGCTGGAACTCTGCATTGATCTGAAGCATCTTCTGAAGGCCCCTGGATTGAAGGATTGGCTGTCAGCTGACAGGCTTGGGGTGATACCACCCAGGACTCTGACCTCACGTGGCTGAATCCAATAAAGGTGTTGTAATGTGTGGTATATCAGATGGTGTGGACACTGGGAATGAGGAGCAGTTAGCAGAAGAATGTCACAAGAGATCTGCCCTGGAAGAGGCTTGCTTGCCCCTTGCCTCTTTCCCAACTCCTTTCTCTTTGTTCCTCTTCTTCCTGGCCTCTGAGCAGGTGTAAGCAAATTTGTTCCAACACATACAGATATACTCCCTGCTATATAGCCTTAAAGCAATAGATCCAGCTGGCCAAGGGTGGAAACCTTTGAAACCATGAGACAAAAATAACGGTCTTATTCTTTAAGTTGATTTGCTCCAGTATTTTATCACAGTGATGAAAAGCTGACTGACTTGTGGTCCAGCATGAAAGCAGTCATAGACTCCAGGTAGGAGAATGAGTGTGGCTGTGTTTCCATAAAACTATGCTTCCAGGGACAAATGATAGCCCAGATTTGGCCTACAAGACACAGTTTTCTGATCCCTGTCTCAGATGATCAACTGTATACTCTCCTTTGAAGGATGTTCATGAAATAGACTTAACTCTTTTTTTTTTTTTTTCAAATTCTCTGTACTGACTGAATGGAGCACTTTCAAAATTTTTCACATGTGTGCTTCTTTAAACGTGTGTCAGTGGTGGAGACAGGTCTGGGGCTTCACACTCAAGTTTCATAGTTACAATCCAAGTCTTTGTGTTGCTCATTGCAAAGGCCAAGCATCACAGAGAACTTTGATGTAGGAGATGATGTTGAGATCAGGATCCAACCCCTAATCTCAGTTATTCATTCAACACGTTCATACAACTCACTGTCTGGGTTTCCAGATTCAGTTAAAAGAAGGGTAATAAAAGAGAGGAATTGCAGCTTCCAAGGAAGGTCATAGCACACATTCAGTAGAAATTGAAGAGGAGTATACTGTGTGCACATATTTTATAAGATGCTATCCATCCATTATGCAGAAGTTGCTGTTGTTGTTGTGTATGTATGTGCATATGTGGACTTGCACAACCAGAGTGCACACCTAAAAGCACAAAGACTATAATACAAAGTGCTTGATTGGATAGAGGCAGAAATAGATTCTAAACGGAGAGTCTTTGAGAAAATATCCTGGCTTGAAGGGAAAGGAGAAAAAATATTACATAGTTTGTTTCATGGCCATGAGTGATCTCTCTAATCACTAGTTAGGTCTCACCAGGAAGGGTGATGCTGATGCAGGATGCTTCTCTCTTTCCCTGGTGCTGGCCACTTCTGGAGAGAGGTCTCCAGACAAAGCTGGGACTGGAGAGGATTGTGTTTTAGAGAAGAGAAAGTGGTACCAGTCTGGGGGGAAAGTCTAGCAAATTAGCAGCAGGCACTGGACAACTCTGAAACACCTGACTTTGCCATTGAGAACAAACTGTGTACTCCTCTATAACCTTGGAGTAGCCACTTCACATCTCTGTACTTCAATATTTCTACTGATGACATTACTAATAATAACCTCAACTTTGTGAGAATATTGTGTGGTTCATTTTCTGTGCATAATGTACTTAAAATAGGACCTGAAGCATAGTCTGGTCTAATCCATGGTACCTTGCTGTATGGATCTAGAGTACTACCTCCCCCATCCTAACTCCCCACCTCCACAAAGCTGATACATACAGTGCAAATTGGTGATTGTACAACCTATCCACTTTAGAAGCAGCATTTGGTAGTTTAGGGAAACACCCAGAACATGATGAAACATATTATGAATTTCCACCTCATCGCAAGATCTGAGTTATACAAGTATATGGGCATTCTATATTTTCTTTAATGGAAAATAAAGTCATGTCCCCTGTATCAGAATTGAAAGGAAAATATAGCTTCTAATTTGAAAACAGCTTCATTGCATTGATAAGGTGCTGAAGGAAAGGATAAGAAAAATCCTATACACACAGGCTTCCTTTAACTCTTAGGACAGTTTAGTGTTAGAAACCCATATTACACACTTGTTAATTGTGAAGCTAACACTGAGGAGACAATGAGTTATTGATGAAAAGAAAGAACAGGAGATATCCTGGAACTATATCAGCTATATCTTGCTTGTGCATCAAGTTCGGTATGATCAACTGACTACATCTTAAGAATAGTTTCCTGTGCCACATGTTCAGGAATGATCACATATTCTACACTATCAGGTACGATGTAATCAGACATAACATATGTTCAGGTATGATTTCATGTACTGCATGTTCTCATGGATTATTTGAACCACAAAGTCAGATTTGATGAAACATTCTATGTGTTAGATATGGACATATACATATTACACATTAAGTTATGATCATCTGTGATATATATTCAGGAGTAAGTCTACCTACTATGTGTTTAGCTTGATTACCTGTATGTTTATTCAGCTATGGCTGTATCCTTTCAAGAGTTCTGTATGGATAGGTAAATGATAAAGGACTCAGGCTAGCAGGTATCTCTGAGCACTTCAATCTATGGTCATTCTTTTCGTCTATGTCACATTGGTCTCAATAGGAGGGCATAGAAGAAAGGAGAGTGAGAATACAAAGCAGAAACTTCCAACTGGGATTACATGCAACTTTATACACACTGGCCAAAGTCCTAGTACCAAATTTCTAGCTCCTTTGCCTCTCAGATTTCTCCAACTCTGCATCCTCTAGAAAGATTGTGCAAAGACATCTTACCGTCAATCATGATCAAGGACTAGTGAGAGGGCTCAGTCATTAAAGGCATGGGCTTCTGAGCCTGACAACTTGAATTTGATCCCTGGGACCTAAATGGTGGAAGGAGAGAAACAACTCCCATAGTTTGTCCTTTGACCTCCTCTCATGGGATATACATAAACCTTCTGCCATTGATTGATTGAATGAATGAATGAATGAATGAATGAATAATTTGTAATAAAAATTTAAAAATCATTGTCAATCTGAGTCCACAAGAGTATTGGCAACTGCAAGATCCCATACATGTACCTAAATTTGGGCATAGCACGTTTTCAGGACACTGCCATGATCACAGGTCTGAGGACCCCTGGATTCAGTTACATCTCCCCTGCACATACTTAGAATTAATCTGGTCTGGCAGTAACTGTTTCATCCTCACTACAGTTTGTTTTTGTATGTGATCAGCATCATGATAGGAAGTATGTATGTGCCCAGATAACAGCTAGAACAAGGGAAGGGACTAGAGTTATTGAGCCTACTTTGGGCATGGTAGGTTCATTATTATCTAGGTGGGTTGTGACCCAAAGCTTCTACAGAGCACAGTGTAGATCAAATGCTGATCTGAGCTGCCCAAGGACCATGTGGAGTTGGAAAAGACAGAGCCTTACAGTAGATCCTATGACATTACCGGCACTGATCCCTTGTGTCGTCCATTTTTGTGGTGCACACAGAGTTCAAATGACATCAGTCACATGTACACTCAGATGCACAGAGGAACTGGGAGGCTTCCCGCAGCCCCCAAGAGCCAGACAGAGCCATGGAGAGTGTGGTATCAGCAGGTGTCCCTGTTGGTAGAATCATCCCTTAATTCATTCTGAGCTATGCCATTTAATTATCTTGATCCATGCCTTGTTTTGCTAAAGTGAATGTCACAGACTAACTGCTGACAATACTGGCAGTGGCCCAAATGACTGACAGGAGCTGGATTCTGCTGTTTTCTCCTCAACCCTGTTCTCCTTCCTTTCTTGTCCCATTCCTTTCCCGTCTTCCGTGTGTCTTTTAAATATAAAATGTAAAGTATTAATTTTGAGCAGAAGCAAGATTAAGCCCCCTGGAAAGCATTCTGGAATCGGAGCCATCGCTTGACTTAATTAAGAAGTGATTATGCTGAAGAGTCTGTATTAACGTTCTGTGTTGCCAGTGCCAGCAACATTGTTGTTGGAGAAGTAGAGTCAGGAAGCAGAGGAAGGATTGAGGGAGAGGATGGGGTAATGACTGGGTAGCCAGTGATATAGCAATATTTGTCGAAGTGATGAGAAAAATATTAGAGAAGAATGTAACTGATTTGGAGGCTTCTCAACTCTATCTTTCTGAAAGGTCAGAATGGAGACAATTGTTAGAATGGTAATTGTTACATCCTGCAAACTCTTTGGGTGTCCCCAGGATGGGCCACCTCCATTGCTTGCCTTTCCTCTCCAGCCCAGGTGTCTGAATAGAAGGAGAACACATGCTGTGCGTGTATCAATACTCCAGGGAATGCGGTTAGCCCCCCACAGCTATAGGGATAGCAACGACTAATTAGCCCCACAAATTTATGGGCTCCGGGGATGTGAGCAGATGGGTGTTTAAGTTAACAGCAGATCCAATTTGTCCTCCATTAATTCCAGAGTGATACCTGAGTTTATTGGCGTTTTTATATTGTTTCATCTGTTTCAGAGTAGGGTCTCCTCTGCTTCAAACTGTTATATTTTTGACAAACAGACCAAAACTTTCTTTGGTTTCTAGACAGGGACTCTGCCTTGGTGGCAAACTACTTGAGTAGCCTTAGGCTCCGAACGTTTCTTACAGGCAGCTCCCAGTGAGGTACACCACCTAGTAGTCTCTCTTTCTAGCACCCTCCATTTTTAAGGCTCACTTTGAACACTCATCACTGACCATTCAACCTGGGCACTTTCAAAATGGTTATAGTGTATATCTTTAAATGTTCCTGCTGGAAAAAAACTATGAAAGGTGTGGCTCTGATTCATTGAAGAGTCCTGCTAGGAGCCAAACAGCACCAATGTACAAGTGGTACACCACTCAGAGGTGTTACCAATTCTTTAACACCTTTCACAGAGAGAGAGAGAGAGAGAGAGAGAGAGAGAGGGAGAGAGGAAGAGAGAGGGAGAGAGAGAGAGAGGGAGAGAGGAAGAGAGAGGAAGAGAGAGGGAGAGAGAGAAAAAAATCCTCCCTTATGTCTGATTTCTTTCTAAATTCTTTCCCTGTGAAAGAGCTTTGGTATTCAATCTTCTTCATGCTTTCATTTTTATGAATGAAACAAATAAAAATAGCCACAAGTTCCAAAGCTCTGTGAAGCTACAGGTATGCAAAATGCCATGGAGGAATGGTAACTCTGACCCTCTAGCTAAAACTAGGTCTATCTTTCATAGAGTTCTAGCGTTGAAAGACCAGTAGGAACACCTTTCCATGGTTATGGTCATTGTCAGTACCACCATGTTGACTTGAATGCAGAGAAAAGCCAGACAGAGAAAGGACAGGTTAAACACCTCTGATCTTTGAGATGCTAAATGCTAGACAATGCAAAACATGTCTAATGCTGACAGCACACGTGGAAAATTCCACAGCTGACCCAGGGGGAGATATGGTGAGTGTTGCAGTCAACACTCCACCAAAATGAAAATAAATGCCTCAGGCTAGGTGTAAAAGGAACAAGTAAACTATAAACAAGACTATAATTAGACATGGTTTCTATCCTTAAGGCAGCTCACACATATGCAGGTACTCCAAAACCTGAGGAATAGCTAACATCTTAAATATGTATGCTCTACAGCATTTTGGATGAAAGCTACTGACCCAGAGCCAGGAGGCCAATTATTATTCTAAAGTGGTAACCAGGGAGACACCCCCATCCCCTTTTTCTTTCTCTCTCTTGACCAGGATGGCCTTCAACTGGAGGTAATTTTGCCTCTTCCTCCCTAACACCAGAATCCACCCCACACTAGCCAAAAAATAGTCTTAATTCGTCGTTCATATGTAAAGACAATTTCAAGTCTTGGGCAACATATTCCTGTGATTCCTCCATACAGTGAACACATTAGGCCCGGGGTATAAAATTTCTAATCTGGAAAGGGCAAGCTATGTACTTCATACTCTGGCAGCCAAGAATATGAAGCCAACCTTGGGTAACTGTGAGTGGAAGCCCCTGTGAGTCCATTTTCCATGGCCACATTCTCCTCTTAGGAAGATTTTAAACAATCCAGTATCCTGGTTCCGTCTGGAGACTCTGATTTCATAGTTTTGCAGTGAGGGGACAAAGACATCTCCAGCATTTTAAGCACTATCGCAGGTAATTTCCATATTGAGGAGGTGAGGAGACTATCAGAGACACAGAGCTTAATTGAAGTCACCCACGGAGTGGCATAATGCAAATGTGGCCTCTGGACGCAAAGTGTCACGTGTCACTATGCTGGTAACAGGATCTCTTTTCCAAAGCAGTGGGGGTAGAGTTAGCCTCATTAACAAGACAAAAAGATGGCAAATTAGGTCAGCCCCATGGCTCATGCAACACCAAAATATGGCTTATCAGAGCCTGTCCAGATTGTCTACTGGGAAGGATAATTTCCTCACTGAACTTGGCCTTCAAAGGATAAGAAGGAAACTTGCTGTTTTCAAATAGGCAGATGGAAATCTCCCGGAAACCCAAGTCTGCATTTCAGCTTTGTCTTATTGTCACAAGACCAAGGTCTGTGTGTGTGTGTGTGTGTGTGTGTGTGTGTGTGTGTTTATCCTCCAAGCATCAGAAAGCGCTGCTCCCTTCATTTGGCCTCCTCCTTTTCCCAGGCTTAAGGAAGCTTTTTGAAGATTATATTCTTCCCCAGCTGCCTAGGAGGAGGTTAGGAGCAGCAGGAGATCACAGAAGAAAGAATCAGAAAGACAATCCATCAGTCTTTGGATTGCTGGCCTCCTCTAGGGTGGAGGCTGCAGTCTCTCTCTCCCTGCCCAAAAGAGCTGGAGCGGGAGCAGGGTCTCCTGCCTGAGGAAGTTGCCAACTCTCCCCAGGGAGTCCAGAGAGCTCCCAGCCCAGCAGGGGCTAGGCCCGAGCCTGGGAAGAGAAAGACATTCTTCCTGCCGTCTTTCTTAGGTTAATAGAGAAGTGGTCCCTGTGATTCCCAGCTCTGTGAGAACTGTCTGACCCACCAGGTAGAAAGTCTAAAAGGTCCATGGTGTTACATAAAACATAGTGCTTGGGTGTTCAGGATTTTTTAGTTTTTATTTTTTATTCTTTGTAACATCTAAGCAGGAAGCATTTCCATTTAAACTACCAAATCCTTGTGTGATAAAATACAATTTTCTTGGGAGGAAAAATGTTACCAGTAATGAATACCAGCGCTAGACAGCAACTTCCTAGTAAATTACCCAACCGACAAAGAGAAGGAAGAGATGTCAATGGGATCATTTTGCATTGTAAATGGTATGTTAGTAATTAGCTCTGTGCCAACATTTAAACATTCTAGACTCTTCTACATCTGCTGCAGTGGCTAGGAGTTTGTTATATTAACAAGAGAGACAATACAAGCTAGGAATAGAGACCTTCCTGTGGCTTGGATTGAACCTCCACTCTGCAGCACTCTAGCGGGATGATCTCCAGGAAATGATACAACTTCTCTGTGGCATAAGGGAAGGTAATGGCTTTCTCTGGGTGCTGAGATGGTAGACAGGGTCTAAGCTGCTGATGTTACTATTATTATTTATATCATTATTACAAGTTTTAACATTTTTTGAGAGCCTCATATTTTAATTCACTTTGGCCTGTAACTCACTATGTAGCCCAGGCTCCCTCCAACTCCTGGCAATCCTCCAGCGTCAATAAATTGTTTTTGTTTTTAAATAAATATTTTAATGTTTTAAAGTGAAATAGAATTATATCTTTTCCCCTCTAGTCTTCAGCTTCTTTCCCTCAAATCTTTCCATCTCCCTCTACTCTGAAATTGATAGCCTTTGTCTTTATTATTGGTACTTCAGGTGTCTGTCAGTCTCTTCTCTCTCTTTCTGTGTGTGTAGTACAAATACACTATTCTGAGCTTGTTTTTGTTATTGATGTGAATACGATTTCAAGGCTCACCATACATATATACATATATACATGCGTGTGCATGAGCGTGTGCGTGTGTGTGTGTGTGTTCTCCATTTCTGTAAGTGGGAACAGCAAATGAGCCAGGTCAGGCAAGCATGGTGTGTTCCTACAATGATTTACTCCGCCCCTGAGGCGTGTGTGCCACAGATTAGGTAGAGCTGGCAGGGTACGTGATTGGCAGGGAGAGGGAATCTGAGAGTAGAGGTGAAGATGAAGGCTTAGGAAACAAGAATATCTATTCATTTTAAGTATTTTAGCTTTTGTTGAATCTTCTCTATATTCCAGCAAGATATCTCTCTTAGGTGGCCGGATCTGGGAGCTGACTTAGTTCTGATATATGAAAATGTATACTAATTGCTGGCTGGAGGACAACACGGTGATCATGCTGCCTTTGGTTTGAACACAAGAGTTTTAAAGAAGGTAGATGATGGCAGAGAGATGAGGTCAGAGGGCAAGATTAGGGGAACATAATGTCCACCTCTCTCCATAAGGAGAGAGAGGTCAGTTGGAAGTCAACAGCCTTGAAGAAACAAGATAGACAGCTTGCTTGATATGTTTAGAGCATATAGACACACTAGAGTCTATTTAGAGACAATAGCTTAGACACTGGACAAATGGGGAAAACATAAGAACATAGGGACCCCTGAGAACTCACCTTGGGAACCACTGACATAAAGAATTATGACAGTTGTCTGCAAAGGGTTCTGGAGTCTCTCTGTCTCTCTCTCTCCTTTCTTACACACACACACACACACACACACACACACACACACACACACACACACACACACACACACACATCTGAGACTATAGGAAATTACACCTAAGTGTCTCAGACCATTCCAGTTGGGTATGGGAGTCTCTGAAATGTGGGTTCTTGAGGCTAGGTGAATAAAGACTCAGCAGTAACAAATCATTATTGAAAGCTCCCACACCTAAGGGCTGGGTTGTCACTTCTGATTTTCTACCCTCTCCTTTACCATGGTCTTTCTGATGAAGACATGCTCAGGAGCAGCATCCACGGGTGCTTAGTGACAGATGCCCCAGCTGTATGCCACAGTTCCTGGACTCACTTCAGAAGGGAGACACAAATAGCCCAGTGGCACTAAGACCCAAACATGACAGCATATACATCACTGTTGGTATCCATTGGCTTAGACATGGAAGCCGATATCTCATTCAGAAGCCAAGAGGAACACAAAGGAGACTTTTTTAACATGAGTGAATGCAGCTTTGCAGGCACTCTGGATGCTTGCCCAACTTTCAAGATGGCAGTTGATCTGGGCTCTCCAAGAGAGAAGAGACATCATGAAAGAAAAAGCAACATTAAAGTTCAGCTTTGCCCCAATATAGTCTTTAAATTGCACTGGGGTTTAGGAGACCATTAGGAAATTCTATTACCTATCATGTATGCTATCGTATTAAAGCCCCTAAGATCTCTCTGCAAGAGATTATACAATTTCAACTGAGTGCATAGAAATCCAACCTCACAGAGGATATACCTGTCTTCAGCCTGTTGGCCGCAGAGGCAGAGAAACACAGAGCTGTGCCATTCCTAAGCCTGTTTTAATTCCACCAGGCCCTTAAGCAGTGCAGACATAGTGTAGCCAACATCACTGCTGTTACTACTACAAGCAGACAATTAGAAAGTACTTTATATATCAAGGGGACTCTGCATGGTTCTGGGTCACAGTGATCATATCCCAGAGGAACTCATAAAGTGATTATTCACTTTTACAGAGAAAGCTTAAAAATGTTAACTTCTGGGCCAAGATTGGAAATTTGGACTTTCTCCACTCAAGACTAGAGTGAGACTGAAGGACTCCTTTCAGTGTGTACATGTATGTGTTTGTATGTTCATGCCATGATATGTGTATATGGAGATCATAGCCTTGGGTATCATTTGTCAACTGCCATTTGACACCATGCACACTGAACTAGCCAGCCCACCAGCTCTAGGAATTCACCTGTTCCTGCCTCTCTTCTCATTTTGGGAACCCTAGGACTGCAGATGCTACCAGCCTAGGCTTTGTGTAGGTTCTGGAGATTCAAATTCACATTGTCATGCTTCTTTGGTGAATGCTTCACCCACCAAGCCATGGTTTCTACATTTCCAAAGCATATCTATAATACTGATATTATTTATAATATTAACAACTGTATAAAACAGGAAAAAATAAATCATATTATCAAGCCCATTTTACAGACCTGGGAACTGAAGCTAAGACAAAAACTGCCCAAGTTAACAAATCAGTTAAGACTGGAGGAAGGTTTCAAACTGAATGTCATTTGACAAGTAAAGCTCATACTTTCTTCTTTTCTCTGCCTCTGTGTCTCTGTGTCTCTGTGTGTGTCTCTCTGTGTGTGTCTCTTTTCTCTCTCTCTGTCTCTCTCTGTCTCTCTCTGTCTCTCTCTGTCTCTCTCTGTCTCTCTCTGTCTCTCTCTGTCTCTGTCTCTCTGTCTCTCTGTCTCTCTGTCTCTCTCTGTCTCTCTCTCTCTCTCTCTGTCTCTCTCTCTCTCTCTCTCTCTCTCTCTCTCCTGTTGGGCTGTCCTTGTATAAGCCAATACCAAAGTGGCTTCTTAAGGAAATGGTACAATCTCTCCAGCATAAAGGCTTGGGAAGCAACTACAAAATTAGTGTGTAAGTGCTCAATATTGACAAGTTTTGGTCATTCCTTTCAGAGCTCAAGAAAGCTGGCTTAGGTTGGAAGAGAGCTTTATTTCCATGACAGCATTATGCAGAGTAAGATACTCTTCAAGAAAGAATTTTTTATCTTTATTTTTTTGGTTCCGGGGGCTTGAAATTTCCTCCAAGCAGCTCTTTGAAGAAGAGTTATTAGAATTTATTTTCAATTATACACCAGAATAAGCCGTCTGTAGTATAGTTAACTTTCAATTTCAGCCAATTTTCGACGCATTCAATCATAGATGCCTCAGTGATTAAGAATCTATGTTGCAAAACAATTCCCACTTTGCAACAATGCAATCAAACAGATCTACAACTCATAACATATTATCCAATGCGTTCTCAGCTCACTGGTGAAGTGGAAGAGAATTTACCAACCATCCCCGTTACCCACAGTGCTCTGAGCTCATTTGCAAATGGATCTGAGACTCAGAACAGCTCTAGCGGGGGTACGGGTCTGACATAACCTTCAAGAGATAGATTTGGATGTTTTGGATATTCATGACTTTGGGCTCACTCATTTTCCTCCTTCTCCCTATGCTCTGTTATGCACTAGCTGGTAACATACTGAGAGAAGCCGAATCCTCCCCGTGTGAATCTGAAATCGCTCTCCATGGCAGGAGTTCTGATTCATTAGGAAGACCAAAACAGGTTTTATGACCAGCTGTCTGTTCTTCTAGATACCACAGCTGTCTGTGCATGTATGCATGTGTGTGTGTGTGTGTGTTTCTCTCTCTCTGTATGACTCTGTGTGTGTGTTCTGTTCTGTTATACAATGACAGAAAGATACAGTACAGAAACCATAAGAATGATATGCAGTAAACTTAAATTTCTTTCAAACTTTGGGAGACATGGTTATATTAGTATATTTATCAATAATTGAATCGATCCATAGAAATTTCTTTAGTAGGATTTGACTTTTATTTCAATGCACCAGACATTAAATTCCATTTAGATTTAAGGAGACAGGGAGGATTGGCAAAATAGGTGACAGAAAAAGGGAACAAATTCTTGAGGGAGATTGACTGACTTATAGTCATAGACACTCTGAAATGGGATGAGGAAATACTGTGGTAATTAGGCTAGTCCCTTTTACAACCTCGAAGAGAGAAAGGAAAGTCTGGATATTGAACTACTTCAGATCAGATCAGCCCACCTCTCCTATTTGTGCCATTGGACTATGGCAGATCAGACTAGAGTTACAGGGTCTCTGGGAGCTTCGGTACCTAGCGCAAAGATAAGATGAGAGCAAAGTCACAGAGGGTCTGCAAAAAGATATCCCTGCATGACCAAGATGGCATCGAGAGCCGAGTCTGCCCTGGAGACACTATAGGACAAAGGATGAGCTAGAAATAAAGAGAGGTGCTTTGCTTACAAAAGCTAAAGTTTGGACTCCTGTTAGGTTTTAGAAGGAAATCTAAGTGGCAAGGATGGCATGCTTCATCCCAGCTAACTCGTATAGCTGAGGACAAAGTAAGAATTCTTTGTCACCTAGAGAAAAAAATAAAAAATCCACCAAGAAGAAGTAACATAAATAAGTAAAGGCTAAGGCTGACTTCCACAGAGTAGCATCCCTTACTAGAAAATATTAGAACAGAATCTAAGAGGAAAATGGAATGTGAACCCAAAAGGCTGTGGCACTAAGCTGTCTTAAGCATGTTGTCAGACATTCAACCAATCAAAGTGGGAGAGGGACAGCCAAAAGATCTTTGCTTATAAAATATTGATGCATGGAAATATCAACTTAAGACTAAACAATTATGGAAACTGTGACAAAAGTGAATGGCAATAGGCAATGTGACACAATGTAACAGGACCATGGGAGGAAGCGCAACAGTGTTCATTGCCAGGTTTTCTGTCCTGAGTCAAGTGCTGCCAGCTGGGTTGAAAAGTGTAGCATAGAGAGCACTTTATCTCTGAATGTCTTCAATGTCTATTATGATATTAGAGGAAACTTCCAGAAAACAACAAGTAATATATGTAGTAATTTAAATTATATCATGACTTTGATTATTTCTAGGAATTATAGAGACAGGGAACAGAAACTGAAGTTGGGAAGTTAGGGTTACAAAAATGTTGTTGGTTCAGTTACTTTCTGTGATTGGCTTTCTCTGGAATACACATACCTAAACACCTACATGCATACACACACACACACACACACACACACACACACACACACACACACACACACACAGAGCAAAAGAGAGAGAGAGACAGAGAGAGACAGAGAGAGACAGAGAGAGACAGAGAGACAGAGAACTTTAATTACATTTTTAGTAATACAAGAGATTTCTCTAAACTGTTCATAATCTTTTCATAACACCTCTACTTTAGATATAATTTCCATTTGAAATTGGAATCTAAAAGTCAGGGAGTTTATCTCCAATATAGACCAGAGCTTACTCAATTTATGCTTTTCTGAATCCATACCCTACCTAGTGCCCAACAATCATGTGATGCTTCCATAATTATTTGATTTGGTTTTACTCCAATCAATTAACTGATCAGGGTTTACTAAGGGGGAATGAAATGCAAGCTGGCCATTATGGTACAGAGAAGACATTTAAAATCAAAATGTTTCTGTTGATGAAAGCATGGTTTTCCTTGATCATATTTTAATACAAATTGGTTTCCTTGTTCTGAAGAATAATATTGAAAAGATACTATTAAAAATTAGATTTTGTAGGAAAAACATGCCAAAACCCTAGAAAACCTGGTTGAAATCCCTAAACTATACCTGAGATCAGGAGAGGGCAGTATTTGTAGCAGAGACTCTGCAGTACAGATCACTAATTAGCTCTGCAGACCGGTGCAGACTTTTGTCATCCTGAGCTGACATGGGACAGTAGTAGCAGAGAGAAGCCTTATGTTCTGAAGGCCTCTGTTAGACCTTGTCTGGACAGTGCTTCAGGAAGTGTGTGTGTGTGTGTGTGTGTGTGTGTATGTGTGTGAGTCTGTGTGTGTATGTGTGTGTAAGTCTCTGTGTGCATGTGTGTGCGTGTATGTGTGTATATGTGTGTGTGATTCTGTGTGTGTATGTATGTGTGTGTATATGTATGTGTGTATATGTGTGTAAGTCTGTGTGTGTATGTGTGTGTATGTGTATGTATGTATGTATATGTGTGTATGTGTGTGTATGTGTGTGTATGTGTGTATGAGTCTGTGTGTGTATGTGTGTGTGTATATGTGTGTGTATGTGTGTATATGTGTGTGTGTCTGTGTGTATGTGTGTGTGTATGTGTGTGAGTGTGTCTGTGTGTCTGTGTGTATGTGTATGAGTCTGTGTGTGTGAGTGTGTGTGTGTGTGTGAGTCTGTGTCTGTGTGTATGTGTGTGTATGTGTGTGTGAGTGTGTGTGTGTGTGTGTGTGTGTGTGTGTCCAAGGATAACTTTGGGAATCGGTCTTTCCTTCCAGCATGTTGGTCCTGGGACTGAACTGGAGTTATCAGGCTTCTCAGCAAGTCCTTTACCTGATAAGCTAACTTGCTGGCTCTCTGATAATGTTCTCTATTGGAAGTCCATTACTGGGCTATACAGACTGTGATAGGCTCCCTGAGGATACTAGGGACCCTTCATCAAGGAACTTAAGGGGCTCTATCACTGCTCCCTCAAGGCTTTGCCGTGGATCCCCCAAAGAAGAGAAGATCAATGAGGGAAATAATGGTCTACCTTGTGGTCCTGACCATTAATCAGCGCTGGCAAGCTTCTGCACATAGGCTATTATTCAGCTTCAACAGAATGAGCAGGGAACAATGAAAGACAGATGCAGACCAGGATGCTTCCAAAGTTTTCCCTAGATTCCATCTAAAAGGCTCTCCACAAGCCTTTGAAGCTGGGATTAATCACAGGAGAGCAAGCTGCGATTCAGTGGAGAGAAAATACATTTGTAAAGCATCTACTCCTCAGGATACCAGATCTTTGGATATTAAATGCAATAAATTTCTTTGATCTGAAGCAGACATGGTAACTCCCATTTCAGCATCCATTCTTGCTTTTACAGAATTGCCAGTCTTTAGTGAACTCTCTGGTGTGAACCACCTTCGCACTTGGTGTAAGTCATGTGATCAAGTGCTAGGCTTCATGGGGGTAGTTGTATGGGAGATGTCTAGAATTTTCCTAAAGCACAATTAGTTCATAGCGTTTGACCTTTCCTCCTCATTTAGAACCTCCTAGATAGAGAACTGTGTGATGGTTGGAGCTCCAGCAGAGCACATGGGGCCAAGTGTCACTCCAGAGACAGAGTATTAAAAAATAAAATGCTGATCCTAGGCAACTAGAGCTCCCATGTCAGCCCTGGACACTCTATCATCAGAACTTTTGAATATGAAAGATTCTGAAAATTATTTAATTCATTACTATATAGGTTTCTTGGGGTCCTGAGGATTGAACTGGGGTTATTAGACTTCTGGGCTTTTATTAAAAGCTGATCTATTTTGCCAGCTCCAAGTCTTTATTCTTGGACACAGATTGCAATTACAACAGAAAACAAATGAGGTTTGATCTTCTGTTCAGCTGAGCCAGGCAAATGTAAACATTTGCCTTTGCAATCCTGCGCATGTATCCATGCACGCCGTGGGGTAGTTCTTGGTAAGTGGGCCTCCTTCTTCCTGGGGCATCCATCAGTAGAAGCAATTTTAAGGAGATAAGTGTGAGCAAGAGGCAGTGGAATATCTCATTCTCCTCAGCCAGCCAGTTAATCAACGTATGGATGCCCGTGTCTGGATACGCCTTGCCATAGAGCTGGTGCTTATCAACAAAGCTCTGCACTCACATAAGGATATAAGATTTCCAATGGTCAGAACTCTCCAGAGGCTGGGCAGTCATGCACACTTGGTCTGTTGCTGTAGATAGAAGCAATACAACATCTCTAGGCCTTAGGCTGATGCCAGCTTTCTTCCAGCCCCACTAGAAATGATCGGACTAAGAAGCCTTGTAAGGAAGCAAGCACTTAAGCATTCTGTCCTGGTTCTACAGATTAAAAAACATTCTGTAAGGCATTTGCAGCCACACAGCTTTACTCTTCATTGAGTCTGTTATTAAGTCCCCAGGAAGACCTCTGTCGTTTTCATTTAAAGAGATGATAGAGAAATTCTGCCAACCCACAGTCACTGGCTTCACAGGGGCACCAACCAGGAGCTCTCTATTCCCATTTGACAAGCCTAAAACAGAGCTGACAACACACTGTGCCTCTAGATGAGGCCTTCGTCATAGTCCCTGCTCTGCCTCTGACCCTGACATGCATGCATTGCACATCACATAACCTCCAGATATATGACAAAAGGATTCGGTGCAGAACCAGGCTCCAACTTATTCACCTGTCTTGTCCCTTGCCCACATCCGTGGCTCTTGGATTCCTGCCACATCACACTATTTAGACATTTACTTCTGACCCCAGGGTACAACAATTCCTCAGGGACCCCTCAGAATTTTTTCTTTAGGTTTGACTAGTATATCAGTCCTATCATGTACTCTTAGATATCTCATGGGAAAGTCTCTTCCCATAGATTCATCTGGCTAGTTAGATTGCTAGCTGTCTGATAATGGAACTCAGCTGAAGGCAGCCATTTTCTTAGAGAGCAGGACAGTTGATTTGGAGACCAAGAACTTGAAAGAAATGATTTAAAAGGCTACAGCAGGAATCATGTTTATCAGACACTTGCGTATGCCAAACACATTACCCTATTAAGACAGTCATTGTGAATTAAAAGCTTACTTTACACACTGCAAATGAAAGGAACAACAACAAAAAAAAAACCCCACACCTGACTCAGGATGTGCTTTCATCCGCCCCAGCCCAGTCTTTTCCTCTGGCATTGCCTGCCATGCTGCCGGCTCCCAGCACTGAAGCTCATTGGGCGAGAGATTCCCTTGAGGAGACATTGTGAATATTTGTGATACTTCTGCTGCTTCCTGCCACATTCTCCACTGCTTATGGGACATAGAAGATCTAGCTTTCCTCCTCCCCTTTGTGACTGTTCTTCCAGAAGGCATATCAATCCCCATACTGTGCCATGATTTCTCCAAATTTCCAGACTAGTCTGGAAACAAAGTCAGAGTTCCTCTTCCTTGAATAGCAAACATTTGACTTGGGAACATGGCCCCTGTCATGGGGTCTATAGCGCCAAAGACCATGAGGCAGGATATTACCTATGTAAACATGGATAACATGGGATAAGGAATCTAGATGTTTATTTTTTGGAAGTTTTTAATCACATTTTCTGTCCTTTCTCAATTACACGGGATATTAAATAATATCTACTTTCTTTTCCTTAATGCTCGGCTTTCATTAAAGTGGTTAATCCAGACACATCCTGACTTCCAAGCAGGGGAGCGGTTACCCCTTTATCTGCTTCTACTTATACCTCCCTCAAAACCCAATGCCCCTTGCTTCATTGCATGCACACACAGCAATTTCTCACCAAGAAGAAACACCTGGGAGAGTCAGGGCACTTGTGGTACAAGATAATTAGAGATTATTATAATCGAAATTTCATTGCCACATCAAACGGTGTCTTTTAGCATTAATTAATCTCCCAGCCCAAGTCCCTAGTTCTCTCAACTCTCCTGCTACAGGGACCAGCTTGTCAAGCACCCAGTCCTGCATCTCATTATCTTATCACAGGGTAAAAGGGGGTAAGATTAGTCCAGAGCTCTCTCAGAGCTTCACCAAGCAGCTGGGATCCATGAGATATTATCTCTGGTCAGAAGCAGTGGCTATCATGTGGAAGAATCATTTGTTTATTTATTTATTCATTTGTTCATTCATTCATTTTGATGGATGCAATTCAACTACTAATATTGCACACATTTTGGTGACAAAAATCAAAGTTTTTACCAAATAACCCAACTTGAGCCTTTACACTAGTCAATATCTATATGCACTGGCAGCATTACTAATTATTAGAAATAGTAATAGATAATTGTGTTAACATTAGAAGAAATCTAAATATCTTAGTATGGTTAGATATTCTCTCTTCAGACTATTAATAAATATTTTTTCAATATGTTATTGTACTTCTCAACCCTTCTCATTGATATAATCATTGATATAATTGTCCCAGACTTTGTAAAGTTTCTTGAATTCTTGAAATTGAAATGTATTTTTTACCTCATAAAAATAGGAACATCAGGTAGGTGGTACATGCCTTTAGTCCTAGCACTTGAGAGGCAGAAGAAGGCAGATTTCTATGAGTTCAAGACCAGCCTGGTTTATAGAGTGGGTTCCAGGATAGCCAAGGCTACACAGAAATATCTGGCCTTGAAGAACCTTGAACAAATAAAACAAATAAACAAACAAATAAATAAAGGTCATCCATTGATTAGGAGGTATATACAAAAATGTACATAGCAGCAATGTATCCTAGATAAAAGCTGGGACCTAGGCAAATGTCTTGGAAAGGGGATTTGAATAATGTGGAGCATATCCACACAGTAAAATATACACAATAGAATGGTCACCATAAATGTAGGCGCAATTCAAACAGTGCTGAGTAAAGCAACAAGGTTACTCTCCATCATTCTACTCACACGTGAGCTGAAAAGCCACACACTTATCCAACATGCTAGGCATCACGGCATCAGCTGCTGGAAGAAGACAGGGCTGTAAGAGATCTTGGCCAATCTGGTGTAGTATGTTGTTGCCTAATCTGTGTGTGCTGTTTAGGGGTGCACAGTTTGTGGCTAGTCACTGAAATAATATTCTGTGTACTTGTCCATATGTCATTTTCAAGGAAATAGTTCCAAATTGAAGAGAAGGAGGTGAGAGGGTGGGGAAGAGGGATAGGCTGAGGAAGAAGAAAAAGAAGAATTTGGAATCCTCCCTTTTCCCTGTGCCTGCGATCTTCTCTGTTCAAGGAAGCTGTTATGAGACAATCAGTTAATCCTAAGAAGTTACTGAATGTCTTTCTCTGCATTTGATCACCTCTGACTTCTAAAGATGACTGTGCCTTCTCTGCTGAGAATGTGGCCCTTGGCCAGCAGCTCCTTACAGCCTACCAGGGCAATGTCTCATCAGGCTGGCTAGCCACATCTGCATCCAAGCCTCCCATGAAATCAGGTGCATTTGACAAACACATCCTCATTCAGAAAACATGATTGCTACACACACTTAAAATAGACCAGGGGTGCTTTTCAGTGGTGCAGTTTCCTTCACATGGTTGATTTCTTTATAAAAGGCAAAATAAGCCTCACACACAGACAGAGCTGGGGCATCTGGTGACAGTTTCCAGCTCAGTGCCAGGTAAGCATAAAAACCTGCAGGTTATTATGTGCATACCCTCAAGCTTTTTGGGTTACGAGGATCTCTAAGTACCTGGAATCAATGATAATTTCTTTTTTGAATCAGCAAACATACTTATAGTTTATCATGGCTGAGGTCCATGCGGTTGTATGTTCTGTAGACAGATACTTGGGGCTGTCTCACTCCACATCACCACCTCCTAGATTCCAAGCACACAGTAGGTGTATGTGGTATGTTAATGAAATAAGAAATGAATGTGCCCGAAATCTAAAGCATGACTCAGAGACAAAACAGCTCACCTTCTGCATAGGCCATGTAGTACTTGATTAGTGTGGGTGTCCACATGAGATTTACTATACCCCTCTTCACAAAGCAAAATAGACTTGTGCTAACAAACCAATCACTTGTTAAATGCCTGTCCTATGCTCAGTAAAATACTAAGTGCTGCCAATGATGCAAAGCTATGCATGGGCACAATTCTATCCCTCTAAGACAGGCGCTATTAAAATCTCAATAATATAGAAAGCTCACAAATAGTACAGAATAGACAGCAGGGGAGAGCATGGGGAAGGGATGAATGGGTGATGTATGTGGTTTATAAGGCTCTAGACAACAGCTTGGTATTTGTGTTATCTCATTTAATACCTAGAACTGTACTTATTATATAGAGAAGGACACTCATCTGGGCCTGATGTCATAAAGCTGGTTGGTGGCATCTAAATTCAAAGCCATAAAGCCTATTTTTAAATTGCTGCTGGAAGAAGCATTGGGAGAGTTTGTTTTTTAAAAAGGGAAAATTTAAATGGACCAGATACACAGATTTGACCTCAGTATGTCTTTGCCAGGGCATTGGTCCTATGAGCTGAGTAAATACAGCCCAAGGTCTGCCATTACCTACTGTCTTGATCATAGGATGAGCACAACATCTATATAGAACAGGTTACCATTAGAAATGACTGGGATGGAAATATCCTGGTATGATAAGTGCCTCTCTAAATAAATAAAGAAATAAAGAAATAAATAAAAACAAAGAATCAGCTACTTTGTTACATGGTAGTTGATGGCTGGTAGTAGACGTTCCATCCATCCTGCCCAAGCAGGACAGTCATTGGGGTTTATCCTTGCCAGACAGCAGAGGAAAACCAAAACACACAAAATGTTATGTTCAGAAACAAACACACCATTAGCTATTCTGCAGTCACTTTCCACAGTCCCCTTAGATACATTGTTGGTCTGGTTGCTTTCTTTTGTGGGAGGTAAGATGGGTCCTGGTCCAGAGGGAGACATTCTGGCATCACTGAAATCATTCCATGGGAGACATAAGTTGGAATCATTCCTGTCCCCATCACAACCTAATCCAGGGCTGATTATTTGTTTATTTAGTGACTGCTGCCTTGCTCCAAGCATGCTGCTCTCCAAATGAATTTTCATTTAAATATACAGCAGAGGAAGATGGGATTTTAAAATGGAAAGACTTAGGACTCTATCACATGATGTGCTATAAAATGGAATTTTGTGTACAGCATGGTGTCTGTCCTGGATGTTAGCCAAGAGCTTTTACTTAATGAACTACCCAATGGGTCTCGTCTCAGTGGTGTCCAGTATTCATAAGCGGTTTTCCTGTGTGCAAAACTATTTCATACAGATTTCCACTAGATTCTTAAAACGGTCCAGAGTTAGGACTGCTACCACACTGGCCATGATGGTACAGAGGCCCAGAAAGGAAAGTGGCTTTCTCAAGTTCATCTAGCTATGATATGGGACTGTCAAGACAACCTCAGTCTTCTGTTTGGGAAATTTGTGTCATCATTGAAGGGAGTTTCCTCCACATGGAACCGTCTTCTGGAAGGAATATACCATGTACAATAGATCAGTGTGCCGACCAGGGGGCAGCACCACAACCATACATTGTAAGAAGGAACCTCTGAGATGCCAAAGGTAACTTGACTTTTCAGATCACTCCCCCTCCAACCCCCATTTATTCTAGAAAACTCCACATTGAAGTCCTAGTGATTAACACAAACATCTAGACAGCAAGTAACTGTGACTTAGTGACAAACAAAACTGCCCCATAATCCAGTTACACAAATGTCAACTCTGGGGTGCTTCTGAGGGAGTCAGGGTGAGTCTCAAACTATGATCTCAAGAATGACAGCTGAGTTGCTTAAGTATGGGTGCTCATGGTGTGAGAAGTCAAAATTCTTCAAAACCATCTCATCCTATCTAATGTAGAATGGGCCAGAAAATAGGAGCCCAGAGGCATAAGAAGCCTATCTGCAGCCTATTTTTCCTATCGACTTCAGTGTTCCCTTAAGATGTAATCAATTTATATTCTGTTTCTACAGCAAAATTTTGGTTACTGAATAATGGTTAATTTAATAATCTGGTCAACTTACAGGCAATAAATGGAATATTAATATAAATGAATTAACTTTTCAAGCAAGAAATAAATTATTTGTTCATTCCCTCCCCAAACGTTGTTGAACACCAGGCTGTGCTAAGCATACAAATGAGTGGCTGTCCCTGAGCAAGGAGGTTGAGGACAGAGCATGGGTGTGCTTGGGAGGCTCCAGTCTCGGCTTTCATGTTTGTTTACCTGTGATCGTGCAAACTAGAAAATAAATAAGACAATTGTTGACCACTCTTGCTTCTATACATCTTTCCTGAGTCATCACCAGCCTGTGGGCATCTCTGGTTTCATGTTATTTCTTAAAGCGATAGCGTTTTTTGATTCTTCTGTACTGTATTACATGATTAGAAAACCTCCAGAAGCAGCATCGCATGGGTTTGTCTCAGCCTTTATGAGTGGTCTTCTGCTGCTCTGCATGCAAATTTCTGGAACACAGTACCCACTCCAGCCATGGCAGCTGATGTCCTTTCTCACAAATGCAGCTTTCCCAGCTGGCATTTCCAAGAACAAATTAGTAGGATCCTCTGTTCTTGACTCTATATTGTTCTTTCCTGTTTAGGCCCCAAATGTGGACCAAATACTTCATAGAAACCTCTGGAAACAGTTCTTCCTGCTTTTCTGTGCATCTCTTTTCCACATGGTAGCAATTAGATATACGATCAGCATTTAGGGACTGACAACATTCTTCTTTGTATTGATCTGCATGTGTTTGCCCCTTGCACACGACACATAAGAAGCTGTCCAAGCTCACCCTGTCCTTTCCCCTTTTCATGTCCTACTATTAGATTTGAGCAAAACATAATAAACAAACAAACAAATGGATGTACATGATTCTTTGAAGCTATTTCTACATAGCTACTAAATTAATTCTCTGGTCTTCCCAGTGTACTATTGTTTAGAAGCCTTGGTGGGTAATCAGGTACATATCTGTCTGGTAAATGTAGAGACCTAAGGTTTTATAGATGTGAATACAGCCTCAGATACACTCAGGTTTCAGGGACTGTGTAAGCTCTGAATTCTCCCCTTGTCCTCACACATCGCACCATAGAAGCTCCGTGCTCTCACACCATGCAATTACAGAGCTTTGTACCCTGGCAGCACCTAATTACTGTTAGCAAGTGACTTTGCATTGGTTAGCATAATTTCTAGTTATGTTTCATTAGTTCATCTCACAAATAGTTATTGAATATCTATCATATGACAAATACACTTCTAGGCACAGAGACTATCTTAGTGGACCAACAGGCTAAATGTTGCTGTCATAGCAATTGCATCCTAGTGTAAGAAAGAGATAATGGGCTCTAAACAAACAAGTGATTCAAAGTCAGACAGCCATAAGTGCTATGAAGAAAAGAACACTGCCTGCTGGAGCCCTGCATCTGAGCATAGACTTGAAACAAGTTAGTGAACAACAGTGAAATAGAAGGGACAGGAGCATTTCAGCAGAAAGATTGGCAAGTGCTAAGGTCATGGGGCAAGCCAACCCACAGAGCCAGAGACCAATGAACAAGGTAAACGGCAGGCACAGCAGCTTAAGATAACTGGATCAGGCATGGCTCTGAGGACATTTGAGCTGTTTTCTAGATAAAGGGAGAAGACACTGGGAATAGACTGATCTGACAGGTGTTTTAAAAGATTCCCCAAGTGCCCCTACAGAAACACCCCTTAAAAGTATTCTGTGTAAAACAGAGACGCAGCAATTCTTAAATTTTCTATATAACTCCAATAAAATATTATACAGTTTAAAAAATCAGTTTGTCATGTCAATAAGAGTAGGTGAGGCTTAAACAAACAAACAAATAAAACCAAAACAACAACAAAAGTCCCAAAACAAAACAAAACAAAACAAAAAAAC
>NW_022196906.1:23722117-23740025 GCF_008632895.1 Mastomys coucha
AGGAGGAGGAGGAGGAGGAGGAGGAGAAAACATGAAAACCAAGTTGGCATCTGATGAGGAAGATAACTTTGAAGGAACTTTATAGGAAATAAGATGAAGCCCGTGTGTGTATGTGTGTATGTGTGTATGTGTGTGTGTGTGTGTGTGTGTGTGTGTGTGTGTGTATTCGTGTGTGTGTGTATTTGTGTGTGTTTGTGTGTATGTTTATGTATGGGTGTGTGTGTGTATGTGTATGTATGTGTGTGTGTGTGTGTGTGTGTGTGTAGTGTAGTATATAAACATGTGTATGCTTATAGAGTTCAAAAGAGGGCATCATGTTTTCTACTCTATCATTCCTAGCTTTATGCTCATGAGAAAGGGTCTCTTATAGAGCCTGAAGCTGATTCTTTCAGCTAGAGAGGCTGGCCAGTAAGGTCCTGCAATCTACCTGTCTCTGTCCCCATCAATGGGATAACAGGTACACACAATGTCAGGCTTTCTTTTTTCCATGATTGTTGGGGTTTCAAACATGAGTTTTCGTGCTTGCATAGTATCCTAGTTAGGGTTACTATTGCTATCATGAAACACCATGGCCAAAGCAACTTAGGGAGGAATAGGTTGATTTGGCTTATACTTCTGTATCACTGTTCACTTCTGAAGGAAGTCAGGACAAGAACTCAACAGGACAGGACCCTGGAGACAGGACCTGATGCAGAAGCCATGGGGGGGCGCTACTTATTGTCTTGCTCATCATGGCTTTCTCAGCCAGCTTTCTTATGATACTGAAGACCATCAGCCCAGGGATGACCCCACCCACCCTGTCCCCCCATTAATCACTAATTAAGAAAATGCTCTACAGCTGAATTATGGAGGCATTTTCTCAATCGAGTTTTCCTCTCTTCATAGGACTCCAGTTTATATCAAATTGGAATAAGAGTAGCCAGAACATATAGTAAGCACACTTACCCACTGTACCATCATCCCAGCCCTGATAAAGTTTCATAGAACCTTTACTTACTACCGTCATTCTATCTTTAGCATAAGCTATCTGGGCAGACATTTTTCTTAGTGAATTAATCTGTGGCATTTCAGCCTATATCACACCTGCTAAGAACTAATACTAGTCCCATACTAGTTTTCCTCCTTTCCCAGAGACCATCACTTTTGAGCCTCTCAATTGTCTAGCTCAAGTGTTTCTTGTTCTCTCCTTTATGTGCATACTATATTTATTGCCACCAGTTTAGTATCACGAATAACCACTTCAGGACAAAATACCTTGTTTTCTTCTTTCTGCTTTTTCTCCTGACCATCAGCTGTGGGAGGGGATGAGCGTAACATCTGGACTCCAAGAGTCCCAGACTTTTTTCTTATTGAAGATTTATCTAGATGTACCAGATTCTTCTAGCTGTGTACAGTTTTATATGAAATCAGAGTCGGGGGGCAGCTGAGAGATTGAGGGGTTGAATCTTGGCTGCTTTCCTGAGATAAGTTGGATCTAGAACATCCTACAGTCATTCGAGTTACATGCTTTTTCTTTAGAATGGTGCTTTGGGGAGGAGGGGTGTGTTTTAAAGGCATGGCATATTGGGAGGTCTTTGGTCTTTGGGAATGTGCCTCCCAGAGGAATTGTGGAGCCCAGGTCTCTATCTATCTTTGTCTCTCACTTGCTTTCAAGTCTCAAGGTGTACAATTTTGTCTTATAGTGTGTTTACCTACCATAATTTACTACCTTAGGCCCACAGCAAAAGAGCTAACCTATCATGTCTGAAACCTCTTTGCTTTGTAAGTTAATCATCTCAGGTACTTGTTATTGCAACAATAATCCTGAAAGATACTTCCCCTGTATTATGTTTTGTCTAAGAATAAATGAAACTTTCTAAAATAATGGTATTTAGTTTCCCCTTAGTAACTCCCATTTCATTTTTCAGAGTGTTGTTTACCACTGCCCTTCATGTCCTGGTAGATGTGTGTTTGTATGCATTCCTCTTACGCTCACTCAGTATCCAGGGCTGCTGTGTCTCTGCAAGTCTGATTACGCCCTCTGAGGACAAAGCTCTTTGTATACTAGAACACGTACTAAGCTTTCTGTTGCTACGCTATACTGTTTCCTCTGCACTCAGTTATGCTGGGAGTTTATGAAAACACATTTACATTCAGTCTTTCTATACCATCTGAGCACAAGGAAATAACAAAGAGCCACATTTTAATGTTACTGGGAGTCAAACTTTATGCGCACCTTTTTGTAGCAAAAGAGGCTGCTCCCACAAAGTAAATCAGAGTCAAAAGGGAGCCCCAGGCAGCAGTGATCTAATTTAATTTAGAAGCCATGTCACCAGAGGGCATAGAGTAGGGGTTCATTGGCACATTTGCTGGCTAACTGACTGTTGTCGTTACATATATACACATCTTGGATTGCACTTGGTCATGGACCAGAGGAAATCTGGTTCCTTTGCTGGTAGACCAGAGCTTTGCTTCAGTACCAGAGCTTTGGGAAAATTATGAAATATCCTTCCAGACAGATATTCAATGCCAAACACCATTGTTCTAGAATGGTTGTAGGTGCAGACCCAATGGGGAGGGGGAAGGGACTATAACCTCTGGGGGCTCTTTGGGTCTCAGATCAGATGGATCTCTGCCAACACCAGGGTTATACCTAACTGCTTCTTCAATAGAAATCACTCCCAAAGGTCTCCCTCACTGGCAGAGATATGAGCAGCACGCAAATGAGCAGCCTGAAGCTTTTCTGGGAATGGGGTTTTGGTATCATCTCTGTCCCTGACTCTGCCCGGCTCTAATCCCCATAGCTGTGTCCTGGCCCTGACAAAGAGACTCAGCTCCTACAGGACAGCCTCCTGACTGTCTAGCTCCCAGTCAAATGACACACTGGATGGTACTGCATGCCACTCTCCACTGCCCATCTGCCTTCTGGTCCAGGCTTGGAACTGGAAGCTATAAAGGCATCTTGTCGGCTCTATGTCATTGTTTCAACCTCAATGATAACGAAAACCCCAGGGGAAAGAACTTCGTTTCGACAATTGTTTGTGTCATGGATGATGAAAGTGGGTAGAGGGCGTTTTGCTCTGTGCACAACAGGGCTCTTTGCTCTCCAACTTCCCTCCACCTATCACTCCGGGAGCAGGGTGAAATTTGGACACATTAAAACAACTAAATTTGCCTTTAGAGGAAGCCAGGCATCTGCACTCAACACTCAGACACCAGCCTGCAGTACACACCATTTCCTTCCTGGGCACCAGCCATCCTATGTGACATTGCTGGCTCCTATTTTCAGTTGTACCAATGCCAGACACGCTCCGTAAACATCTCCTGTCATTGAGTCTGTTACAACAAAATTTCTAAATGACAATGTCAGTAAAATAAGCCTGACACCTTACCCATGGAAAATAGCAAGCAAGGACTGGTTCAGGTTGAGATCTCAAAACTGAGACAAAGATAACCCTCTAAATACAGGCATGATGGAATAGTTGGCTCCCATGTATACACATATTTGCCCACACTACACCCAGTTTCTTTCCAGAAAACATACTTGGCTTCCCTGTGACAAGACAGGTTTCTGAACAAAGCTCTGCAGCCATGCAATTCTAGGTTCCTGCAGCTCCCCATCTTCTCCACCCACTGTGCAATTTTCAACTATAAGCATGGCCTTAGCTACAAAGGCAACATGCACAAGCACGCACGTGCGCGTGCGCGCGCGCACACACACACACACACACACACACACACATACACACACACACACACACACACACACACAATTCAGAAGGAGACGCGGGCACCTTGGCTTTCAACACACAGCCAAGATTCTGCAGCTGTAAGTCTGCAGCGGCTTCTGAGCATCCACTCTAACCTGGCCCAGCAGGCTGTCAAAGCACTGCTCCCCCTCCTGACTCTGGCTATCTGCTGAATGAGCAGTCTGCATTCCAAAACCAGCATCTGGGGTGTAAGAACTCAGATCCTGAAACTTATTTCAAGGTCAATTTGCTTCAGAATCAAAACCCATTTGCCATAAAGTAGAGATATGCTGGAGAGAGGAGAGGAGCCCCCCAAAAGGAGAAGGCACCTTCATTAGCAGCTGTAGGGAAAAGCAAGCCAGATCTCTCTTTGTCTCTCTGTGTGTCTTTCTCTGTCTCTCTGCCTTTCTCTTTCTCTGTCTGCCTGTCTCTGTAGCTTTTCGAAGCAAATGCATCAGTCACCCAAAGAATACAGTGGGGACAATAGCCCATCTGTGATGGTTTGTATATGTTTAGACCAGAGAGCGGCACTATTAGGAGGTGTGGCTTTGTTGGAGTAAGTGTGTCACTGTGGGTATGGGCTTTAATACCCTAGTCCTTAGCTGCCTGGAAGCCAGTATTCTGCTAGCAGCTTTCAGATGAAGATGTAGAACTTTAAGTTCCTCCTACACCATGCCTGCCTGGATGCCACCATGTTCCTACCTTGATGATAATGGACTGAACCTCTGAACATGTAAGTCCTCCTCAATTAAATGCTGTCTTTATAAGAGTTGCCTGGGCCATGATGTCTGTTCACAACAGTAAAACCCTAAGACACCATCTACCTCTTGGGCTACAATCAGGAACTCCCTACTAGCATGTGAGGCTGAAACCTCTATCTTATAGGACTCACCACTAGTGCCCAGTCCTCCCTAATCTATGATCTGTTCTTGGCAGACATTTTTTCCTAGTCCTAGGTAAAGTTTAGGGCACCTAAAAAATTGGTGGCAAAAAATTGTTCATCCCCCACTCCCAGCACACACCAGATCACCTCATTTTTACCTCCTGACAGACTGGGTGGCCCCTGCCTTTGGTGTATGGTCATTTCCCATTTCTGAGGGTTGGGGAATATTCTTGTTTCTGTATCTTTCAAAAGTTCAAAGTTTGTTCTGTTTGGAACAGTTTGCCCAGATGCATCCTTGGGTGAAAACAAAGGGGCTCACAGAGGGAGCATGGATAAGCAGAGGGAGTTATGCCAGGGCAGGGGTGTGATCCATGGAAACTGTCTGTACTATATCATTGCATTCTGCCTCAGCTGTGGGTTTTTCATTCGCTGGCTGATTCCATAGGTGTCCAGCAAATCTTTGGAACCAACATTCCCAATGCAATGTTTTGTGTCAAAGGGTTTATAAAAGACAGAAGAGACATATGATATATTAAGACATGCCTACAGTGTGAAAAACACCTCTCCCTTTTCTACCTAACAGATTATATTGCTGAAGTGAAAACTGAGGTGCCTGAGACACAGTGACAGGGTCCAACTCTCAGAGTAATGAACAGAGATTTGAACCTAGGTTTCTCAGGTTTCAATCCCAGGTTTCAATCTCTGCATGTTACAAGAATGTGTTAACTGTGTTCTATGGCTATGATACACATGCGACCAAAAGCAACTTGGAAAGGAAAGGACTTATTTGAAACATTCCCTGCCACGGGCTATCACTGAGGGGAGTCAGAGCAGGAACTGAAGGCAGAGACCTGGAGGCAGGAACTGAAGCAAAATCCATGGACAACACAGGTTTACTCCATGTGGCTAACTCAGTCTGCTTTCTTATGCAACTAAGGAACATCCTCTGCAGACTTGTTCACAGGCCAATGTCATGAAGTCAGTTTTCTCAAGTGTCATTCCCCACTTCCTCTGTGACTCTGGCTAGTGTCAAGTTGACAAAAACCTGATCAGCACAAAGAATCATGCTTGGGCTAGAAGCAAGTCTGCTTGAAACCCATTTAGGCTGGAGAGAGTCAAGTTGAAAGCTCCTATCCAGCTGCAGTGGTTGCAGGATAGAGTTTTCATGGCATCACAAAAGAGCAGATGAGGAGAAGCAAGCACAGAATGGGGACCCTTGGGAAGCAAAGCCCTGTGGTCCAAGATAAAGAGTGTTAAGTGCAAGAGGGATGGCCAGGAGCAGTGACACTAAGTGCATCCTGTGGAACACACCCAGAGGCTGGCCCACAAGTAGGCATATTTGAAACTCACAGGTTTTTCCCATTTCATAGTCTTGGTAGACAGTGTGTACCTTCAAGAGCTTTATGTGCTCTGAGGCCTGGGATAGATCCTTGCAGCTCTGTCACTCAGAAGACATTTAAACAAGAACTGACAAAGCAATGGTAATTTCAGAGAAAAAAACCCACTCAAATCTGCTGCAGTAAACTGGGCCATGGAGCGCTAGGGAATGGCTTGGCCTCCAGGACAAATCCAGCAACACCACTGCCCTGGGGCCTCCTCTGGGACAGTTGTCCTTCCGAGGGCAGGCCTGGGAGCATTCTGCCTTCTCCAGCCAGCCTATCACTTTCTGATGGAAGTCAGTACCTTTGTCCCCTCCGGGTAAAATAAGAGCTTAAGAGTAAAAGAAGTGACCCATTTTGGGGTCTGTTTATTTTCCATGCAAATCTGTGCTTGTTAAGAATAAACTTTGCTGGGAATGGATCATCTTCAATCATGGGCAGGATTCCTGACCTTTCATGCCTTTCTGTTCTAGTTTGCTTTCCTGTTGCTGTGCTAAATAAACATCAACTACCAAAGGCAATTTTAGGAGGAAAGAGTTGATTGCATCTTACAGGCTATGGTCCATCAGGGAGGAACCCCAAAGCAGGAGGGACTTAAGGCAGGCACTGGAGTTGGGACCTAAGGGGGAATGCTGTTTACTGGTGTATTCCCAGGCTCACAGCAAGTGAATTGACCCTTCGTATGCAGCATAGGTACCTAAGTGTGGATGTTAACCACCCATGGTGAGCTGGACACTGGAATGAGCAATCAAAAAAAAACTTCAGGCAAGCCGATTTGATGTAGGAACTTCTTTAAGGAAAGATCCCTCTACCCACACGTTTCAGCTTGACCACCAGGATTAGCTATCACATCCTCTGAGGGCCAGGGTGCTAATGGGAGCTGGTCACTGCGAGAGCTCCTGAATGCAAACCTTGTTCACTCTAGAGTTGCTTCCTCTTCTCTGCATTGCTGGGAAAGAGCTCTCAATGAGAAGTCACAGGAGAGCATCCAATATCCCAGGTCCCCATACCTGTCATTGAGCATATGATGTTCCCTTATTACATCTGGACCTGAGATTTCTACCCAAGCACAGAAGGAAGGGCATGAATCATGGAAGAGGGAAAATGGAGAGATGAAGGGAGGCATGCAGAAGTGAAGATACAGCTGAGGAGAAGATGAATGCCAGACACCTCTGCATCCCCATTACCAAATCAACATTGGCATGCAGAACTATCCTGCAAGTAAATGAAGGACCTCCGCTCCTCCCAGGCTGTGTTGTTTGGGCCCGCCAGCTATCTGTGAGCCTTGGATCCTCCTGTGACCTATGAATGAGGAGGTGACCTCTTGGGCTGATAAGCATAGAATAGCATCATGGGTGGATGATGTTACTACTAATATTTTAAGACTATTTATTAGCTTTGAACCTTTGTAAGTTTTATATTTTTAGCAAATGTAAAATTACTAAATTGAAAGTATTCCCCTGAGCCTGGGTTAATTCCTCCTTCTGACATTTTGGGACCAGTGCGAGATGTGAGAAAAACCCTGTGCCAAGGGAAGAGGCTGAAGAAGCAGGATGTGTAGGGGATGGTAATCAGGCCTCCTGACTAGACTGGCTTTAAGAAAATAATGGCTATACAAAAAGCCTCTCAGGGGAGATTGGAATAATTAAAACCACTATTCCCAAAACCTCCACGTGGGGATCCAGGTTATGGACCAATTAAAAGACCTGGCTTTTGTACACAAAGGTAGGATGGTTGAGGTGTCGCTAGTCTGTATTTAGGAGTGCCCTGAGTTTCAAGGACAAAAAGCAACCCCACAATAAGGGAAAGGTTCCCCACAAGGCTCTCTCCTGAGATAAGGCACCACAAAAAAAAAGGTATATAGAAAAATGCAGGAGAAAGAGCACAAACCCAAATCAGTCAAGGAAAACAGGGCAGAGCTGCCCTAGAACACATCTGAGTCTAGTCAGCCTCTTAAAGCAAGCATGTTCCTGTGATATGAGTTTCAGCCTGGGGAATGGAAGCACATAGGGATAATTTGACCATCCTTCCCAGGAGTGAGGATGCACTCGCTGTGTGTATCAGAGATCCAGTCTTCCACAGCAGGGTTGGAAGGAGAAGGAGACGTCCTGGCTACTGCAGAATGTCTGTGTGAATTTAAACCTGGGCTATTCTGTGTGTGGAGCTGTAGCCAGAACAAAGCAGCATATTCCTGTGGATGATGCCCTCCTGCTAATTCCCAACTGGCAGTGCCTGGCAAACTTGTATTCCACCATGTTAGAAGTAACCATGCAAGCATCCCATATAGTACACTGTTGTCAATAGTTGAGTATTTGATAAACATATGAAGTGCCAAAAAGAAAGTGCTTCAGCTGTAACTGCCAGCAATTTCAATTCAATTTAGCTCAATAAGCACATGCATGACATTTCCTACGGATTCATTTCTTTTCCTGAGCTCGGCTGCCCTCCATGGAACTTTGCACACTTTTGTAGAGACTTGGGGTTGAGAACATTTTATTCATCCATTTCAGTAGGTTGATGATGTATTCCAGCAGCTAAAAATGTTTTCCGTATGAAACAGTGTGAAGAACTAGGCACACGGCAGATGTCTTTAATCCAAAGTTCATTCAAGAAGATTACAAGTTTGAGACCAGCCAATGGTGCATAGCTAGTTCTAGGACTGACTAGGTTACATAGCAAGTCGCTCTCCCCCAAAGCCTTCACAAACAGCATTGTAAAGAGCATTCTTAACACTTCTAGGGTCTTTGTGAAGATCAGAAGTGTATATATATATATGCTGTTGAGTATTGTGATGGTTTATATATGCTCAGCTCAGGGAGTAGCATGATTAGAAGGTGTGGCCCTGTTGAAATAGGTTTGGTCTTGTTGGAGTCGGTGTGTCACTGTGGGTGTGGGCTTTAGGACCCTCATCCTAGCTGCCTGGAAGCCAGTATTTTACTAGTAGCCTTCAGATGAAGATGTAGAACTCTCAGTTCCTCCTGTACCATGCATGCCTGGATGCTGCCATATTCCAACCTTGATGACAATGGACTGAACCTCTGAACCTGAAGCCAGTCCCAATTAAATGTTGTCCTTATAAGAGATGCCTTGATGATGGTGTCTGTTTACAGTAGTAAAACTCCAACTAAGACAAGTATATATTAGCACATATATACTTGTGCTAATATCTGTGGCTTAAAATACAATACTACCTTATCCCTGTGTGACAAGAACCTATGAGTAGTTTGGCTGGAGCTTTATGGCTAAGGGCCATGTATGAGATTGAAGTGAGATACAGGTGGGGCCAAATTTGTTTGTTTGACTACAGTTGGGTGGATCCACTTCTAAGGTGGTTCATATGTGGTAGCCAATGAGTGAGTGCTAGTTCTTGAAGGAGCTTAGGAAGATAGCCAGGTATTACAATTTGAATAAGAAATGTTTCCCATTAGCGTATATGCTTCAATATTTTGCCACCAGCTGGTGATGTTGTTTGGGGAGGCTATAGAGTGTTGGGATGTGGGACCTGGGTGGAGGATGTGGATCTCTGGAGGATAAATCTTGAGTTTAATAGTCCTCTCCTGCTTCCTGTCTGTGCTCTTTTTCCTGTACCATTGAGATGTAGGGCATCTCAATCATAAGCTCCCAATACCAGAAAGGCTAGTATGCTTTCTTCTCTATGTTAGAATGTATTTTCAAAATTTGAAAACAAAAGATGAAAAACGTAAAAAATATGCCAACTTTTCACCCAAAAAGTGACACAAAAGAACAAGGCAACAATGGCTTTTATGACCTAGCCTCCAGGGTCACATATGATCACGTTGATGTTTGAGTCATTAAGCCATGCTTGCCATGCTTGTGGAAAGGGACTATAGAAGGGTTTGATATGTTGGGGTAAAACCAGGGCTATGCACAATGACATATACTGGAAGGTGATGGTTTTCCTCAATGGGCAGCAGAAGAGGCAGTTGATCTCCAGAGCCCACTTTTGACCAACTTCAAACCATGATCATACCACACATGTATGAATAATTAATGATAGGCCCACATAAGAAATCCAATCCTTTTCTACTTTGATTGATCACTAAATTGAGTCTCACTTAATTTGGAGTTACCCCTTTCTTTCCAGTGCCATTCTGTCCATAGCTCCAGGTCCTTGTGACTAGCAACAGGGCCATCTGGTGTGTTTGGGTTCTAGCTCTTTTTGAATTAGGGACATTTTGTCTTTCTCCTTGCTCTCTTCTTCTCTCCTTATATAAAGGATTCCCCTTTGATCAATTGTTCACTTGGCCCCAGAGCAATATAATTCCACACAGATGAGTCAAAGAGGCAAAACGCCAGAGGATTTATCCTGTAATTACCGAATTCATGTACACACACAGCATGGAGTCTATGATTGCAAATGTTATCATATATCCATGAACTAGGAATTAGTTCCTATAGAATGACATATCATTCGAAGCCCGGTTCTAACTGAGTTTCTCTACCTTCTAACATCAGGGTATCCTGTTATTCACACTTAACATGCTTGAGAAAAGACAAACTCATCCCCCAAAGTCAGACCTCCCTCCATACTCACACCCTCTTGCTCATAATGCACCCTTTGGAGGCTCAGCCTTGGAAATTCCTCTCAGTATATCATGCTCTCCTTTTTACATATTTAAGCACAGGGAAAGAAGCTGGGCTCTCTCTCTCCTCTGGTCTTCCATTTTATTCTATGTCTTCAGGTGTTACCATGTTTCATCAGTATTTGCATTAGCACCCACACCGCCCTACCACCTCTAATCCAATCAATTCTTATACTCTCACCAAATCAATTTTTTTAAAATGCCACTTTCATCACTTCTTTCCTATGCTCCAAAAGCCTTTCAGTATTCTTCCATTGATGTCAGGAAAATGTCAGAATGCTTTATCCTAGCATTTAGGATCCTTAGTTTGAAGCCAGAGTCCATTCAGACTAATTTTGTATGTGTGACCAACATGGACATCCTCGCCCCACACTTCTATCCCAATCCTTCCTCAAACCTGGTGCTGGCATGGTCGTGACACCTACCTGCCTAGTCTATATTAATCCGAGATCCACATCTTCTAGAACAAGCTTCCCAAGCTTCTGCTCTCCCCACCAGATCTTCTATTCCTCCCCCAGATCTTCGGCTATTTGACTTCAATTTGCATTATTGCCCATTCAGTTCATCTGCCTGAGTGTAGAATCCTATGCTTAAAGCAAGCTTTCCTTGATCCAGCTGCAGGGCTTCATTGAACAATTGCCTTCTTGTAGACAAGACGATGCATCTTCCCCATCCAGCTGCATGGATGGAGTGCATTGTCCCATAACTGATAACAATTCAAGTACTTACATACTAATGGGATCCATGGGTTAAAAACCCCAACAGAAGCCCCAGGAACAGTGTTTGTTAATGGATTCCTTTCTAACTCTTCTGGCTCAATAGCTGTCTCAGGTGGAAAAAGCTTCCTTTTTCTGAGATGGTTTGAACCAAAAGGCATTTGTGATGGGTCGGTGAGGGGCTTGAGGCATTTTGCCCAGCAGAGAAGACCTTCCATTTCCTCAGCAGCTGCTGACTCCTTGATTTCCTTTCTCTGCTTACGCCGGGTTTATTTTCTCACTCAGTTTACCTTCTTCATCATCTGACAGTTTAATGCTTGTTTTGGTGCCCATTGGCAAGTGTCCCACTTAGGACTACCCACTGTGGGAAGTTCGAGTAATTTGTGCTTGTACATTTTTTTGTTTCTCCAAAAGATGCTGTTAAGGGGATAATGCCAAAATTGCACAAAGGACCGCAACAAAGAAATGTCCTTCTGCTGCTGCCAAGGACAGCACTTCATACCTCTTTCTCCACATGTGCCGGTGGGGACACAAGGAAGATAGGTACCCTGAGATCAGCCAGCCTCAGCAGCTGGGAAGGTTGTCTTCAGTGGCTCTCCCAACTCCAGAGAGAATAAGAACATTGGACCCACATTCTAATTAGCATTTATATTAAGTGAACTAGGGACTGGGAGGAAGGGAGAAAGACAATCCTGTTTGGTTATTAAGGGGAGGTGTGTAAAGAAGAATAATCCTTTACATACCCAGCAACTATGAATGTGTCGAGTGCTGGACCCAGGGCTTGGCATTGTTATTCATACAGAAAACACCATGAAATAAACCAGCTCAAATGCAAAGCACAGCCTGCTTTTCCAAGTCCATCTTAGACAGTCTTCGATCTTTTCAGGATTAAGCCAAAGCCCGTCAATGGAAATCCAACCAGACTCACAGTCAGGAGACTGCACAGCACGGAAGCAGATATGGGGGGAATTGAAATCAGAGATGGAGGCTTAGGTCACAGCTTCCATTACCCAGTGTGGGCCATGTGCTTCCCTGCTGGGTGTTCTCTCCAACCTGGTCTGCTTTTGGTTTAGATAACATTAAACATAGGGCTTTAACCATAGCTCTGAGTTCTGTTATTAAGCCAAGAATAATAATGGAAAAATAGCACACTCTATCTAGGAACCCTAGCCCAGGCTGGCAATGTAGCAGAGAAAAATCAAACTCAGAATGATAAAGCCAGCACAGAATGATAGTCCTAGTGAAAAGAACCCAGCAGGCACACCACCACATCCAGAACCTGGCAGAGAAAGTTCCACAGAACTCTGGGTAGATCAGCTTCCTAAGCTTTTGGGAGAAAGGGATGGGAGGTTTCCTGCCCACATCCTGGCACCCACCAACTTTCTTTAGCATCAAACTGTTGGGGCTAGGCATTGTTTTGTTTCATGAATCAGTTCCGAATCACCATTTATATTTACACGTGCAGCCACTATCAACAACACAGATGCAAGAAAGGCAATAGGACCAAGATGCCATCCATTCTTCACCATGAAATAACAGCTGGATGTGGTCAAAGCAAAAAGCCTCTGGGGAATACTTCTCATTTGATAGTTGAACCAGTAGGTCTAGATGACATCCAAGATGGCTTCACAAGCCAGGTCCATTGAAGAAAGAAAGGTAGGAAGAAGGAAGTATAAGGAGGCTGGGCTGAGGAGCAGGGCAGGGTGTGTAGGGGTGGTGGGAGGTTGGGGGTATAAGGAAAAGGGAATGGGAGTTGGGGGGCAGGGGGTAAGAATACAAGCAAGACTTGAAAAGCTGAAAAGGGCCAAGGGAAGGTACCACAAACATCCTAAGATGGTTCCTGGAGTTGGCTGGCACACCAGATCAGACATTTGCCATTGGATCACTGTCCTATCTAGGCATGAGGCATGGGGCATGGGGCATGGGGCATGGGGTATGGAGTATGGGGCTGTTCTTACTGATGGCAAGAGGTGTCACTGTCACATGAAAATAGTGTGGCACTGTCACTGTTCTTTTATGGCTTCCAGTGAAGGAGCTTTTCTAAAATGTCAACAAAGAGTCTGAGCAACATTTAAAGTAGTGAAAGATAGAATTACTGCTTGAAAACCTATTCTGAGTCATTGTGACCACGGAACTTGTCCCATCCTGTCATCTCATTAATCATCCAGAAATGCTCATTGGACAAAAGCTGATTGTAGCTCATTGGTCTACATGCTGATAGCAAAAATATAGTCCTCTCCTGTCTTATGGAATCTGCCATACGGTTTATAGTTGAACATCGAAGATGACCCTAAAAATTAAGGACAGCCACCATCCATTATATTTCTCTTTTAATAAGTGCTAGAAGAGAATTGGAGTTCTCACTTTATGGACAGAGACTGGATTGAGGAGATCTTGGATACCCCATTCAGCATTTTACAGCTAGTAATCATTGCAGGCAGAATTCAAAGCAAGTCTGCTAAAACCAACCCACTCACTATTCACCTTACACCCAGCCGAGTCTCCTCCTCCATGAGAGGACAGACGGACTGAAGAGGAAATGGGGGAAAAGATGAAGTTGCAATTATGGGTCAGGCCATGCTAGGAACTAATTAGCCCTGGAAATGTTACTACTTGCTCATGTGAAATTTTATAGTCATAATTTGGCAGTGAAGTGGCCAACATAACCTCCTGGAGCACAGTTTGCAATGGAGAAACAGACACTGCAAACACAGAACACAGTCTTGAAGAACCTCAGCAGGAGGTAACAAAAGAGGTGGCTGGTGGTTTCTGGCTTCAGGGCCATCCTCAGAGGCATCTGGCTTACAAATTCCTACAACCTTCATCCATGAATATATCCTTTCTGCCAGCTCCTGGCTGATGAGAGGGATGCAGACATGTGTGTGATGTCCAAAGCCATTTAGCTGCTCAGAACTTATCAGCAATGGCATGAAAGGTGTGGGCAAGAACGATCCTGTCATAGTTGGGCCATCAAAGGGGATTACCCAACTACTGATAAAAGATTTTAATTTAGATGATGGTGATGAGGATTCAGGGGAGGGGGCTGAGACATGAACATGTTTAACTCTGGGGTGGTGAAAGGGACACGGTGATAAAAGCACGCAGAGGAAACTATTTAGCCAGCAACCACGTGGCCTCCTGTTCTATGGCCTCTCTTTTGTGCTATGCGGCAGGCTCCAATAGGGAAATTCCCCAAAGGCGCTTGGCCCGGTGCCTATGATTCTCCACTGCCAAGAAGAATTTAACAGTTATCATTGCCCTTTGTTACCTTGGAAACAAACGAAAGCTGTATCTTGTTAACAACCCGTATTCTTGACCACCATGGTACATACTGATTCAGGAGGGGCATGGATATGCTCACTTTGAAAGCAGGCTTCCTCCAGTCAGTTCACACAGGCTTTCAACATTCTTTTTTCTTCTTGTTGTTGTTTTTTTGTCTTCGCTACAGTTTAAATCCTGTACTGTAAAATCCTTCTTGGGAGACAGTTCAGCTGCTAAAGGCACTTGCCATACAGGATCAAGATGTGAGTTTGATCACGACTGCTCATAGACAGACAGAAGAGAACCAACTACACAAAGTTGTCCGCTGACTTCCACATTTATTTGGTGACACTTATACTTGCACGCACTCGGGCACAAGCATGCAGGCACACACATACACACACACACACACACACACACACACACACACACACTCACACAGCTCTAATCTTTGGCCATCAGCTTTTCTTTTCTACTTCTTTTTAGGCCCTGAGTTCACCCCCAGCCAAAACAAATGTAGAAAGCTATTTATGTAATTATAAAAAAAAAATAAGAGAAAAGAGGAAATAGAGGCTAAGAGGAATAGTAATGAGAGGAGCTAGCCCAAGAACGAGGCCTAAAGGAAGGGTCAGGGCTTTCTAAGGAAGGCTTACATTAGATTGAAGAGGACATCATTGCATGGTAAAACACTCAGTGTATTATGCTAGAACATCCTATCCCTGACCAAAACAAGAAGAACAAGAAAACAAACAAACAAAACATCTGTAAAATTCCCTTGGCTAATGCCATACTTATCATCAAGATCCCAAACTGTAAGAATTTGTTCACACCCCTTTAATGCACCCAGATCCTTGAGGCAGATGAAAAGTAAACAAACCTAACCCCAGCACCACCACCTGGGGGTCCAAGGCAGTTTGGCTGCAACCACATGTTGTTAACCAGCAAAGGTCCACCATACATGATAAACACACAAAATTAAGCCAAGTACATATCATCACTACATGATCTAAGAATAGAATTAAGAAAAAAATCTTCTTTTTGAATAGAATCTATTCATTTGAATAGAATCACGCTGTTCGCAGGTGTGAGACTTGAGATTGTCAAGCGCTTAAACTTCCAATTTTATCCATATGCAATCTCTACAAAGGTTCCAGTTCTTTATCTTTTTTCTCCTCAGAAATCAACAAGTCGATCCAAAAATCAACATAGCAACACCAAGACCCCGAAAGAGCCACAGCATTCTTGTCAAAGACCGAAGCTGAAGGCTTCCTATTTCTTAACTTTAAAAACAACTAGCAGCTTCAGAGATCAAAATGGCGAGCTGACACGGTCGAAGCATGGAAGCCAATGGAACAGAACATGGTGAAAACAAGCTGTGTCTATATTCAGTTTTTGACAAGTGTGCCATGAGAGTTACATGAGAGAAAAGAACAGGCTTGTGGGGTTTTTCTGTTTTGTTGCTTGGTTTGGTTTGGTTTCATCAATTGGTTCTGAAACAAGCAGATATTGGTAAAGAACTGGATTTCTGCTTCACTCTTAAATAAAAGTAAGAAAAACAAAAGAGCTCAAGAATAAACACAGACCTTGAAATACTTGCTAAAGCCCCTAGGAAAAAAATAAGGAACAAAGCTTTGTCACCTTGGTCTGAGAAACATTTTCTTATATGACAACAAAGCATCCTAACAACAACAAATACACAGAATAAATTCTATCAAATTACAAAACATCTTTGCGATTCAAAGATCACTAACAAGAAAATGAGAAGAGAACTCTCATAATGCAAGTAAACACCTGCAGAGCTCACACTTTAAGGATCTGTCATAGAGAGTAGATAAATAAGCTACAGTTCAAGAATCAAAAGTTGGGTGTGGTTACACATTCCTGTTACTCATCACTCAGGAAGCTGAATCAGGAGGACTGATTGTAAGTTCAAGCCCAGCCTGAGCTATGAAGCATGTCACTGTCTCAAAACAAAAACAAAAACAACAAATAAACACACACACACACACACACCACTCAGTATAAAATGACAGGCATAAGATATGAATGGACATGTTTCTAACATGCACAAGAAAATGTATCTGGCATCATTAGTCTTAGAAGAAATGAAACAGCTTCATGCTGTGTAAGAATGTTATAAAGGAGACATCATCATCAAGTGCCAAGAGCACACAAGGATGTGGGATGGTGACACATGGCTATTAGTGCTGTCAAATAGTGTGATTACTTTGGAAAAAAAAATCTTCCATGTCCTGTAGGCCTGTGAATGAGAAGTTTACAGCACAAGTCTGGTGACTAGAATATAATTTTGAGAAGTTGATTCTCTCCTTCAACCACAAGGGTCTACAGGATTGAACTTTGGTTGTCAGAGTGACAGCAAGTTTCTTTGCCACTGAGCCATCTTGCTGGTTCAAGATAGCTTTAAACTAGAGCTGCATATGAGCCGGCAATCACATTTAATCCTATTAATCTATGGGGAAATAGAAGTATATGTCTATACCAAGACCTGTATATGCATGCTCCCAGCAGCATTATCCTCCAAAAGTAAAGTATAAATATGCTCTAACTGATGAATAAGTAAACTAAATATGACATAGATACATAGTAAGTTATTATTTGAGTATGGATGGGAATGCAACATGATCCATGCATACTTCCAATGTGTATAAACTTCAAAATAATATTGTAAAATGGAAGAAGTCAGTCACTAAAGAAAGACTCATATGATTTTATTCATTGGTCAGATAGATGGATCAATGGAGTCAAAGACAGGCCAGTGTGTCCTGTAGCCAGTGATGACAGGAGTACAAAGCCAATGTTAATGGATCCAAAATGTCAGGGTTTGTTTTATGTCAACTTGACACAAGCTAGTTTCATTTGGGAAGAAGGAACTTCAAATGAGAAAGTGCCTCTACTGGATTGGCCTGTAGGAAAGCCTGTATTGTATTTTCCTGTTTTAGGATCTGTACAGGGGGCACCTAGACTATTTGTGGGAGCTGGGAAGGAGGTCCTGGTATTTTTGAGAAAGCAGACTGAGTAAGCCAGGGAAATCAGTAAGCAACACTCCTCCAAGGCCTCTGCAGAAGTTCCTGCTTCCAGGTTCTGCCCTGCTTGAGTTCCTGCTCTGATTTTCCTGGACAATGGACTGTTTCCTGGAACTGTTGCTCTTGTTCATGCTGTTTTATCACAGCAGTAGAAATAAGGCTAAAGCACAAGGTTTGCGGAGTCTGGAAAATCAATGAGGTGGAGAGTGCACAATGGAAACTTCTGAAATGACACAATTTAAACCTGCAAGTTACCATTTATGTGACTCACATCACAATATTTATTTTTTTTT
>NW_022196906.1:23740125-23741740 GCF_008632895.1 Mastomys coucha
CAGAGATCCGCCTGCCTCTGCCTCCCAAGTGCTGGGATTAAAGGCGTGCGCCACCACCGCCCGGCTCACAATATTTATTTTAATTGAAGAGGAGAGTTAGTCAAGAAATAAACTGGGTAGAAATACCCCAGAGCCATATTTATTCAAAGTTTGGTCCTTAAACAAGGAGAGACAGCTTCAGATGGAAGTACAGTATGAAGACAGTGAATGGTGTCTTTCACTCTAGTTCGATGAAATCCTACTCCTCATGTTAGTAAGTTCCCCCTTTATTCACAAGCATGTTATTGTTTAAAAAGTGTGGTTTAGGAAGAGAGGGGGTAAGCTGTGGCTGAAGTGTGAGATAGCAGATGTATGGAGACTCTAGCACGTTTTAGCCCATGATATATGGAGAATATAGTATGTTTTAGCCCAGAGGGAAGATGAACAACATTTAAAAATCTGAGCCAGGCAGTTTAGACCTTCCAGTCTAGAAAGTGTTTGAATTCTATTGCAATGGGCAAAGATCAAAGGATTTAAGCAAAGGAGCAACTATATCACAGTCCTTGCTCTGTGGAATAGTAATTGAGCAGCACAGAGTAGATACAAGATATTAGTTGACATTAATTTTTGGTAAGAGAGAGATCTGTGAATTTAGCTACTGTGATGATAACAGAGCTAAGGAAGTTTGATTAGAAGATGGTAGGTAGGCCAGTATATAGGGCTTCATCTTGTAGATAGGACTAGGACTCATGACTTTCTGATGGCTAAAATGGACAGAAAATGAAGGAGAGAAGAAAGGAGGGGAGGGAGGAATTATGCATGTAGGTAGACAGAGAGAGAGAGAGAGAGAGAGAGAGAGAGAGAGAGAGAGAGAGAGAGTATGTATTATAGTTCTGAGGGTTGTCATCTGTTGGGGCCAATGATAATGCTCTTTAGTGACACTGGGACCATTAGGCAGAAATTGGTGTATAGTACAAAAAGAGAATTGAATTTGGGACAATTACCTGAAATTTCTGAAAGGTGACCCACTAGAGAAGCCACGTGGGCAGATGGAGTCCTAGAGTCTAGATCTCAGAGAGAAAAACTGATGAGTCACCAGTATAAAGATGTCATTTAAATGGACCAACCTGAGAGTGTGTAGAGAATGAGAAGAGATTTTAAAATGCCAAGCAAGAGGGGTGTTAGTTTTATTGTCTAATTGTCAGGCCAAGAAAACACCAAGTACTCTAAAGGGCAGTGGATATGAAGTTGAACCAGCCTTCTGAGATTGGAATCCAGGGAAGCAGCAATAGATTGGCATTTTGTGAGGGGAATTTTTGATGTATGTAATGCTTGGTGGTGGCAACACCAAGCGGGCAGCTGAACAAAAGAACAAGTGGAACATGGGAAAGTCTAAGATGACCCAGCTCAAGTTACCTGAACATCAGATTAAGCTTAGTGAACTGTGGCACCATCTGCTTCCCACTGACATGGGAATACCACAGTGTTCCAGGAACTAGCTTAGATGGATAGCAATCAGCCTTTGGTACAGAGGCTTAGAAACAAGAAGTACTTTTAACTAAGTAACTGCCCTTTAAAAATGGACTGAAGTTTTAGCTACTCAGGGTGTGTGTGTGTGTGTGTGTGTGTGTGTGTG
>NW_022196906.1:23741750-23768672 GCF_008632895.1 Mastomys coucha
GTGTGTGTGTGTGTGTGTGTGTGTTTGTGTATGTGTGTGTGGTGAAGGTGGGGGGACATGTGCAAGTGTATGTTTGTAAGTCAAAGGTCAAAATCTTCCTTAATCATCTGCCATCTTATTTTTCAAAAAAACAAAAATTCTCCATAATTTGACTAGACTAACTGCCAGGGAGCCCTACGAATCCTCCTATTTCTGTCTCCCCAGAGCTGGGATTAGTCAGATCAGCTTTTTACCTGGTTGCTGAGGACTGAACTCAGGCCTGGATGCTCATTTTGTTGAATGAGCAGTCTCTAAAGCCTCCTCAGTCCCTTTCTTTTTAAAGCTCACTAGGCTTTTACCAATTAAAGTCCCCTGTAACTCCAAACTAGTCTGGTTTTCCTGGAGTCTATAACTAGATAGCAAGCTGTTTCGAAGCCCACACAGCTCTGCTAGAGCAAGGGCACACCACACACACCCCTTCTGTATTCGAGAATCTAGATGCAATGCAAGCATAATGCACAGAAATTGTTTGTTGGCAAATGGGTAAGTATATGATGTCTCTAAAGAAGCGGGAGTAAATATGAGAGCAGAAAAGCCACCTCTCATCCCAGCTCCTCGTAGATGGTGGATTCACGTCAGACATTCATCGCTGGAAGGTATTTTTGGTACAGCCAGACACACTGGTTTTCACACTCTACTCCTGGACTCCACACGGAATCACAGCCCTGGGCTCCTGGGTCTGCCTTGCAAAAGGAAGTAGAAGTGAGTTCAAGGTGAGAACCAATTTGTGCTTCTCATCCTTCAAATAGAGAAGATAGTATCTGTTTCGAGGTGAGATTTTATTGGAGCAAATTGTTTAACTATTTAAGTGAGCTTTAAGTAAGGCATTCAGAAACTACAATATGGGCGCTGGAGAGAGGCCTCGATGGTTATGAACACTTGTTGTTCTCGCAGAGGACCCCAGTTCAGTTCCAGGATCCCTGTCGGGTTGCTGCTCACAACTTCCTCTAACCTCAGCTTCAGTGGTAAGATCAATATCTATTCTGGTCTGTGCATACTTACATAGAGTATGCATACTCACAGACACACAGACACATAAATGAAAGTAAATCTTTTATAAATTATAATGGATAGAGATCTGCTTTGTGGCTTTAGCAACAAGAACTACAGAGACTGACTGATTCTTCCAAGTCTCACAGTAAACTGGCTTTTGGGTACAGTTATCAAGCTGTGATGCCTGGCAAGTTCCCTACCCCAGCATTTGGGATGACCTTTGATCCACCATTCTCCAGAAAAGTACCGCATATAAGAATAGTCCAAGTGCTATCTGAGTTTGCTGAGGTGTAACCCATTTTTCATAGATCCTATCTTTCCTTGACCTTTCTTTGAGCTTGAGTTACCCCAAGCCCAAGCATAAGCCTGAGTTGCTACAGATGGCAACCTGGAATGGTTCCTAGCATGTGATCTTTAAGCCCAGGGCTTCTATTCCACAGAGGTGTCGATGGAAACATCAGACGATGCTTGAGCTGAGTCCACTTGGTCATTCAGAGATACGAACCAATCAGAAGTAGCCTCCTAAAGGAACTCCTAATTTCCCTGGGCAAACATAGTGGCTGGCTATTTGGAAACATGTTCACACCTTAGACTTGGCAGAAATTGTGGGCTTTTTACTCCAAAGCTTTGTTTCTTGTTGTGTTTGGACCAGCAAATCCATTTCCCATTCTCTCTTCTTTCAACCCCTAAGTGCTGGTCAATGGTCAGGTTGTTTTCTTGGCAATCGACATAATAAATGTAGGCAGGATATTTACATTCCCCATTATATGTTTTTAAATTTCCTTGGCAGAAGGACTGTGAATGCAAAGTAATAGTATGGCTGGGAAGCAGGGGGCCATAATTAAAATCTCTTTTTGTTTTTTAAATGGCTTATTAAAATACTTGTGAAACCTGCTACACAAAGAGACAGCCAAAACCCTGTTGCTGCTAAATGGAATGAAATGGATTTTTCAAATGTCACGCTAGTATCCACTTAATAATACATTTTTCTATAGACAGGACAATAATATATATTTTAATCACTTTTCTACAGGCAAATAGACTGCACAGGGGCTGCCCTTCACAGGCACTTGGAAATTATGAATTTTTCAATAACCTTTTCTATTATTCATCCTGTGTTATTCCGTAACATTTCTGCACGAGGAATGTGCTTCCCAGACACTTTATGAAGCTTTTCTATTATTTATTAAACAGCAAGGTGTCCCCCTACAACCCTTCACCCCGATTCCCTAGAGAAGGCTGTTTAGAGGAGGGTCCAACATGGGTAGCTACACCCTGGCTCATTAATAACAGCAGATCTGTATGAGGTTCTAATTGAATAGGTTCGTCCATGTGGTTCAAGTTCGGCCTCTAGAGACAAACAGGTTTAGAAGAGTTGGATACACTCTTAGAGGGAAGGCAAAGAAGAGAGCTAGTTTAAGACCATCTCTGTTTATAGAAACAGGACCTTGTACTTTTTGTCTGACCAGTCCTAATCCAAAAGGGACCCATTTGGAAACGTAACTGTGACCAGGAGGCAGGACTCCTGGGTTGACATTTATACCACAGCTACAGGTCTGATTGGAGAGACCTCCTTTTCCTCACCATCTTCATCTTTGCAAACTAGGTTCTTTGCCTGCATAATGCTGACTCATTCTTTATGTCTTGCCGAAGCCTAGCCTTGCCTTCTCTGCAAGCCTTCCTAGACACATAATAAGCATATGAACTCTTCCTGTCCCCCCAGGGTGTTGTGTACACCTAGCTCAGCATTTGCCACATGCCATTATGTCTTCCAGGGTGGGAGAGCCCAAAGTGGGACAAGTTCTCTCCTGCTCACCGTGTGAGCCCTGTGTAGAAGCAGCACCTGCATAGGATGGGTGTACAATCACTACTTAGGGTGAATGAATAGACAAATAAATAATAAGCAACCAATGCTGAACTCTACAGCAGATATTAGTAACATGGCAAAGGTACAGACGGGGAAGACCGACATGGCTGAAATATTTGCAAGCTTACTGTATGCCCCCTTCCTCCTCCTCCCAACTGTCAAACAGGACTACCTGGCACATTCTAGTCAAGGTGCTGGGTGCAGAGGAGGCCTGGAACTCCTGAGTTGATCTACTTAAAAAAAGATAACAGCTGCTCTGCCATCTGCCGCTGGAGTGAGTATACTAGGTTCTCCAGCCAGGGACCCGAGTGCCACATGAAGAAATCATGGCCACCTATGATTATGCACGAACGCAAACCAATTATACCTCAAGTCTAAGCTACAATCTTGTTTTGATCATCCAAAGTTAACCCTGTCTAAACAGAGCCGGAAGAGCTTCTGAAATGGAATAGAGAGAGAAGTATGTGGTGAAGGAGTTATTAAACAATGTTCGATTGGGCATTTCCAAACCTTACTACTCTGGGGAACAGGTATGCACTCACATCTTCCCACCTGGCTCCACAGCCAGCAAAAAAGACAGAACTCTAGAAAGTTGCCCTACTTTTAAATAAACCCTCGAGGAATTCTGTTAAAAAAAATGCTAATTGTCCTGTAAGTCTCGAGGAACGCCTCCAGTAATGCATTGAGCTATGTCCACCTCTGCTGGTTTCCTCTCTCATCTTTTCCCACAATCAGGCTGTGAATCAGGGCCTGCTCCTTCTCATGAGGTGTCTGGGAGAACAGAGCCAACTCACAGGCAGAGAGGTAAAAGCAAATGGCTCTCATTACTGGGGCCCAGGCCACTAGCATTGGTGTGGCCCCTGTTTCATAGCGTATCCTGCTTTGGGATTTTCTAATATCTATGGACATTTTCTTTACACTGGGAAAATGGACCCTTTCAGCTCTTTTGAATGAACAACCCTTAAATCTAATAATGAAGGGTACAATTAGGAGACGGCTGTTCTTTGTCAGGAAATTGCTGCATGCTTGCTTGAGCTGCACACACCTGCAGAAAACATTAGCGTGTTTTCCTTGTGCTCTTATCTGTGGTGGAGGCAACGAAGTGTACCAACGAGCAGGGGTCTGGGAGCGAGAAGAAGGAAGAGGGAGAAGGAAGAAGAAGAGGAATGAGAGGAGAATAGAGAAGAAGAGAGGGGCATGGAATTCAGGTACAGGGGGATGACAGAAGAGAGAAAGGAACAAGGGCAAAGTGCAAAGGAAGTTACCTTCACCCTTGTGTAGGATACACAAGGCTGTGGCCCTCAGATGTAGTGCCAGAGGAGTGCGTGAGTCTAGGGATGCAGACAGCAGCTCTTTAGACTCCCTTTTAATCCCCATAGACAGACCAGAACCCCAGAAGGATGCCTTCTGCTATGCACCCCTGGCTAGCATAGCATAGCGGGAGGAAATAGGAATGAGATAGCCAACTTTGGGAGGGTCAACTTACTGAGGGTTTGTGTACAATCTGCCTTCTGCCTGTTTTGCTAACAGAAAACAGATTTCTCCAGGAGCATAGCCATAGGCATCCATTTACCCATGCTTCACCATGGCAGAATTGGCAGCTGCCATAGTGCTTAAGGCCTCTCCTGTCCCAATGCTTATAAATCTGGCTTTACAGGAAGAACTTTGACCCCTGGGCTCTTTCTTCAATGAGTTTTAAGGGATTCATAGCTATGCTGGGAAGTGCATTAACCAACAGTACCTAACGTGAGGCTTTCTACTGTCTCCAAGGCCCAGAACACGCAGGAGCCACACTCAGAAGCTGCTCCCATTAAGTACCATGAGGCAGGGTCTGTCTCAGGGTGTGGTTCTGAGACAGGGTGAGGGGTCCTACAGCATCTCAGGCACACAGAGGACATGTGCTGATGAGGATGTGGGACTTACTTTTTCCCTGCCATGTGGAGGTGTTGCAAAGGGGCCTGTCTCCTAAAAGGAACAGTTAACGGAGCCAGATATGGGCTTCCTTAGCTGAGGTATGGCTCCCACATCCCAAGTATGGGCTTCCACATATTGTGTTCCATTGGGGTTTATTCTCAGGATGGGTTAGACTGCTGGTCTTTCTCCTGCCTTCTCTTTAGTTCATCCTTCAGTGTGTCACTTCCTCTGAGTCTCCTGTAAGGTCTTTAGCCTTTGTTTGAGATCTTCTGTAGTTACTCCCTCTCTCTCTCCTCCCATGAATCCCATATTCCAGACAAAGCCTTTCTGAAGTGGTAGGGCTTGGTGTCATCCCCAAAGCTCAGAGCCTGTGAAGCTGTGGAAGAAGAAGCTGTGGAGCCTCCAAGCCTGGCCACATTCATTAGGTCTCCAACTGTCCGGCACATCTGTGTGTCCTAGAATGAGGAGCTCCACTTCCTGAGACTGGAGATATTTATAAATCCAGTCACCACCCTAGCAGATAAGCCAAACTCTCTCTCATCTCTGCTAATCCTAATGTCCTTCTGACCCATTGACCTTTGTGAGGACCCCCTTCCCCCAAGCAATGTGCTTCCATCCATTTGAGGGTCTTTTCCCTATGTCTTGGCTATGTCTTCCTGGAGTATGAAAGCATAATTGGAGCTTATCAGGTTTTCTCATTGCCTCTGTTCAGGAGGCACATGAAGTTCCCTGTAAAGGGAGAGAGGGGTAGGGCAAATGATTAGCTGGTGAGCCATGTGTGGTGGGGGCTGTGTTCCTGAGAGTCCTAAGTGGAGCCATGAGCCTTATGCTGAGGTTTCAGCTACAACCGCGTGCTTTAAGTCACTAGCTTTGCTTCCAAAGTGGAAAATACGAGCAATGATAGTACATGCCCCCCTTGATTGAAGGCTCGCAGAGTATTAGATACCATATTTACTGAGATGAGCACAGGAGGGTGGCACATGCTTGTAATCCTAAGACATTAGAGGTAGAGGCAGATGACTCAAGATTTTAAGGCCATGAAGGCTATATGAATCCCTGCTCAAAAAAGGGGGGAAAAGGGAGTCATTATGCCAGATCTTACCTATACTACCTTGAAAAAAATAAAAGGCTCTCAACAAAATCTAGTTTTTTTAAAAAATAAGGAAGCATAGTACATAGTGGTTATAAAAGTAGGTAATAGGCTGGTGAGATGGCTCAGAGGGTAAGAGCACAGTCTGCTCTTCTGAAGGTCATGAATTGAAATCCCAGCAACCACATGGTGGCTCACAACCACCCATAATGAAATCTGATGTCCTCTTCTGGTGTGTCTGAAGACAGCTACAGTGTACTTATTTATAATAATGAATAAAGCTTTAAAAAAAAAGTAGGTAAAAAACACATAACTAATAACTGGCTGACCAAGGATGGAAGGTCATCAGAGGAAGAGGGGAGAAATTATTCTGTTGACATCCTAATATTCTTTTCCTGCCTTCGGTATACTCTAGCATCCCTCCACTGCTCTGATTCAGTTCCTGCCTCCAGGTTCTAGCTAGAGTTCCTGCTCTGACTTCCCCTCATGATGAATGTAAGCTGTAAGAGTCAAGAAACTCTCTCCTCCTCGGGTACCAGACAGACTATGTAGGTTTCTTAAAAAATCTCCACCGAGCACACAGCTTTCTCTATGGCCTTCCCCGGTAACCACATGTTATAAACCCAAGTGCAGGAAACTTCCTTGGCTCTGGTGGCCCTCAGGTGCACACTCTGGAATTCTCTTGCCTTCAAACTTTGTCTGGAGCAAGTCTCCTTATGTATCCAGGGGCAAAGAATGTCACTGTTGGCAGAAACAGGGACACAGGACAATGCATAGAAAGTTAGCTCCAGGACATCAGACATTTTCCAACAAACACGGGCCTCTGAATACATGCACTACAGCAAATCTGCCCTGGAGCACCGCTGAGTACTGGCAGGCACTGGAGAGAGGGAGTCCAGGAAAGTGGCTCTGAAGGCTCTCTGGGTTAAATCATCTAAGACAGGCATCACATGAAGAGATTTAGAACATCGGGAAAGGAGGAGCCTGTCCTTGTGGCGCCACCACTGGGGTGTAGACTAACTACAATAGACCAGAAGTACAGAACTAGATAGAGTTATTCTCCAACCTTAGCTTTCCAGGCATTCTCTTACATGACACCCTAGAACTGGCTATGTGTGTATTGTTTTTTTAACTCTGAGCCAGGGTTATACCGCTGTTTGTAGAACTGTCACAGAGATTCAGGAAGGTGACATGCCAAGCACTTCAAATATCCCAGCATAGAGGGATGGGTCTATTCCCTTGTTTTATTTCAAATCCACGGGAGGAAGCTTACAACTCAGGGCATCTGGTGAGACTCTCTCCTCTACTCTTCAGAGGCGGTAGAACCAACTTTCCAGCTGCCTGTCCCCAGAAGGTTCCACTACCTGACCCATGGAGAACTCTGTAAGGAAATGGCTCAGCAGAGATTTAGCTGAGCAGGCAATTTCCTTGCTCGACACCCAAAATGAGACTGGAGTTGCATTGATGGCTCCCAACATGGTGGCAATGGGCAGAGGATGTGAGGGGTGGTGGGGACATTTGAGGGACAGCTCTACCCCCTTCCTGCCTGGCTCATGTCCAGAGCGTAGAGGGAGATAACGAGTCATAAATAATAGTTTGCTTTTCACTGGATGTTGGGCACATTTCCTGCCAACAATGCCTCTCACAAGGGCAACCGCTTGACACTTAGGCAAGGGAGTAAGCGGGAGAACAGGACAAGATAAAATTACAAGTGACAGCGCAGCCCATGTCTGCAATTACAATGCATTGTAAACAAGGCGGATTGCAATTCCAGCTGCCAGGCATGGCCGGACTGACAGCGATGGTGCCATCTGAGAGGAGAGCAGGCTCCTGCACAGCTGCTCAGAGCCCAGCATGCCAGGGAGGCAGGAAGCAGGCCCAGAGAAGCTGAGCTGTACCATGGAATCCTGGTGGCAAGCAAGGAGACTGACGAGATCCTGGGAACAAATGGACAGAGACAACTAGAGAGCACCCAAAGGCTATCCTTGACCCACTGTATGTGCATGTGTTATTGTGCACATTGTGTTTAAATCGTGTGTGCCATGAAGGTGAAGAGAGGTAAGTTCAGACTTCGGGTGCATGATCCGAGCATCATAGCAGAATAAAAGAAAAACAACTCTTAGGAGAGATAGAAAACTCCCTAGCTCCATAAAGGCACCCAAGTTATTCTTATGATTGACACCACTAGTCAGTCAACCATTGGCCCGATTCCCGATCTGGTCATTACTGAGCACCAGCTATTTCTGGTTCTGGATGGGAGGCTGTCAATCTTGTTCAAAAGGATGTAGAGTTGGGTATGGTGGCAGCTCTCAGAAAGCTGAGGCAGGGGATTATGAGTTTAAAGCCTGCCTAGACTACATAATAGGATCCAGTCTCCAAATTTAAAGGGGGAAGAAGGTAGCTTTTGCCTTTTAGAAGGTAGACAGAGAAACCATGTTTGCAAAGGAGGGAATTTTATTCCAGAGGTTAATACCCAACTTTCTTTTGACAATGACAGTGACCTAGCCTAGGCCTGAAGCCAACACTCAACTTGTTATTTTTTCTCCTATCATTAAAGCTGTTTCTTCAGCCCTTTGTCAAATATTAAAAAGGTTTAAAATGGAATGCAAACATAGTAGATGCTCAATAAAACAACAACTCCCTTTCCCTCTCATCCACCCAACCAAGACATGGACCTGTTCTAAGAATGACATAACTAGATGTGCAGGGAGAGGAAAAGCAGAGATGGCTTAGGCTTATTGTAAAAGAGACTGCAGGTTGACACAGTATGACACTCAGGTGGTTCCTGCCCAGAAACTAGAGGGAAAAATCAGCTTAATGTGCAGCAGAAGCAACTTAAGTTAGACACATGACAACATATGTCAGTTGGAAATAGCATGGTCCCCTTTTTCATTGAAGGCTGGTACCCCTTAGTCTGGCACCTGTGTGATCTTGCTCCCAATACTATAAAGATGCAGGGAGGAAGGTGGCTGCTCCAGAAGTATGCTGATACATAGGGGATGGATGTCTGGATGGCATTTGATGGATATAGCAATGGAAAGAGAGATGGAAAAACAGAATTGTGGTGCTGGCAGGGACTTTAGGTAGGCTTCTCTAGTCTTATCACTTGGTAATGAAGAGGGGAAACAACCTAGAGAATGCTTCCAGCAGCTGGTATGTATGGTGATATGCATTCATATGCAAATGCATGTGTGAATATGTATATGTGCATGTAGTATAAATTTATGAATGTATACATTATTATATAGTTACAACCTATACATGTACATTAGATAATAGATAGATATGAAATATTTACTGTGTTTTTTGGGGTAGAATTTTTTCTCTCCTTTCCGCAGTGTCCAACAAGGAGCTGATCCATCACTCCATTGTGCCAACATTAAACTTTACACCGCCAGCTATGGAGGCTATGTAAGGGACAAGAGGTGCCTGGGGACTTTGTAGCAGTGAGACCAGAGTGGTTTATTGTGCTATGACTGCTTGTGGGATTGCTTCCTTAATCTCCTTTAAACACCACTTCCATTATGTTACCTGTCTCATCACAGACCTGCAGATAACCAAGATCTACAGAATGAAGAATAACTCTTTCTGCACCTAACTAAATATGTACACATAGCCTGAACTAGTCATTTGAATGTGTTTTCTTCCTAAGAAGGATGGGGACCCTTGTCTTACGCTGGTTGTGTTAGGAGTCCAAAGCTCTTGCCCATAATGTTAACTATTTGATGCTTAGTGAAATTCGGCATGGCTGAATGTTTATTTCTGACCTTTCCTATTTCTTTTGATTATCCATGCTTACTCAGTGTTGGATCTGTTAGCCAAGATGCCAGGCCACTCTGGCAACAAAGGCTCCTCTTTTGTGTCTCTGTTCTACAGGAGCCAGCATGTATAAAAGTGCCAAACCCAAATCTCCCTATTCCACAGTTCACGTGTGTTTTCAAACTTTAACTACATACTATCCTTCCATTAAACTCTATTGCTAAGGAGATTTAATGTCACAACTAGTCGTTTTGAATGCCATTTTGGAAAAGCAGGGCTACTACCTGCATGACTTATCCTCAGAAACACCCTGGATATGTGCAGTAAGCTCTCTCACAGTCTTTTGTGTACTGCTCATCCAAGGGAAGCCTGTGTCCAGGTCACCATGAAGCAGCCCTACAGAGGCCAGCTTGGCAATGGACCAACCATCACATGAGTGAGCAGCATTGCCTTTTCATTGTGTCTTGGCCATTCTGTTTGTTACTTGTGGGTTCACCTTAATCCCACTGAGTTTCAGTTTATTCATCTGTGAAATAGGAAATATAATGGTAACTAACCCTGCAAAGATACAAAAGTAACAAATGAGTTGTAAATCTTTAAGAGCAGTATCGGCCACACAGCAAGTGGAATCCCTACTGCATCATGAATTGTCTTCCAGTATCCTGGCACTGCTTGACCCTCAATTATGGCTTGCTTTTACACATCCATCCCCTTAAAGTTAGGAACTTGGATTTTATCTGTCTTGCTTTACATGCTGTCAAGGCTGCACTTGCTTTGAGCCCAGGTACCGCTTTAGTGCTGGGTTCCTCAGTAGATGCAATAGCCCTGCTGGATTTGCTTCTCCCCAATGTTCCTGTGATGGTTTGTATATGCTTGGCCCAGGGAGTGGCACTATTAGGAGGTATGGCCTTGTTGGAATAGGTGTGTCACTGTGGGTCTGGGCTTAAGACTCTTACCCTAGAAGTCTAGAAGTGAGTATTTCACTAGCCCACCTTCAGATGAAGATGTAGAACTCTCAGCCACCCCCTGAACCATGCCTGCCTGGATGCTGCCATGCTCCCGCCTTGATGATAATGGACTGAAACTCTGAACTTGTTTGCCAGTCCCAAATAAATGTTGTCCTTATAAGAGTTGCCTTGGTCATGGTGTCTGTTCACAGCACTAAAACCCTAAGACAGATGTTGGTACCAGGGACTGAGGTACTGCTGTGATAGGCTTGACCATGCTTTTGTTTAGCAGAATGTGAACTTTGGGACTTTGGATTTGGAAAGCAGCGGGATGCTTTAAGTGGGGCATAGTGGACTATCCTCGTAGGAATATGGAAGAATTTGTTACTGAGAGCCATTTGAATTGTGTGGACCTGGCCCAAGAAGTTTCAGTGGAGAATTTCAATATGTGGCCTAGAGACTGTTTTTGTGATATTTTGGTGAAGAATGTGGCTACTTTTGCCCCTGTCTGAAGAGGCTGTCTGAGGCTAAGGTGAAGAGACTCAGATTAATTGCATTGACAAAGGAAGTCTCAAAAATGCCCATCGTAGACTTTGTTCTCTTGTTAAGTTTTATGAAGAACATTTTAAACAAGCGTAGCAAGCTGAGAAAGGAAAAAATATAAAATATATGGTTCAAGTATTAAAGAGCCATCAGGAAGAAAAAATGGAGCCTAATCCTGGGTTCTAGGAGATAGCAGATTAAGGGAGTGAGACTTTGGGCAAGATCCTACCCAGCTAAATTTAGATCCAAGCATAGTGGTGCACACCTTAAATCTTAGGAGATAAAGCCAAGTACATTTCTGAGTTCAAGGCCACCCTTGGACAGAACAAATTCTAGGTGAAGAAAAGTTTAAATCTAGGCATGGTGGTACATACTTTTAATCCCACAAGACAGGCATGAAGGTCTCAGAGTTCAAAGTCAGTCTATAGAGGAAGTTCCAGGACAGCTAAACTTAGACAGTGAAGGAGTTGGAAAACAGAAAGCTGGTGATAATGTAATAGAACAAGGGGACCAAGTTCCAGCTTCAAGAAGCAACAGAACTCAGTAGCTTTGGTCATTTGGCTCAGAATTTATAGTCAAGAGGAGAAGGAAATGACTAGAACAATTGATGCTGGTTAGTTGTAGTTAAGAAATTAGTGGTGATTAAGAAGAGACCAGCATCACTAAGGTGAAATCTTCTGGGAAGTATTTTCTGAGAGCACAAAGAATCTGTGTTCCAGAGACAGCCAAGGCCGTACCTCTGCTGCAGCTGGACTTGGTAATATGTAAGAGTCACCCAGGTGGTACTGGTTTTGAAGGCATGAAGGGATCATGAAGAGCAGCTGAGGCTTAGCACTGTGAGAAGCTATGGAAGGCCATTGGTGAAGGTATAGCCTCAGTTGCAGAAGATGGCCCAGGACAAAAGATTTAAGGCTTGGCACGAAGAAGAGAACCTATGAAAGGCTATTGGTGAAGCCTAGTTGCGGTGGAAGATTCCAGTATATTAGAGATGCCAGTACCATGGGATGATCACCAAGAAGCAGCAGCAGTGGAATGGATCAACCTGAACTTAGAGTGCTACAGAGGACAGAGCTGGAGAAGTGACACCAGTCCTTTGCAGGAGCCCAGAAGATCATGTGTGGATCACAGACATTGAAACAAGAAGCTGTAACATTGAAGTTGCTTTGAAGACCCCAAGATGTTCCAGATGCCAGAGCCTTGGGCTATCTGCTGAGAAAAGCTGCTAACAGGGAGTGGAACCAGCCCAGGAGAAAGAAGTTTGTTATAGTCAACAAAGATGAAAGCAGAGTTGGCAATCTGAAGACCACTTTGACATCAGACACAGAGATGCAGAGTTTGGAGTTTGTCCCTCTGGTTTCCTGACTTGCTTTGGAAATTACAGATAAGTGATTGTGATCAATCTCAGAAGAGACTTTGAACATTGGACTTTTAACATTGTTGAGACTGCTATAGACTAAATGTATTTTGCATTATGGTATGACCCCCAAAGACTCATGTGTTTGAACAAGCCTATGGAGGATTAGGGAGTGGAATGTGATGGTTTGTATATGCTTGATCCAAGGAGTGGCACTATTAGGAGGTGTGGCCTTGTTGGAGTAGGTGTGCCACTGTGGGCATGGACCCTTTTCTTAGCTGCCTAGAACTGAGTATTCCCTTAGCAGCTTACAGATAAGGGTGTAGAACTCTCAGCTCCCCCTGAACCATATCTGGCTGGATGCTGCCATGCTCCCACCTTGATGATAATGGACTGAAACTCTGAACCTGTTTGCCAGCCCCAAATAAATGTTGTCCTTATAAGAGTTGCCTTGGTCATAGTATCTGCTCATAGCAGCAAAACCCTAACTAAAATAGTTTCTGATGCACAGTCATGAAAGAGTAGAGCTCTGTCCAGCATAGTGGTACGCACTTGCCATCTCAACACCTTGGAAGTGGAAGTAGAAGGGTCAGTGATTTACTGTAGGTGTGGGCGTTTGAGGATAGACCTTGTATTAGAGAAATAAAATCAACCAAATGCAGTCCTGTGCTATTGAACCTTTGCTATATAAGACTAGCTTTTGCTCTTAGATGTCTGCATTGTGATTGGTAAGTTTACATGCAGGAGTGGGACTTAGAAATGAATAGGGTAACAGAAGCTTCACTTCTCAAGACATCTTTTTTTTTTTTTTTAACCCACAGGCACTTATAACTCCTGAGATCTGATTGTGTTTAACAACTTGAGTTTGTCTGGGATGGAGTTCTAGTTTCAATTATGTGGCTCTGACACATACTCTGGACAAGAGGCAGCATGACTGAGGAAAGTGCTCATTTTGCTTTACAATTCCAGGTTATAGCCAAACACATCAGGGAAGTCAAGGCAGAAACTACAGCAGCTGCACAGTCTATCTATAGTCTACAACTGAAAGAAACAAATGGACCCTTGCTTGCTCAAAGACAGTTTTGTTTACTCATACAATTCAGTACCCATCCCACAAAATGGTACCACACAGATTCAGGGTGGGTCTTCCAGCCCATCTCACTGAAGACAACCCAACAAAGGTGTGCTCACAGGTAATTTTCTATACAGGTTTCCTTCCCGGGTAATTCTAGGCTGCAGCAAGTTGACATTTAAAACTTAAGCATAATAGATAGTAATGCAGAGGTAGCTATGTAAAGTTAGAAACTGTATTTAGTTTTCCTGTTTGTAAAATAGAGGTAGTAATAGAATTTTCTCATGAGAGGAAGCTGAGGATGGCAAAAGTATAGTATAATATAAGCCAAGGAAGGATGCAGACATAGCTATCTCTGTAGCAGGTCTCTCTCTGGAATATTTCAGCCACAGAGAGCCAGCTCGGCAGCAGGTCCTTCTCTGGACAACTGCAGCCACAGCCAGTCAACTAGCTCTGTAACAGAACCCTCTCTGGATCACTGAAGCCATAGCTAGCTAGCTCTGCAGCAGGCCTCTCTCTGGAACACTTCAGCCATAGAAAGCCAGCTAGCTCTGCAGGCGGTCCCTCTCTGGACCACTGCAGCCATAGCCAGCTAGCTCTGCAATAGGTCCCTCTCTGGAACACTGCAGCTATAGACAGCCAGCTAGCCCTGTAGCAGGTCCCTGTCTGGATCACTGAAGCCATAGATAGCTAGCTCTGCAGAAGGCCCCTCTCTGGAACACTGCAGGTGAAAGGGTTTTGCTGTCAAAGCATATCCTGGCTATTGGGCCTAAGGAATGACAAAATCACATCAAACAGTAGATTTCATGCAAGAGATTTGTTGGGGAAGGATGATACAAAATGGCTGCCTCTGAGCAGGGATAAAAACATCAGCAGACCAGGTCATGATGGCAGGTTTTATAGGGGGTGGAACATGGGAATAAGGAAAATACTTGCAATGGTGAAGGTGGAAACATGTCATTTTGGCACTTAATGATGACGGGGCAATGGTGCTGAGTCATTGTAGGCTGGGAGGAACCTGGTTCTGGAATGTGAGCAGAGAACTTTTAGTGGTTTTCAGTACGTACAACAGCAGAAACAGCCAGCTAGCACCGTGGAAGGTATGTCTCTTTCCTAAGTAGTTCTGCTGGCTCCATTGCTTCTAACTGAGCATTTGGTTATTTTTAAGACACTTCAATTACTTTGATGAGTGCATTTCCAGACCCCTCTTTCAAGAACTGAAGTTGCTCTATGTTCGGACGTAGCCAGTGCGAAAATAGTGACATAGATTCTTCCTTCCAGAGACTTAAAAATACTTTGAAAGGAGTCTCTTGGTGCTAAGCAGCTGTTGTAGATTTTCTCTTTGAGATTCCATACTCTTTTTCTTTAATACGATATGAGAAGTGGATAGAAGGTGGTGGGGTTCTGTGTGTTCATTGCCTTATTGATCTACTGCCGTGCAACCAATAACTCAACTCACAACAGGACATTGTTACTTAGTAGCATCCGGAGTCAGAAGTCTGGGACAGCCTTTCAGGGACTTCTGGTTTAAGCTTTCTGAGGAGTTACAGCAATTTTTTGGTCAGTACCATGGTCTCATCTGAGGGCTCATCCAGAAGGGAGGAGATGTGTTCCAGCTGGTTCATGTGATTGGTGGCAGGTGTTTGTCTCTTATCATCTTTAAAGGATGCTATGAAAGAGTTAAATTTGAGACTTGTGCTGGCTAATGAAAAAATTGCAGGTTTGAAAAAACACAGTGGACCAGGGCCGAGCACGTCCAAATAAGCCTGGGCAGAAGCAAGCAGGCTGTTAGACATCCCTAGAACTAGCAGGTCAAAAAGACATAAACTATAAAGATAAGAAAAAAACATGCAAGGACATGTCTGGGCAGACACTGAGTAGTGGGCCATCTGGTCCTCTTAGATATGGTTTAAGGTCAGATGCTCTGTTGACTCAGATTAACACCAACCTTAGGAATTTTCCACTCTGTTCTGCATGTAATATAGTTGATATCTGAACTAGCCAGTCATGTATAGCCACACTGATTCCTTTGTTCCCCCAGACCTTTTTCCTATATAAACCCCTAGCCCCTGAGCCTCGTGGTCCATTCCTCTATCTCTTGCATGAGATATGTGTCGATCCGGAGCTCCGATATTAAACTGCCTCATGTGTTTACACCAAGAAGGTCTCTCGTGATTCCTTGGGTGCACGTCCTCCTGAGCTTTGAGTGGGGGTCTCCCCACGGGGGTCTTTCAGCTGTACCACCTGCAACTGGCTTCATCCAGGGTGAGCAATGTGAGGGAGAGTGAGAAATCTTGCCCAAGATGAGAGCTATTTTCTACTCCTACTTTCATCATAGTATGCACATCCCACTGCTCTCCCATGATCTGTTTAATAAATGGAAGATTCTGGAAAGCTGTCTCTCCTTACATGGCACAGTCTACAAAGGCTGATTAAATGATTAGAATGTCAATGGTCACAGGGAGGTTGGAATGCTGAAGGCACAGCATCTGTTTAAAAGGTATCTTGAACTATCTTTAGCCCTCTTAGGAGCCCACATCTATAACTGACCTAACATTTCAGTGACTATCGCCTGAGGCCTTTTGAAATGTATTAATTTAGCATCTGACTATATCCCACCAACCCTAGAGCTAAGAACTTTAGTACATACATCAAGAACTATAGCACAGGTTTTTCTGCTTCACTGCAACCTGTGACCACCTATGTTTTTTTAAAAGTGTCTTGGTTTGTGGCTGTCTTTGTTCCTTGGTTTTGCAACAACAACAAGAACAAAAATCTAATGAAACTATTGCCATGCCAAAATATGGAATTTTGAGTACCCTTGAATCTGTGTTTTTGAGCTATTTGGCTCCATAATAAACTCCCTCTTTCAGATGAGAGCTGCTTTTACTGTTTTTGTGCTATCAGTTATAACTGACCCAATAAACATAGTCCCTACTTATTGGGAGGGGATTAGGATGTGATTATCCTTAGGGTCAGGACTAGGTTCTTAGCAGCTGTCCTGGTGGTCATCGACCAATCACCTATGCCAACAATGACCCCTGGCAAGATTACTGCCTTGATTTTGTGAGTGTTTCAGATAAAGAAGGAAGACCTAAAATATCGTTTAAAAGCACTAAGTTCCCCCAAACTCCTGTGAGAGAATATCATCTCATTGAACTTTTAAGGCAGGTTACCGGTAACAGGCAAGGTTAGGTTCCCTAAGAGTTTGTGAGCTTACTCAAGAAACACTTTAAGAAGTCAAAATACTGAAGATAGGGGCTGGTACATCATAAGAGAAAAGGAAAGACAATAAGAAAAAAATTATAAAGAAATGGATATGATCTGAAGGCAAGGTGGGAAGGAAGCAGGTGAAGGAGACAGACGAAGACCAATGCTAAGTCCAGAAGCGTCAGGCCTATAAACCAGCTACAGTAGTCTAGAGTGGGTAAGAACTGCACCAGATTCTCTTGGAGTTTTAATGGCACAGCCTAGCTGGAAAGAGAAAGGTGGGTGTGGAGCCTAGCTTTCCAGATCTACCTGGACTTTGGGTATCAGAGATTCTGCAGGGAATGGCATACTGACAACAGAGGCCAATATCTAGCCAGGCAAAATGGTGTGGATGTTTCTGGCGTCCCCTGAGGCCTGCTGAAAGGGTCCTCCGCCTTTGCCTTTTTTTCCTTTGGCTATTCAACCGCCAAGAGGGTCTCCGGAGCCCCTCCGGATGCAAACTTCCCCCTCCCCCCCAGGCAGCCTGTGGAAGTCGTCCATGGCAGCCAGCCTCCAGCGTGGTTCCCCAGCCAGGCCAGCTGGCGGGAAGGCTGCCGAGGCAGCAGATCTGACGAGAGAATCCTCAATCACATTTACATGTGCATGGTGCAAAAAGGGAAAGGAAGGGGGAAGGGAAGCCCTCCGGAATCCAAAAAGAAAGTCAGTAAGTACTCCACAATAAAAAAAGAAGAGAGTCAGCCACCAGCTTGATTTGTCTCAGATGTTCTCAAATCGCTGTCCTTAAAAGCTCTGCCTCCCTATCTTCCTTCTCCTCCCGTCATCCAATTGCCCGAAGAAAGTCTCTAATTTTGCTTTAATTTGTGCCTTGGTTGCAAGAATAAAACAGAGCGTCACTGAAGCTCCGGCCCCTCCTCCCCCTAGGCACACAGCAGCTGCATTTCCTCAATGGCCTGATGCCTCCTTTCTCTCCCATCATTCCAGGTTCTTTGCCGAAGGACCAAACGCCAGGCTTAGGGCGGCTTCCAAAGGACAGACATCCAACGGCTGGCTGCCTTTACACCTACGAGCCGCTCAAGCCTCTCAGGAATGGGGGTGCAGATTCTGGTTAAGGGAAGAGTAGAGCACAAAGGCCTGCACTATGGTGTGAATGCCGGAATCTCTCAAAACTCCGGTTAATCTTGGGCATCTTGCCAGGAATCGGGTGGAAGGGGATAGTAACCAATTTGTGTGTTTACATCATTTTTCAAGTAAAAGAATAAACACAGGCAGCCTCCTTATTTTCTTACACTTGAATTCTTTTGGAATCTCTGATGACATTGTTTCTCTGTTGGTTCCTCAAGAGTTTTTGTTTCTCAAATACAGCCCTGGCTTGAACCAGAGGTGCCGGCAGAACCCTCCCTTCCCACTCTCAGGGAGGCTAATATACCTACCCTTTAGTAGCTTCCATTCCTGTCTCTACCAAGAAGGAGCACTGAGAAGCACTTCTAATTAATATCTTTGTAGATTGCTGTGCAATCCTGGGAGCTAAAGGTAGAGTATTATTAGAAAATGCTGGCTGGGTGGGTAGCGGCTATAAAAACTAGGTGCTGACCAGATCACTTTTCAGGACATGATTATTGGAAATAGCTGCAAGTGATTTTATGTGATTGGTGGTGTTTCATAAGTCCTCAAGAAAATCATAGGACAACCACCTGGAGACACATGATCCACTTGTAACTCTTCTCTCCAGCAGGTGTCAGCACAAAGGATTAGTAGCCAGTTAAGCCCTGACCTTTTTACTTCCACTAACCCTAGCGTGCAATAGTCTTCCCTTACCCCAGCTTTATTTTCTGAAGCTTTACCTCTTGTGGCATATCATCACCACCATCACAAGAAGGTGAGGATGTTAGCTCTATAGTTAATATAGTATAGCTTATATGTGCACAGGCACACACAAGAAACCACATTCACATACTTTCCACTCCAGTATGTTAGGGGTTTTGTTGTTTCTTAAAAGATTTATTTTGGGATGGAGAGATGGATCAGTGGTTAAGAGCATTGACTGCTCTTCCAGAGATCCTAAGTTCAAGTCCCAGTAACCACATGGTGGCTCACAACTGTCTGTAATATGAGATCTGATACCTTCTTCTGAGGTGTCTGAAGACAGCTGCAGTGTACTTACATATAATAAATAAATATTTATTTATTTTATTGTAATTATGATGTCTGAATATGGGTATGTGCGCATGAGTGCAGGTACCAGCAGAGGGAAGAAGAAAATACCCAATGCCCTAGAGCTGGAGTGACAGGTGACTGTGAACAGGGCTGCTGAGAACAGAATTGAGGCCCCTGCTAAAGCAACAGATGCTTTTATCTACTGAGCCATTGCTCCAGCTCTCTCTGTATTTATATTGTACAACTAGTTACTGTGAATCTCATACTCTGACACATATAGAAGGTGAACTTCACAGAAACGTATCCATAACAAAAACCCAGCCTGTGCAAGTCTTAACACTACTTGCTACTTCAGGCATCCTGAGAGAATGAAGGCCTACAGCCTCTTGGGAAGACACCTGGCCTGTGTGGTTTGGGCTCTGATAGAGCATCCACCTTGGTACTTTTCAGGATCTAAGAAAACAAGTCACTTGTGGGTAAAATGAGCCCTTCAAGGCAAGGGGCATCTATATTGTTGGAAAGATGCGCACATAGTAGGTGCTTATATCACATATCCTAGTTGGAGACTTTTGGGACAAAGGAGTAACTGATTCTAGGGCAGAGGTGAAGGACGTCACAGGGTTGTCTATGGAGATCCAAAGGGCAGAAACAGTCCATATGCAGTTTAGGATAAATGGCTTGTCACTTAGTTCTGGACCCATGCAAGGATTCTGCAAGAGTTCCTGCCTGGAAATTGTCCTGTGATGTGAAGGCACTGGTCACCTCTCTTTTTGAGACTCCATCTGAGTTTAGCAGATGTGCATTTACACTTCCAAGGACACTTGGTGGGATAATTAATTAATTAAAAAAAATAAATAAAGGTTCTTTGATCTGGGAAAGGCCCTGTGTCTGCAGGGACAGACCAAGTACTTCCCCGATTGCTTCATTCACTAGGGTTCTTCTTCTGGAGACGTATGAAAAATAACTGATGACAGCAGTATATTGTCTTGTGTTAACACAGTGTTAACAGATATTTTGCCTTAATACAGCATGAAAAAAGATATCTTAGATTTAGTGTTTTAATATCTATTTGCTACAAGGACTTTACAATTAGATAATGGGACGTCTGCATGATGTATTGGGGAATATAAAGCGCCGAGTTACCGCTAAGGGGCTTGAAACTTCTCTGAAACTATTTAAATTCTAGGTACAGAAAGATGAGACAGTCTTCTCTTCTTCCCAGGGCCAGCAGGATGGCATTCAGCATCGGAGTCCTAATCCAATTGGAAAACCCTAGAACATAATCCCTTCTGTTGGAACTAAGGGCTCAGAGAACAGCTTTGACTGTAACTTCCCAGGCACTGTGGAAATAGGTTAGTGCTGCATTGGATCATCAAAGGGAGCAAGGCTGACTGGACTCCATATGTAAAAAGGAAGCATTTACATCAACCTATCCAGCCCCCTTTAGAGCCATTGTCCCTAAGGGAACCATCCTACTGAATTTCCTTAAGATCCCGGTTAAAAGGAACTTTCAGCCAGTATAATAAAATCTGGGAAGGGAGAGAATTGAAGATCATGGTGTGGTGCCCATGCGTGCGCGCGCGTGCACACACACACACACACACACACACACACACACACACACACACACAGACTCGAGCTCAGCTCTGACTCTATGTGCATTACCCCCAGACTCAATAAGTCAGAGAAGAGGTTATCTTATAGCAGATATGGGGAATGTACCAATGATAATTATCAATATATGTTGTGGTCACAGATTGTGACAGCTAATTTTGGCTGTCAATTTGACACGCCTAAGGAATTGACTCTGTCAGACTGGCCATGTCTGTGGTGCATTTTTTTTCTAATTATCAGTTGATACAGGAGAACCCAGACTACTGTGAGCAGTGCTATCCCTAGGCCTGTGGGCAGGGGCTGTGTAAGAAAGTAACTGAATAAGCCAAAGCAATCAAGCTAGTAAGCAATGCTTTTTTGTGTTCTTTGTCTCGATTCCTGTCTCCAGGTTCTTGCTTGACCTTCTCCTCCCTTTATTCCCTCTTAAGGATGGACTACAATCTGTAAACTGAAATACGTTCTCCCCTCCACAAGTTGCTTTGGGTCAGTTTGTTATAGCAGCAAGAGAGACCAAACCAGGACAAAGATGGATTACATACATGACAGTGGTACCAGAAAATTTTAGTCTCATAGTGTCTTAGCCACCTTACTTTGCATGGTTCCATTATGATGTCCACACACTAGAAATCACCTAAGACACTGCTCAGAATGCCACCCTGTGGGTAAGCAGTGGCTGACTGCAATGTCATGGATAAATCACAGAGTGTGAACTATGTACCTGAGAGGCTCCATCCTAAGTGCTTTGAGATCATTCACCATTGAGCAACCCTTGGGTACAAAAATATGATTCCTATGTTCAAATGAATAAAAAAAAGCAGAAAAGAACAAAGCAAAAGAAAACAAACAAACAAAAAAACCTAATAGGCATGAAAGACAGGATTTAAAATGCAGGCAAGTAAAAGGCTTAACTACCAAGTTAACTTTAGCAGTGTCTTCCTTAAATTTAGAAGTGCTACTGCTAGACTCTATAAAAAGCCGAGGGTTCATTTACATACAGTTAGCATTCCGGCTGCAGAGGCCAATGAGAAATGAGGAGAGCTAGACACTTTCTGCCATATTTCTCACTTCCTGCAGGGTGCCAGTCAGTGTCCATTCTTGTCCTTAGTTCCCATCTCAAGACGATTAGTGTTGTTCAATAGGAAAGATCTCAGAGTAGAGAAAACAGGCAGGGGTGTGGCTTTGAACGTAGCCAAGCTGCTTCACTGTGGGGCTGAGTTACAGGGTTTATCTCTTGCTGAAATAGGTTCTTTGGGAAGTAGAGAGGGTTGGGACTTCTCGTGACCTTCATTTACACAGTGACAGGTCAGTCTCTTGGCCGCACTTCCAAGGAGATGCTACTCAGCTCCTAGAGGGAGATTTTGAAATCCTCAGGATAAAAGCCTCCACAGAACAGCATCAGTATGTTTTCCTTTGAGACAGAGAGCATGCCTGGGAACTAAGGATGGTCAAGTGAAACAGCTTATCCAGAGACTAAACAGGGAAAGTAAGGACCAGCTTGGGGCTTTGGATGAAGTGTAGGCTTGGAAGCATCCCCTGGGTACCTAACAGGAAAGAAAGCTTATAGAGGTCACTGTTTGGGACTAGCTTAATCAAAATGGAGTCTCTGGTGCTAAGTGACACAAAATCAAGCTGAACTAGGAATTGGGTCACTTTTCCAAAAAGAAAGAAAGAAAGAAAGAAAGAAAGAAAGAAAGAAAGAAAGAAAGAAAGAAAGAAAGAAAGGAAGGAAGGAAGGAAGAAAGAAAGAAGGAAGGAAGGAAGGAAGGAAGGAAGGAAGGAAGGAAGGAAGGAAGGAAGGAAGGAAGGAAGGAAGGAAAGAGAAAAATATTTGGTACTTATTGGAGGTCTATCTGTTCCTTGAAACTTTCAATAGCATCATGGTCTTGCCCTTTGGGGATGGAGGGAAAGATCTGCATTATGGATAAAGACGAGAAGGGAGATGAAGACACACAATATGGGGGAGGAGACTGTAGAGTCCTGGATGCTGAGATCTGAGATCTCTGCAGAACAGACACATGGGAGAGAGAGAGTGTGCTCTTAGGATGCTGGGAATGAGTGAAAACAAGACACAGCCTAGAAGACTGAGAAAGGTCTAGCCAGAATGAAAAGGCATTCTTTTTCTGAATATGAGTGTGATATGTCTCAAATTCCATTCTCTTTAGCAATGACTTGGAGATACAGTATATGAAAGTTCCTATCCACCCCTGATTTTTGTGTACCCACTCATCAAGTAGAACCTCATCTTTCACCTTCAGACAGCCTCCATGACTTCATTAGAAAATTTCTATATCTCCTGTGATTATGGTTCCTAGAATGTAAAAGGTTCATGAACCCAATCATTAAAGACAAAAAATGGGGTCCTTTTTCCTCCCATCTCTATAAGAAGAGCAGTCATATTAATGAGTGAGACAAGCCTTAAGGAAAGGAAACTCCACTTACATTCCTCATTTCAGACTTAAAGAAAGCCACTGCTTATTGTCAGCCTTGTGATCCAGGGCAACCAAGAAGTCAATTCAACCACAAAATATCCTGCTCATCCTTGTGTTCTCAGCCACTTTTTCTCTCTGGTGGGGGCCTTTTTTTGAAAGCAGTCATCTTGTGAGTTCTCAGCCCTGCAGATCAGCCCTAATGCACCCCAGATCCTGAATAAAGGTGTTTAAGCCTTTACACTGTGGCTTTCAGATCCCATTTTTCTCTGTCTATAACATTATCTACAGCTGCCCTCTGAGGGCAGGGTGGCAGGTGGGTGGGAGTGGGCCAAATCACCGTCTATGGCCTCGAAGTCCTGATGTGTAATCACAACTCAGCCATAGACTATAATATGGCTATAAAGATCTCAGAACCACAGTATATGAGAGTTATGCCTGAAATGAAGTCCAATCTGTGATAAAAACAGCCAGCATTAATGCCACAAATATGTGACAGCGGGCAGAGAAATGACTGATTGGGGATGTTTATAAATATAGAAAGTGAGCTGCTCATGGCTTCCAATAGAGGGGGTTAGCAAAATGAAGACAGATGGCAGGCGATTAGCTCTCACATTCCTTTATGGCTGCCAATCCACTGATGGCTTGCTGCTCAGCTCCATCACTAGCCTCCTGATAGGACCCTCCAGGTACTTTATAGAGCCAGTCTCTACTTTCTACATGGTTCACCTCTCAGAGAACTACTGTTTGTCTCCCAAGGATGAGCTCTACAAGGATAGCAGAGTAAGTTAATACCCAGGGAGACATTCCAAAGATGGCATTGATCCGTTAGAAAGACAGCCAAAATCCTGGGGCTTGCTCAACTGTTTCATGGCAGTTTTCATAAAAATATAGAATATCATGTTGGGAGAATTTGGTGACTCTTTTCTAGCCCAGCTCTTTAAGTAATTCTGGGATACCCCATGCCTCCTTATCCAAGTTAATGAGATCTATACCCTTTCCCAAGAGAATCCATCCTTCTTTGGTTTGCATTGACCTCTATGTGAATTAAAGTTGTTTTTCTTCCCTAGAGCTTCTAGTCTTTGGTCCTTGGCTACGTCATGAGCAAGAATCAGCCAGTCTTCCTTCTCACACAGCCCTACAAAGATCAGGAAAGGTCTCATAGCCATGCATAGACATTGGCTTGGTCTCTTCAAAGAAACTCCAGAGGGTCTATCTTTGGCTCACAAATCTTGTGCTTTCGTCAGTTTATCCAGGCTTCTCTAGGTTCCCTAGGCCAAAACACACCTTCTCCCAAAGTATTCTAATGAGCACCATGTGCTCTGGGCTTTATCTGACTGGTTCACCATGATATGCGCTCACATGGTTTTTCATGGAATAAAAGGTAGAAGCAATCCTACTGCTGAATTTTGTTGGAAGTCTGTAGCCTAGGCAGGTTTCACCCCCTCTTTTCCATCCTTCATAATAAAGCTTTATCCTTCAGCCTGTTAGAAGATTGTACTTTCAGCTTGATCACCACTGTTCTTCTCATTTGAGGATCATTCCACTTTCAAATGCTATAGATTTCAAGGGCAATATCTCAACACCATCCACCTCCCTCCATCAGTTGCTAGCCTAATTCTATCCTTGCATTTTATGTGAACCCTTAAATATAGTTTTTGTCCTTACATTCAGTGGACTTGCTGCTACACAGTTCTGGTTCCTGGCTCCCTGACTTTCTTCTTGTGACTGTCTTGCAAGGCTTCTGAGCCTTGAACATATCCTGAACAGTATGTTCTACATGAATCATATTAATTTTCTCTCCTAAGGGCAAATGGGCCTGCCTTGATCCTTCTTATTACATCTGTGCACCTAGTGCCAAGTTGTGGAAAGAGTAAACACTCCATATTGCCTTATTGAACTGACTCCTTTTGATGACACCATAAGATGAGTAGCCACGGACTTAGTCCTATTTATAGATTCAGAGATACTGCGACACAGAAAATTCAGGTAATTTCCTTATAGCTAAACAGGGAGTGAATACCAAAGCTGGGTTGTTCTCCCAAGCAGTCTTGAGTCTAGACACTGTTTTATGTACTTTGCTACTTATATCTATTTCCAACCTTGAAAACTTGCCCTTTCTGACCTGACATCCTTTCTTATAGTTTTCCATTTCTGCATCTTATTGTCCCTAGTGTACTGGCCTTTCTTCAGTAACTCTTCACCTGATACTTAACTCTTCCATAACAACCTTTTCAAAGAGCCCTTACCTCCTGCAGTTAGTTGGATTAAGCCTGAATCTGAGATAAGACATGATCCCAACCTGTATTTGAATACTCTGCCTTGGAGACCTAATTAGAAAATACTACATTTTTTTTCACATGTAATTTCATTACCTTTTTATTCTGCTGGCTTGACAAGATCTTTCTGTAATAGATCACCTGAGAAATTTGCTTTTCTTCCCAAAGCCATGTCATCCATAAGTTTGATATGTGTCGTCCATCACTGTGTCTTCTTCATCCAAGTTGCTGATGGAGGTATTTAATGATAAAGGGCCCAGCAAGCATCAGGAATACCCTGGCAGGCCAACTTGACAGCTTGCTAAGGATCAATTAGTCATTTAGCACCTGTAGGTATGTGTATTCCACCTCCTTTGCCGATATTCAGGGTGATTTTGTCCAATGAAAGCCTTACAAAAGCACTCCTAAGATGCCATCCTAAAATGTCCATTCACTCTGTCCTCTGCACTCCCTGCAGGACAATGCCAGGGGAGGAAATGAGGTTTGTTTGGCCTGACTTCATCTTAATAAATCTCAGAAAGTAGAAAATTGCTAGTAACACCTAAGAGTCTAAAGGACTCTGTTGTTAAGAGTGTCTGTCTTTGAAGTGCATCTATGGGACTCCTAGATTACCTTAGGGGCTCTGCAGAGACCCTTGTGGGAGAGAGACTCGGGTGGTACAGCAGGCATGCTCTCAGCCACCTCTGTAAAAAGGTCTTACATTTTATTCATTACAATAACATTCCACTGTAAGTCCTTTATTTTTAAGGCGAGGTGCAAACTATAATTTGAAACCCACTGCTTTTAAAGGAGAAGCAATCTGTCTGTCTGGAGCTGTATTTGATTGCTATATTGACCAGTACCTGGGTCACTGTGTTAGAGACACCATTATCCACATTTGCTCTATGCCTGCAGAAGTACTCTAAGACTTGATAGATGGCCCTAGGACAGAATGAGCAAGTCCGTTATTGAAATACACTTATCTAATTCTCTACAAAGAATCCTTTGTATTTTTTCCAAGTCATCTTCTCTGATGCTATGTCCCTATCTTCAGCATCTATGGGGGTTTCTTAGCTTTGGGGTATTTCCAAGCACACTCCTTCAACCCTGTGATAGTCTAATAAAGAAGAAGCAATTGTTCACTTACCTCAAGGAAACTGATGCTCAACAGAGGTTCAGTAATCCTGTTGTAAATAAACAGCCAGTGGTCAGATGAACCACGTTTCAAAACTTTTGACCCAGAAGTCCTTGAAATTTGCCTTTACCCGATTGGCAACATCTTATTTTCAGTGTGTTGACCACTGATATTTCTGTGAGCCTCCAATGGGCTAGACATCGGGTAAATCATTCATAGGGATTAACTCATCTAGTCTCACAGAATCCATGCCAGTAACAAGTTTCACACTCTGTTTTACAGATGAATCTGAGGAATGTCTCCAAGTTTGCACAATAAGAAATTTGGGAGAGCTAAGATTCAAATGCAGGTCATCTAGCTCTAGAAATTTTAACATTAACCATCATCTTCTTATTTGTATTAGCATTTATCTTATCAAACTTAACAGGAGTAGTTCCACTGTTCTTTCTTGAGGGCTTTGGAAGCTTTATGTATTCCCATATGCTCTTAATATGTGAATCTATCATCACAGACTAGCCTTTTTTTTTTTTTTTTTTTTTTTTTTTTT
>NW_022196906.1:23768685-23790746 GCF_008632895.1 Mastomys coucha
TTTTTAAATTCTTCTCTTACTTCCATGTGCTAGAGGAATTGAACTCTGGGCTTCACATGTGTTACCTAGGTACTCCAATGTTGAACTCTACCTGCAATCCAAGTTAGTTGGGTATTTTTGTTCAAATAGAAGTGGTCTTTGGAATTCTATTAAGGTATGATGTATAAATGAGATTCTCTCTAGAGAGCCCGGTTGAGAGTAAAAACATTGAGCTAAGAGGAGAGGATACATAGCTCTGGTTATTTTGGGGGAAAAGCATGGAACAGACACCTACCCAATGGTGACTGCAGGTCTAGACCACAGCACTAAGAAGCGAGTTCTGACAGTACCTGACTAATAGAGATGTAGAGGCTCACAGCCATCCATTGAACTGAGTACAGGGTCCTCAATGAAGGAGCTAGAGAAAGGACCTATGGAGCTGAGGGATTTGCAGCCCCTTAGGACGAACAACAATATGAACTAACTAGTACCCTCGGAGCTCCCAGGGTCTCAACCACCAACCAAGGACTGCACATGGAGGGGTCTAATTGTTCTGGCAGCATGTGTATAGTAGAGGATTGCAAATTCGATCATCAATAGGAGGAGATGACCTCGGTCCTGTGAAGGTTCTGTGCTCCAGTGTAGGGGAATGCCAGGGCCAGAAAGTGGGAGAGGGTGGGGTGGCAGGCATGGGGAGGGGGAAGGCAACAGGGGTTTGTTTTTGTTGTTTTTGTTTGTTTCTTTGGTTTTTGGAGGGGAAACTGGGAAAGGAGAAATTTACATGTAAATAAAGAAAATATCTAATAAAAAAAATCTGATAACAGTATAAAACAGTAAAAAAAAAAAAAGCGAAGTATGCCCAGGGCTTCAAGAGGAATGGGGTGATGATGATTTACCTGCAGCCCATTTATTTAGCTATGCACAATACTGCCTCAAATATCAGCATCCAGTTGTTTCTTTGTATCTGTTTACAATTGTGTTGATGAATGGTTAAAAGAGACACAAGCCTGGGCAACATGTTTCCGGTGTGAGCAGAGACACACTGTAAAGCAGCGGAAGGGGCATGGAGTGCTCCATTGCATTGGCTCCCATGGTATTGGCTCTTATTTAGGATGGACTAGCTCTTCTCCTCTAGTTAGCAGGGGCAACATGAAGGAAGGGAGCACAAATCACAGTTGCTTCTTCCAGCCCCACTTCTATGCACTCACAGGAAGGCGGGCTTTCTGCCCATGTGTGTGTATATGGATTCTTTATTGCCTATTGAGGACAAAGGAAGATAATAGTCCCAAATAGCGTCAGACAAGGAATGAAATGAAATTTATCCCTGGTGATGTAAGATGCATTGCACTTTTCTTTTTAGAGTCTATTTGCCACTTGAGATAATTTGGTTGGGATCCTAGAGTACCTTGTAGGCCTGGAAACAGTAGCAGACAGAGGTACCACCAGTCCTCTTAGGAAGGACTCATTTTGAAAGTTGAGCTTGCTTAGAAGCCCTGGTTGAGCTTGCTTAGAAGAAGAATTTGTAAGTGACAGAGAGAGAGAGAGAGAGAAGAGAGAGAAAGAGAGAGAGAGAGAGAGAGAGAGAGAGAGAGAGAGAGAGAGAGAGAGAGAGAGAGAGAGAATAAGGCCATTTCTGCTCACAGTTGTGGACTTCAGCTAAAGTTACAGAAAGTTGTTGAATTCCTGTCTAGTAGTTTTAGTCCTTGCATGCACTTTCTGGCCATCTGAGAGGATAGCACTTGCTAAGTTACAAGATTCTAGTGGGAGGCAATAAGTAGAAGGCACTTCATCTTCTTTTCATGTCTTGAAAGGTAAAAGCTTTACAGATGGGCAAACACGGCCGACAAAGGTGACTGCAAAGCCAGAATGTACTGCTAGTTTTTTCTTTTTCCAAAGCTACTTTTGTAGGTCAAGATTTTTCTTGAAAGGGCATGAAAGCACAAGGCTGCAGGCATAGGTTAGGATACACCACCCAGCTTCTTCACCCTTTTTCAAGTTCCAGTAGTTTGGATCTTAAATGTCCCCTTTCTGGTGATAAGCATTCCAAGGTGACGCTATTAGGAGATGCTAGGAGCTTGAAGGGTAGAGAGCAAAGGTTATTAAGTCAATGCAAGTGTATCTTCCAGGAGGACAGATGTTCACAGGCTCTTGGTAACAGAGGGGATACTCTGCCACATGCCCCTGCTAGGCCAGACCTAAAGCAATGGGCTCAGCTGCTCCAGGCCTAAGGCAATGGGCTCAGTTGCTCATGGATGAAAACCTGAGATTTTGGAGTGTTCTCTCTAAGTTAATTATCTCAGGATGTGTTACAGTGATAGGAAATGGGTGGTGTTGTCTGCATCAGAGCCCCAGGTATAGGACTCCCTAGACTTGGGAAGAAGAGGCCGGTTGAATTTCTGTGGGGTGGTATCCTCCCACTCAGCCCTTGTTGAGCTTCCTTCCTGGGCCCTGAGACTCATCTCCAGGCCTTCAAGTTGGCTCCTGAGCCAGCAGGGAAGTGCAAGATGACAAACACATGTGAGGCTGGGGGCTGCAGACTCAGCCAAGTCACAGAAGTCAAGCAGCCCGCTTTGCATTCCACCCACATCCAGGCACACACTCTCTCTCTCCTTCATCAGCTCAAGAGGGGCATATCTTGAGATGCCAAAGAAGTTTTCATCTCCTCTTGATTGGGCTCTACAGCAGCTTGAAAAGCCTCTGACTGAAAGTGAAAATCGTGTCACACCTTAATAGCCTCATTTCTCAGGCGACATGGGCTTTTCAACTCCCCAGCCTCGGTGGGATGTCGAGCCGCTTTCCCTGTTTGTCTGGCACACATTTCTATTCAGGGAGCCATCTCTGCTGAGCCTTTCAGGGAGCCACCTTCATCCAAAGGGAAGTACAGACATGCTCAATATGGATGTCAGTGGTAGCTAAAATCTGTCACACCTAGGAGTGATAGGAACAGTTAGGCGAAGGCAGAGGGCGGGAAGCTGACGTAGGTAGGGACCTGGCACCATTAGCCTGGCTCAGCTGAGAGGGGTGGTGGGGATCAAGACTCCTTTTTGCCACTCCACAACACAATGCACACAAATAGTCTTTTCCTGGCTGGAACATCTTCAAGTGTTGTGTATCAGTGGAAGCACAATGCTAAGAACCGATCTGTGGGTCATATACACTGTTTGTTCTTGTATGTGGGGGCAACTCTGGTAGGTCTGCCACAGTGGCTTCCTTAGGAAATCCTTGGGTAGACCGCTTCTTTTCTAGAAGAGAAGGGCTTCGCCCTGATTGTTCCCAAGCCTCTGTCTCCATGCCACAGAGCACACAGCTGTACAAGGATCCCGAGCAAGTGTGTGTTACTACATGTGTCTCAGTGTACAGCTGGCTCGTTGTGAATTTGTAAAATGTCTTAGTGTTGGTCCATTTATTGTAAATAGATCCAGTCTATTTCACAGCCACTGTGTACCCAGCATGCGGTGCCCTGCCCAAGACAGAAAGCTAGAAATGTAGAAGACACATTTTGTTCTTTATCATGTGTGTTCTCTCCTCCCCCCACCCACAAACCCTATGATCCCTAAAAGAAGTCTCTGCATGAGGCATTTTGTGACCTACTTCTGAAAGGATGAGTCTTGTGTTGTTTAATTAAATAGTGAGGGATTCAGAGTGCAGCTTTCTGTGGGAGGGGAGGGAGGAGGATCTGTATCAGAGAGAGGGTTGTGGGGAGGGGGTCCCCTTTTGTCTTTTCAGGCTCAGCTTGCCAACAAGGAATGGAGAAGAGACCTGAGGTCACAAGGAAACCTCAGCCAATGCAGCACAGTTCCTCCAGCCCTGGACAGTGTGCTACCTTGAGGATGCACAAGTTATCTCTAGATACTGCATCCTTCTTACAAAGAACTAGGAAACACTCCTCCCAGAGTTGCTCCCTCACCACAGCTAAAAGCTTGTGTGGGTTTTGGAGTGGAGCTGGACTCTACTTCTAATAGAGTAAGCACCCCACCACTGAGTAATACACACACCTCCTATAAAAATAAAATAAAATTTTGTTAATTGCTAAGCCTATCCTTGAACTTGGTCTATGGTTCAGGCTTGCTTTGGGCTTGTGGTCCTCATGTCTTGGTCTCTTGAGAGCTGGGATTACAGATCTTGGTCACCAAGTTCTTCTGTTGTTACCTCTTTTTAAAGAGTAATAATTTGAGTCCTAGAGCAGTTTAGTGACTTGCCTACAGCCAGGCACTGTAACTGGTTGCAATATCCCAGCTATTGGCAACCTCACTATAACTCTTTGCTCCCTTGGCTTTATTTCCATTTGCCCTGTACAACCGGGACAGCGGGGGATGCATTAGGTGAACTTAGCATCCCTTCTGAGTCCACAGTGCATGCTTTATAATAAGTATTTCATTTTACTGAGCAAATAATGTTTGCATCAATTATTATTTTAGCTTCTACTAGTTCCCCTGAGAAAAGCATTCTACAAACTGAAGATCTGTGTCCCATTTTAGACCTATTCTAAAAGCATCATTCTAAGGGTTGTCTATCACTGTTAAGTTTTCATATTGCTGTAGGATTTATAAGTTCAAGTCTCCCTACACTTCAGTCACCATAGACTTCCATCATCTGCCATCTGCATTTCCAATGCACACTGAGTACGTCGAACTGTGGGAATAAACAGTAGAATAGAAAACATCCAGTTGGCTCAGCTAGCTCAGTGCCTCTCCTTGGCAGGTATTCAGTTGTGGTTCCTAAGTGTGTTCATGACATCAGATGAAACTGTGTGTAGAGTTTGCATAAAGAGAAGAACACCACCAGAGTCTAAGGCAGTACAGATTTCTTTAATTAAAACAAGGAGCTGGCTGGAAGATGGGGTCTGGACAGAGGGTGTGTGTATTTTCCTCTTATTGTACTTCTGCACTAGGAGGTCTTTTATGATGGGTCTTTGTACCAGGTTGTTGCGTCTTGTGTGCTTCAAGTTTAATAGATGCTTAAGGAATAGGAGGGATGAGTATCCACAAGCCATGGTGATGTGAATTGGGTAAGTGTGCCTGAATCTGGAAAGGTGGTGGTCTCCAGAGCTGGAACCAAGGAGCAAGGTTCTGGACTCTGCGTGAGCAATAAACCTAGAATAGAAATCTAGGCCCCTCACATCAGAATTTCCTGAGAAACTGTCGTGATGCAGAAGAATTGAGTGAAGACCCTGGTGTCTGAGGTCTCAGCCTCTGCTTTCCAGAAAATCTCTGGGTGATCTGAGTACTTCATTGCTAGGATGTAGGTATCAGAAATCTTGAGGGCCAGAGGACAAGAAAGAACGAAACAAATGAAATGATTCCTCGGAGGAATTCAGAAAAGGGCAGCAGAAAAGGCTCGATGGAAGCTGAGCTCCCAGGGGCACTGCACTGGGTGGAGACAACAGGGAAGATGCAAACTCTGCTGCTCGAACCAAAACTCTGATGCTGAGCCATGGGAACGTAGATGTGCCTTGTATCTAGAGGAGAGAGGAAAGTCAGTCTGTCTCTGTAATAGGAGACAAGAAATTTCAGTGGAAGATGTGGCAGGGGAGGGATAGTGAATGATTTGATAAAAAGGAATCAAGTACTGACACATGCTGCAGAATGTATCAACCTTGAAAATGATGCTTACAAAGTGGAAAGGAACCAACAACAAAAGGCAAAGTGATGTAAGGTACCTTGTATACAAAACATCCAGGATAGGCAATTGCCTAGAAATTGGAAGCAGATGAGCAGTTCCTTGGGATGGGCGAAGCAAAGGAACTGGAAAGGGGCAGATGAGAGAGAGGTAAGGGTTCACCTGGGATGATGGAAGCATTCTAACTAAACTTGTGGATTCAGGACTGAATATCACAATAGCTAAACGTTTGTCTAAAGAAATGGTGCAATGTTATTAACTTTAACATTATACAATTTCTAAAACAGGCAAATAAGATGCCTTGTGAGTTATGATCATCTCAATAAAGCTTCTAAAAAAGATGCTAGGGGTATGGCTCAGTGGTACAGACTTCCATTTGATTACAGTCTTCTTGACAAATTATACAGTCCTTGAGGACCTGCTACCCTCCCACTCCAAGACAGGTACAGTTGTTTGTTTGTGAGTGATGAGATAAACAAGCAAACAAACAAAACAAAAAGGAGAGGGGAGGGAAGATAGAAGTAGGGGAGCCTGGGGCATGATTTAATGTTCACAACTGGGCATAAGTGCAAGAGTAATGTAGTGTTTGTAAGGGTCTCCACTACCACAAATATTCCTTTATTTTAATTAGAATTGCTGCCACAAAAGAATGTTGGGTCTTTTCAACTCACTGGCTCTGGTAGAGAGAGGAGGTATGGAGAGAAGAGGAAAGACAGACTAGATCGGGAAAGATTCTCAGGAGAACTCTCCTGTTGCTATGCCAGACTATCTCCATGGTAGAATTTAAAGTCCTCTAAGAGATGAATTTTTGCTGTCCTGCAAAAATTTTTGCTGGATAAATTTTCCATCTGAGGTTGACCCTTTTGTCCAGTATGGTTGATCAAAGCTACTCAGTGGACTACCATGTGGACTTTTGGTCTTGACATCTTACAAAACAAGGAAAGTGCTTCAAACTTGTATTCTAGACCTCACTCTAGGCTGGACTCTTCTTGCCATTAGCTGTGGGATTTAAGCAAGAGATTAATCTCTCCCATGCCTCAGTGTTCTCATCTGTAAAATGAAGATGCTGCCACAGAATGTGAAGAGTGACATGCCAGCTAATTATTTAATCTGTGGAATGGGTCTAACCCTCTGGTGAGATTACTGTAAAGATTAATAAGATTCAGTACAGGTCTCAGCTAAGAAAGTAGCAGTGTTCTAGAATGCCCCATTGGTTTCGTCTTCTCCTCTTCTCATCTTGTTTGGAGGCTGGTTCATTTATGCACAACTTCTTAATAAATCAGGCAAGTTCAACTCAGTTTCCTCACTTGACACATGAAGAAATGTCCTCTTGTATCCATTCTAATCCATTCTACAAGATACAACAGAAAGCTCAGAGACATAACATACTCTCTGTAACATACATAATGCCTTGCTAAAGGCTATATCTATAGTACTAGTTTTATGTAGAACACTGGTACTCACTGTCTGTCTGTAATAGGGTTCTGGAGCCTGATACCAGCCTTTCTCTATCCCTTCCATTACCTTTTCTGCCTCAGGTGATCGCTGCTTCTGTGAGCTCAACTCTCAGCTTTCCAGTGTGTGAGAAGAGATGAGATTTGTTTCTCCATGCCTGGCTTATTTTATTTCAGATAATGTCCTCTACAGGGAGATTTTCTGAAGTCTTCTTGGTCAGAATTCTCTCAGGTGCCTCTGATCAGACTCTTATGTGACCCTAGGCCATTTCAGTTCCTCCCACTCCAATGCACACTCCCACCCAGGAGATTGGAACTGACCACCTCCTTAGCTGAAATAGAACAGGACAGTCTTTTAAACACACTGCCTCCAGTTGCCCTCCCCCACACCCCTGTCGAAGTTGCACCCCCCAGCCCTGCCTACCAGGAGGATGAAGCATCAACAGAGCCATTTTTCCAAGTCTGAGAAGATTGGCATCTCAGAGGGACTGCCCTCACTTCTAAAGCTTCCACAGTGCAAGGCGCTACCTGGCAGGACTTCTAATAACGGGCAATTGATATTCTACTGAGCACCTTGGAAAATAATCTGCAAACAAGAGGCTGCAGGCTATGAGCATCTCTGTCTTTTTCTTGCTCCCTCTTCTCCAGCTCTCTTTTAGAACACAGCTTACAGCTTCATAAAAATACAGCCTGAGCCAGAGCAGAAAACCTTAGCACTTTACCCAACAATATTATCCTTTTAAGAGTTTTATTAATCGGTTTAAGGTTGTGCTGCATTTGGCTAAGAGGTGCAAGGTGCCTTCCCCTGCTGACAAGAATGTCCTTGCATTTCAGGACTTGGCACGGTTGGCTCAATTAACAGAATGGCCGGCAAAAGAGGGTCAGCCTTGGAAAGCTCAAGACTCACACTGTGTGTATGATGAGTTGAGCAGCAATTTGGCTCTCCTGCTGCATCCTGCCTGCACACAGGGAAGCTCACCTGCATACAGTCTAGTGAGTGTTCTCTTGCAGGCATGCATGTACATGCACACATACACACACACACACACATACAGAGGGACAGACAGACAGAAAAACAGAGAGAGAGAGACAGAAAGACAGAGAGAGAGAGAGAGAGATACCATACAGCAAGCACACTGAGACTCTCCCCAGGAGAAAATACCATCAAGGTAGAATAAAGGCTTTCCTGATTTGTTTTTATCTCCTTGCTGTTAAAGAATGTGTAATACATTCAGCCAGGAAGACTGACTGGCTTGAACAGGCCAATGCACCTGTCAATTTAGCAGCATCATTTGAGCTCAATCAGTGTGGCGCTGGAGGAGTCCCCTAAATGTTTAATTTCTTCCAGCACCATAAGCGCTCTGATAGGTCTTATCAGGATTGTATTGACTGCACAAAATGAGTCCTGGTGTGGAGCAGTTTTCTTGACAGGAGAGACGTTAAAAGCACACACCAGGAACCCGTTTAACAGGTTTCTAATAATATCATCTTCTATTGGCATCCCGTTTTCATTCCTGACCACTTCAGCCTTCGTGCGTGCGCACAGATGATTCATCCTGGCCTGAAAGGCTGTGTTTTCAACCTGGTGGCTGAGAAGGCTGCAGGCAGGACTAAGGTAAGACTTCCTCCAGGTGTAGATCATTCAGCTCTTTCCTTCTTCATAATGTTAAGTTGCATGTGTGCCTTGTTATGGACATGGGGACTCTGGATGTGTTCAGCAAAACTTGGGTTGATCAGACATTCTTGTAGGGCATATACAAAAATGGATAAAATGTAGGATTAATGCTTGTTCCAGAAGTGTGAAATATGGAAAATAACTGGTCCACTCATAAAATATTTATTAAGTGCTAACTAAGGGCCAGGGACCAACCTTAAATTCACTGACCCTAGGAGAGGAGGGGGCACACAAACCCAAAGATATTCAACCTGGACATTGAGGCAGCAGGCAGAGACAGCTGCCGGTATGCACAGTGACCTGAGCTCCATCCACAGATCATACGAGGTAGAAGGAAGAGACGCAATCCTGAGAGTTGTCCTCTGACCTTGACACGCATGCCTGTGGTGTGCTCCTGTCTACACGCCTCACCCATGAATAAATAAATAAATCACTAAAAAGTGTTCACCCCAGCATGGAAGATTCTGGTAATGACGATGCCCATGAGTATAGGGGTGGTGAAGGAAGAAAGGACCCACAACCTGCCTGAGAAGGCAAAGAGGAGACAAGAGTGACCTAAAAACTTCCTCACGGAGGAACTCAATTGGGACTAGGAATCGTGGTTGGATTTTTCCAACAGAGAGTAGAGTCTCTGCCATTCCAGGCAGAGAGACAGGCACATACAAAGGCACTCAGTATGAGAAATAAGGTGTTTCATACAGGATGCCACTGAGATCGAAGATAGAGGAGAAGTCAGCCTGAGCTTGTAGACTTCACTATTGCTACTTTCATTCAAGCTTGTCATTCCTTAAGGGAGGGAGGGCATCATAAGACAGGAGAGCTGGCAAGTGCGTTATACTGCTTTACACTCTTAGAACACTACAGTTTACAGCTCCAGGGCTTCTGCAAAGGAAAGAGTGTCATGGCTTGGAAATTGACACATAAAACGGACTTGATGTCAGATATATTAGAAGAAAAGTGTCTATGTGCCTGTGTACATGTGGTTGTGTGAAGGTATCAGCATGTCTGAGTGTGTGTGTGGGGGGGTGTTGGTGTGTGTGTGTAAAAGCATGAGGCATGTATGTGTGCATGTGATTATATGTGTATTAAGGATTATCCATGATGGAAGGTAAGCCCGAGAAGAAAAAAGGCAAGAAGTAAATGTGTTTTGGATGATTATTAAAAGGGTACTTTTCCTGTCAAGTGTTTTGACCAAAATAAAATCAATTAATAAATAGGTTATGGAAAAGAAGAGATACACAAGGAAACCCTTGGATATATTAGTTGTAGTGATGGTGACAGGGTTCTACACATTTGCAGAACTTTCCAATCTTTATGTACTGTTTTTGTGTAGTATATGGCAATGGTACCTCTCAAAACTGGGGCTGAGGCTAGGGAGGTGGATTTATGGGTAGAAGTCTTGCCATAAAGCATGAGGACTAAAATTCTGATCCCCAAGAGTCACATAAAAGTCAGGTAGGCATGGTGGATGCCTGCTATTTACAGCACCTTGGAGGCAAGGACAAGTGATCCCCAAGTTGAATGGGCTAGCTAAGATTGCCAGAAGTGGCAAGCTCTGGATTTAACAAGGAACTCTGACTCAAGAAATAAAGTGGAGAAGAACTGAGAAACAAACTAGACATCAACTTTCAGGCCCCCATTTACATGCATTCACATGTACATGTACCTGCATACACATGTGAACCAACATCCATCAGAATATGCATAGATAGAGTCAACCCCCCCCCCCACACCCTCATACACACCTGGAAATGTAAAAAAAAAAAGATGGAGATCCCAGAGACCCAGAGAGCAAGTAACTTCTGTCCTTTTATCTGGCATGAGGACATTCAGGGAGGTAACTGTGCAAGCCAGAAAGTGAGCCCTTACTAGAACCTAACTATGCTGACCCTTGACCTGAGACTTTTTTAGTTTCCAGAGATGTGAGGAACAGATCATGTTACTTAAGACTAAATTAGTCCTCATGATTGGGGGTCGGCTCAGGGCCCAGCTGACCTTAAAGGAGTGCAAGAGGTGACAATCTGTTTCTTGATTAGCCAGTCTCTTCTGCAGTAAAATGGTCTTGATTTTAAATTCCTAATTTCAAAGTTGCCTGCTCTAAGCATGGACAATAAGAGCCTTATGATAACATCTTACATTTGGAGGGATCTCATAGACCAGAGTGTCCTAGAGAACACAGACCTATGTTAGTTCCAGGTACCCAGTTTTTCAGCCCTGGATCTCTGCAGTGAGTGTTATAGCAGCCGAGGTGCCTGCAGACCAGCTGAAGAGTCATGGGAGAAACTGACTTAGCTTTAGAGACCAATGTGAAGCCAGCTTGGGGAGTCAGCTATTCATTAGGACAGGGAAATGAAAGGGACAAAGACTGCCAATGTGTGTCAAAATTTTTATGTCCAAGAAGGAAAACAGTCTTGGGAGAAATGTTTGATGGGAGACAAGACCTTGGCTTGATGCTTTCAATAGAGAAAGTACCTAGTTATTTTAATTCCACCCAAGAGTATTTATTGTATTGATTATTGTTTCTTAAGGATGTTTGAGTTTCATGCTAGCCAAAGGAGGGCTCAGGAACTATAGGGAGGGATGTTACAAAAGAACAGCCCTGTGGGCCCCGCACATGGTATCTTGTCCTAGCTCACCTAGGTTAACATTCTGTAGCCCTAAGAGATCCCGTGATATACAGAATAGGGGAAGGCAAGAGCAGGAAAAACAGTTAGGGAAAACGATGGAATGGGAAGTATCCGCCTGTACTCTTCCCCAGAGGAGCTGCAGGGACTTCCAATTACTTTCACAGTGTTGTCCTTGACAAATGGAAATTTTCCCCACTCCCCAGTACATTACTTGGAGTTAAATTTAATATATTTTTTTTCCTTCAGAAAAGAAATAATCATTAGCCTCAGAAGTAAAACTGGAGTTAAGGCTCCAGTGATATAATAATAATAATTTGCACTCGCATGGATTCTTCCCGCAAAGGTCTCCAAAGCTTTGCCAAACATAATTAATTAAGCTGGTTGGCCCCAGGAGACAGGTAGCTATTATCTCAGCTTTCCAGATGTGGAAACTGAGGCTCAGGGAGGTGAGAGTGATTTGCCCAAGGTCACTGTGGGAATGAGAAGCAGGGTGGAGATTGAAATCCCAGCAGCTTGCTGAAACTCTAAGCTCCAAGTACAGAAGGCAGGGTTTGCCACAGCTTTGTGTGTGTGGTTGTTGGTGGTGGTGGTGGTGGGATGGGGGTAGTGGGGGAGGTAGGGTAGGGGGGTGGCTGGGCTGGTGGGTCTTATGCTATTCAAACCTGGGAAATTCAGGTCTCCTAGTCATGGCTGAGAGGACAAGGAAGGCTTCTCACCTTCCCTGTTTTCGGTTGTGAGGTTCGCTGCCTAAAGCTCAGCCCCACACAGCTAAAATCTGGAAATGGACAGAGAGAGGTTGGGAAGGTATGGTTAACAGAGTATTCAGGAAAGAAAGCACCACGTTCCAATTTTCATAGGATTATTCATATTTAATCTCAATTCCACTGTGTTAGGTTTCTGTAGATATTAAAATCCAGGAATTAAAAAGAGAAATTGAGGAATGAGGACTCCAGGCTCCAAAGGAGAGCCTTCACAGAGGTCACCTTATGGACCTGCCATCTATTGATCGGATCCACTAGAGATATCCTAGGCTTCGCCTGGTCTCCTGAGGAATTTGGTGGGCTGGATTGTTTACACGGAGAGCAGTGCAGTCCGAGCCTCTCCTCTCCACGCCTGCTTTAGCAGCTGACAAATATGAGGGAGGACGCAGGACCTCGCCGCCTTCCATCTTGGGTGCCACAGTTTGGGTATTTCCTCGTGAGATTATACCTCATGTAATGAATTCAATCCTTCTATTCCCTCTCTCTCTTCCCCTCACAGGACCGCAGCTTCTGAGAGTTTATCTCTTATAAGATGAATCGCCTAGAGACGCCTGGTGCATCTTTCTTTACACTTCACCTCCCCCACTGTGGATGAGAAATAGACTTTTCCCTCATCCATCATAAGTCAGCGTGACAGGGCTGTCGGTCCTGCAGCCTGACCCACTGCATCTTTCTTGTCTCAGCCCGCTTCAGCGCCTCACTGCTTCTTCGGGATTGGTCGGGGCATTTATAAAAGATTTGAAATTGTAGTCAAACCAAATCCCCCCAAATAAAAATCAAATAGGAAATAATAACGAAGGAGCACAAAATAAATCTGAAGTAGAATGTAAAGGAGAAACGGTCCGGATTTCTTGATTCTGGATTGTTCTGTTTCAACGGGATGTTGTGAGATGCTAAAGAATCCAGTCGTTTCCTTGACACCTTATCAATCTTCCAACTTCCCCGGAGGGCAAAGGGGAAATCCCATTTGCTTGATTTCACACCTCAGAAAAGTGAGACAAAAGAAGTTGAGAATAGAAGGCTATAGTGAAGGCCAAAAGAAGTGGGTTTCCTCTCATAGGAGAGAGGGGCTTGAAAGGAAACAGTGTAGACTTCTGGGTGGTGGGTGTAAGGGAAAGAAGCAGGTTCCAGCAGATCATTCTATTGTGTTGCTTCCTGCCTGTCCCTAGTGGGGACTGAAGGAATAAAAACAGACTCTCATTTTAACACAGGAAGCCACTCGAAAAGCTGAGGTAAAAACCCACAGGAGCTGCAGACAAGAGGCCTGCGTTTCAGTCCGAGCAAGGGTGGAAATTACAGAAAAGAACAAAGCTCTATCTTTAGCCCCAGGGCGAGGAGAAGACACTCAGCTTCTCATCTCTAAAATGGGCGAGTCTGTTTAACGAGCTTCTAAGATCTCTCCTCAGGATAAGGCTCTTCAGATTTTTAATTTATTATTATTATTATAAGCAGGGATGTCAGAAGGTGTCTTGGAAAGGAGAAACAAGTGGTCAAGCTTCACACCATAAAATCAAAATAAGCAACCACTGCATGTACCTTCTACGGTCTCCTGGAAGACTCCGAAGGAGCGGAGCCGGTGTGATGAGTGGGGTGTCTTCTTTTTTTGAGTCTGGGCAGAAGGAGGTGCTTTTGGAAATTGGTTCTCCAAACCCGGAGGCAGATCAACAGGCGGTCTGTCTGTTCTCATGGACACCAGGAAAATAAATGTCCTCAGAAGCTTCTGCAGGTCCTGGAATGCCTGGCTCAGTCTGGCTGCCTTCCAGCTAGTCCACATAAAGGACCATGTTTAGGGAATACAATGGGGGTTGTGCTTGAGTGGATAGCCACAACATTTGTGCCTGGTGCATTCTGGCTACAACAAGTCTTTCATAGTCTTGTATACTATCCTATCATTCTTTTTTTCCTTCTCAGATGATCCTGGCAGGAACACGAAGGACATTGGCTTCTAAATGTTATTGGAAGATTTAATTAAGCACCATTTGAAATTTTTGAATGGAAATTGCCACATCACTCATGATTATTATCCATTTTCTTTAAACATAAGGCCAACTGCTAAGCTGTTAGGCGCAAGCCTGGAAATTACAAAAATATTCAGATATCCATTATCTGGGATGGTGTTGCCAAGCATCCTATCCGATTATGAGATGCCTGCTGGAACAGATGGGCCTTACATGGGGCCCTTCTAAGCCAGGAAATGCAGACGTATTGAGTGGCAGTGAATCCACGTGCCCAGTGCTACTGCCTCTGCAAAGAACTCATTACGTTCAGCTCTTGACAACTGCTTGTTCTTTGCAAAGCCTGGGAAGTCCCACCCACAGCCAGCTTCTGATTTTTGTGACACACAACAGAAAGGCAACCTTGACTTCAGGGGAGAGGGGTACTGCATCATAGCCAGAAATCTGTCTGGGGGTTTTCCAGGTGATGAGGATCGTTGGCATTGGGACATTGGGAACAGAGAGCCCATTGTAAGGCTCTGTTCAAAGCTGTTAATGCAGGTGCTTTGACATAGAAAAAGTGCCTTCGTTTCAACTTCCTATTTATGAGAAGTTTACAGAAAGCTTTGGAGCCAAAGGAAACAAATTTGGTAAACACAGTAAGTAATAGATTCAACAAATACAGCTAAGGATAAAGGACTAATTTACATTTAATGAGACAGCGATTGTTTATTAAATAAGAAATGGTTGTGCTTATGAAGATGGCCTTAAAGGTTTTTTTTTTCCTCTGAAAGAATACATTAAGCTTTTTCATATTCAAAAGACATGACTGGAGGAGTGGAGGGAGGGAGAAGGCTGCAGAATGCATAAAGAGTGTAGGGAGCTGATAACTCCTTCTGGAATTTAGGGCACTGGACAAAAATGTAATGGAAAATAAATTCCACAAAAGGTTCTCTTCTGTGGGTGTTATACCACGGGCTGACCCCAAAGTATTGATTTTTTTTAAAAAAACTATATGATTACTAGAGAATTGATGGCATGTTGGGACATATATTCTGGCCTTGACCTTGTATAATGGATTTTTGAATCAAAATTTCTTCAACTGTGCTTACAACTGGGGGCGGGTGTGGGGTGGGGGGAGAGGCTGTCTGTGTTCCCGCTGCTGTCTGTCTCTGTGATTTCTAAGTGAGGAAACACTGGGATTTTCCATGTAGGAAGCACCCTAGCCTCTCATAAAAATGAGAACAAACAAAAGCCAAGCCACAGGTGGGCTCTAATCTTTTCAAGGTACAGAGACCACTGAATCATGGGATTGGTTCAAAACCCTCACCTGAAGGAAATGTTGAAGTCACTAAATCCACTAATTTTGCTCCTTTTTTTTTAGGGTGGAGTCATTTTTAATTTCCTTTTTCATGCCTCCCATCTTACCACATGCAGGGTCAGAAAGGCTGAATTCTCATCTTAGACTGTTACCAGATGACTGTAGCAGAAAAGTCTAGTTTTTACCAATTTCCTTTCTCTTAGAAGCTGGTCCTCTTTGCCATCAGATGGGCCATGGTACATGTCTGTCTGGACATGTGAAAGTATAGGGATGGATGTTTGCACTATCAAGTCAAACCTTACAAGGAGATAATGGATAATTTCCTTTTTTTCTTATTCATCCTGATTTTCTCAGTCATGATGTGATGGGAACATTGATGCAGCCATGCCAGAACCTGAAGTGAAAGCTATGTTCAAGGAGATGCCCTTAACCCTAATGGTATCTATTTATTTGAAAAAAAGAGATGCAACTCTACGCTGATGATGCCCTGTATGTCTTGCTACCTGGCTTCAGTTGCTAGTATTGGAATTGGTCACAATGGCTGGGATGGCTATTCTTGGCTGTCCACCTGACTACATCTGGAATTAACTAAAACCCAAACAGTTGGGTACATCTGTGAGGGATTTTTTCTTAATTAAACCATTGCAAGCAGGAAGACCCACTTTTAACCCAAATCCTTTGAGGTGGGACGATCTACCTTGAATCTGGGCCATACCATCTGCTGACAGCCTACATAAAGGACATGGAACAAGGAAGCCAGCTCTCTTTGCCTGTTTGCCTTCACTCACTCTTCCTGGTATGACTTCATAGGCATTAGAGACTACTTCTTTGAGATTCTGGTGTATACTGAAGACCAGCTGAGATGTCTGACCTCATGGACTGAAAGACTACTCGAGCCTTGGATCTTCTGTTAGTAGGCAATCATTGTAGGATTAGTTGGACCGCTGCCTTTAAGCTGTTCTAATAAATATATATGAAATATTAATATAAATTTAAATATAATTTTGATATACAAATAATTAAATATAATTTAATATCCACAATATAATATATATCTATTATAAATACACCTTTTATTAATCAGTTCTGTTTCTCTAGGGAACCTTGACTAATACAATGGCCTTTGAAATTAATAAGTGTTTTTATGCATTGTTTGCCTTTGTTTTAACCACAAACTTTTTTAGTAATTGGAACTGTCTCTAACAAATCTGAGAATGTGAGGCCACCTGTTGTGTAAATATTGCCTCTGAATTGAAACATTCCCTCCTGCAGAGAAGATGAATTCTCACAAGGCTTAGGAAGCTAATCAAACGTGTGTGACTCAGAAAGCTCAGAAAGTTACAAAACTCAGTTGCATATGCTGCAAACGAGCCGGGGGTGGAGGGAGGATGCTGTTGCATGTAGTGGCCTGCAAGCTGGTCAGAGACCTCCAAAGGGCTAGAGTGGACTTGTCCTCAATGCAGCAGGCCAAGCGGCACCCACACTTCTATAAGCTACCCCAACATTCTGGTTCAACAAACTAGACTTGAATGGAATGACTTCTTCAGCCTGTGACTAGGACCCTAACCGGTGTGAATGGAAGACTATTCTTGTGCCACATCACTTTCCTAAACGAAATAAATGGAGGAGCAAAGCAGATTCTTTATCAGGAAGTGTTACACAAAACAAAAATTGACAGAAAAGTTCTGAGAAATACTGGAGGAAAGCCATAGTTAAGTATGTTTCTTTTCTGTGTCTGTAGGGCAGGTGGGAGCTCAGACAGTGAGTGTCCCAGCAAAGCCTTGAATCACCCTCACAGTTGATGAGGGGTTTTGTTGTGGTTTTTGTTATTTAACCAACTGGAATATTGCTTGAAACAGCTGTGAGTTTTCCTAAAAGAGGATGAGAAGAAACACTTTAAGTCAGACCTTGGCTGAGACTATGCAAGACTTAGAGAAGAAACACTGACTCAGCGGAATAAGTGCTGACTCTGCATAAAGGCAAAAGTCAGTCTTTATTCTTGTTTGTTTTTCCTTCTTGAACAGCCTGTCATACATTTCATATTGAGCCCTTCAATTATAATGTATTTTGAATCTGATTTTTTTTTTATTAGAAAAATGGTTCACACTAAGCTAGGCATGGTAGCTATTTCAAGACCAGCCTAGATTACATTGTGAAAGCTTGTTTGGAAGAAAGAAGAAAGAGAAGAAACAATAAAAGGGTTCAAACATCCTCACATAACAAAATGCTCCCCCAAATCCTTGAATCTGCTTCAACAATCACTACATTTTGCTCTACAGCCTGTCGGCACATTTGTTTGCTTCCTTAGTTACTGTTATTGTTATTATTGTTCTTTTCATTTTAGATGTCTAGCCTGAGGTAGTCTGAGGACGGAAGGGAAGACATGAGCACTGTGTCCTGGTATCTTGGTAACACTTCCCTGATACACAAACACTTACACTTCAGGTCAAACATCAGCTGCTTGCTTTGCTAGGACGCAGCAGACCCCGTTAGTTAGCACATGGAATTCCCAGGGATTTGCCTTGGGTGGAATAATGACAGGATGAATGTAGATACCACCAAACTCAAGAACAGAACACACTGGTAGCTCTTAGCAAAAGACAAGAGGCAGCTGAGTCCTAGAAAATAATAGCATTTTAGGTAAAATTGAGGTGCCATCTCCTGTACCACTGTCTAGCCACCCTGAATGTGCCCAGTTTGTTCTAAAGGCAAAGAAGCTTATGCAGGTTAAACATGGAGAGCTTCCAAGCTTTGGATATTGATGTGGAGTTTTACCACCCTTCACCCCCACCCCAGAGGCATCATGGGAACCTTTCAGTGAGGTTAACATGGGTACAGCAAGTACATCAGTTTGCTGAGAGAGCGCATGGGGGTGCTTAACTTGGTGATGGAAGCCTATGAGCTTTTCAGCTTCTGCATTTCTTACAAGAAACTGAAATATACTTGCAACCCAAGTACCACTGAAGAGGGAGAGAACCACACTCGTGAACAGCTGCCTTCCCAGTTCTCATTCATAAAGAATTCAATCTTTTCATATATATATATATATATATATATATATATATATATATATATTGGTTTTTTTCAAGACAGAGTTTCTCTGTGTAGCCCTGGCTGTCCTGGAACTCACTCTGCAGACCAGGCTGGCCTCGAACTCAGAAATCCGCCTGCCTCTGCCTCCCAAGTGCTGGGATTAAAGGCGTGAGCCACCACCGCCCAGCAATCTTTTCATATCTTAGACTGAGAATGAATGTCTAATAAAAGACTACTGGTTCGTCTTTTTTAAAAACTGAGAATTCTTCAGAAGCTGTTTTGCTGTCAGGCATGTGATTCCGTGGTAATCCAAATTATCATGGCTTACTTGGCTATGTACTTCTAGGTCCCTGTCTATGCCTTAGGCTGACCAGAGTGGGTTTGTCCAGTTGTACACAATTGTGGGGAAAGTCAGAGGCTAGAGATCTAATACTGGGTCTATGTCCTGGTACTCAACAAAGTATTTACACAGAGGCCAGTTGAGGATGAGTTTCACAGATATGTAACTTCTATTAAGTGGGTTCCATGTTCTGGTCTAGATTATGAGCCTTAAGAGATCTGCTGTAATCTGCACTGGGGTTGGTATTCTAGCCTCTAAGGCTTGGTTCTTGCTACATTCCTGTTTCAAGCTGTCACTGAACATTTTCTCTGTGATGCAGGTTTCCATTAAGAATCTCATTCCACACTCTCCACTACCAATTCATCAAAATTATCCAAGACCCATATAATTGTATAATGCCACATACAATCAACAAGGTTCCCACTGCTAAGGACTTGAGAATCAAAAGCAAAGGCTCATATATTTCTGTCATGTAACAGAACTGATAAAATATAATCACACTGATTTCAAAATTGGTCTCCCAGATTAAAAATAGCACACACATATTACAAATGTTTCCTAACCTATGGTGGGGTTCCATCCTGATAAACCTACCCAAAACTAAAAATGTTGTTAATTCAAAACTACCAAGCCACAAATACATTTAGTGCATCTAGTATACAAAATACCATAGTCCTGAACACACTCAGAAAATACATATCAGCCTGGTGGCTGGCAGATACTTCACATGAATTCTGTTGCACCATCTTGTGGTGAGTAGCTCATGACAGTCGTTGACTGTTATACTGAAAGTCAACAACTGAAGAGATGTGTAGGTTTACCTTTCATTCTGTTCCAAGGCAGAACACTATTTGGTTGAGCTACCATAACTTGGGAACCTCTTGCATTGCTTTGGGGTCAAGGAACTAGGCTTATTGAAAGACGAGGTCAGGGTAGCTGGTAAGGTTTGAGGACTTCGGCCTCCTCATCACTGCCTCAGGATGACAGAAGGAACCTAGTTTTCTTCGTGTCTGTAACAATGTAATCATGCAGTCTTGTCTCTTCCTACAAGGGAAGACCTTAAAGTATAGAAAGGTGAGTCTTGGTGTACCCTGCCACACACACTTTTTCTTTCATCCTTTCCTCTCTCTTCTTTCTAGGCTTTGCCATAAAACAACCCTCTCTCTTTCTCTCCCTCTCTCTCTCTCCCTCTCTCTCTCTCCCTCTCTCTCTCTGTCTGTCTGTCTGTCTGTCTGTCTGTCTGTCTGTCTGTCTTTCTCTTTATATCTCTCTATGTCTCTCTGTACCTGTCTTTCTTTGTCTCTCTGTCTCTCTGTCTCCCTGTCTCTGTTTCTGTCTCTGTCTCTCTTCTCTTTGTGTGTATATGTGTATGTGTGTATGTGTGCGTGCGCACGTGTGCATGAGCATGCATGCATGTGTTCCTCTCTTTCTCTCTCCCCTTTTCTTTATTCTCACACTATTTCCTCCATCTCCCTTTCCCTCTCTCCTCTCCCCTTGCCCTTCCCCATCGCCCTTTCTTCCAGCCCTGGGGATTCAACCCTGTGCCTTGGACATACTAGGTAAGCAGTGTACCACTGAGCTACATGCCCAGCCTCCACTTTACTACCCACTGAGCTACATGCCCAGCCTCCGCTTTACTACCCACTGAGCTACATGCCCAGCCTCTGCTTTACTACCCACTGAGCTACATGCCCAGCCTCTGCTTTACTACCCTTTGAGCTAAGCTGATAAATCAATAGAATGAGTCTGTGCTCACAGGGCAAGTCTTGGCCACAAAGACACACCAAACAACCTCCACTGTTGTACTTTAAGCCTAAGTCCTCTCTCATCCTCTCTGAGATAAGTGACTTAGTGGGAGAGATAAGATTTGCCTAAACGTTTCCTTCAAAGCAGCAGAATGAGCCTTGTCTGCCTGCCACGGAACACTGATTTCTCAAAAAAAAAAAAAAAAAAAAAAAAAAAAAAAAAAAAAAAAAAAAAAAAAAAAAAAAAAAACAGGTGAAAAGGCTGTTACAATTCACCCTTGAGTTCCCCTTTGCCATCACAGGCATGCACCCATATCCTGTATCAACATTACATCCTAAGCCACAACACACGGTATTCTATCTGTGTTCAGTCCCACAACAGTGATGGCATCGTGGCTTCTATTCAGGACAGTTGTCAATGCTTCCTGTATGTTGGCTGTTGCTTTAAAAGTATTTCAGAATAGGACCCTGAAGTTCAGAGTAATTTGCCCAGGGACTTACAAATTGGAAATGGCAGATTTGGGCTTTTACACTCCTGCATTTTGACTTCCCCACTATTAATTATAATTTCTTCCGAGAGTGTAGCCTGAAGATTTAAATGCTCAGCTTTTAGTGTAGCCTGTGCAGGAGAGGTTGTTTTCCAGATGCATGCTGACAGCCTTCTGCTTACGGTGTGGGATCTGGATGTCACCCGGCTTTCTTTTCTCCTCACGTGTGTTCTATTTCACTCTTGTTTCCAATCTACCACCTTCGAACACAACTCTAAAAACATGATCCCCACCCTGACAATTCTCGGGTTCCTTTTATTCACAACATGCTAATTCATGCCTGGCAATGCAAGAGACTGCCTTTGACTTGGAGACCTTTGGAGGCCCTTGGAGACCACTCTCTTTCTCCTGCAGGTGAGGACTCTGGGCTGGCAGCCTTCAAGTGTCCCTGAAGGCAGTGCCTGTGCTGTGAGGTAATAATACTGTCTTGCTCACTCACTCTGGGACCTGTGTCTGGGGGCTCCACCCACACTGTCACTCCTAGGCATTTATTCTGTTTCTATTAAGTCAGTTCCTGCCCCGGAGAAAGGATGCAATCAGAGAAAGTATGTTGTGTGCCCCCATGGGGTTCTCAACCTCCAAGAGGGCAATTCTGACAAAGAGAAGGAAGGCGCGTGTTCTGAGTGAGCAAGAGCAAGACGTGTTCATCTCCCCAGACACATCTGAAAATAGAAGCTGCCAATTGGTTGGGGACCAACTGATAGAAATCAAGGATGAGCCAAAAATGTGTTCCCAGACTACGCTCCTCTTTACTCTCTCTTCACCTCCCTGTACCTGACGGGCTGCAGGCTGTAGACAGATACATGAGCTAGCGATTCAGCATAACATGTTCTGCTAGAGTGGATGTCCCTGTCTTACCACCTACTCCATCATCAGGAAGGACCTGAATCTGCAAACTAAGTCTAGAGACATGTATTCTTAGAAGAACATCTCCAGTAAACAATTAATCATAAACTCAAGGGACCCCTGTGTTTACTGGAATATCCTCAATTTATTCCCTCTGTTCATTGAGAATCAAGCCCTCC
>NW_022196906.1:23790756-23822662 GCF_008632895.1 Mastomys coucha
AGTATGAACTGATTGTGACTAGAGATGTTTGTATTTATGTTGTATTAGAGATGTTCCATGAAGTGCATTCAACAAAGGTTGGCGATTTCAAAACTATGTGGGCTCTTTAATAAAATAATAACCAAGTTCTTTGGTCTTGCTCTGCTGCTCTCCCAGAGATTCCCTGAGTTGCCTAATTAGAAAAGACAGCAAGGACACATGCCTGACACCAAAGGTCTCCACTTCCCATCATAGGTGCACTGTGAGACAGTGCCCTGCAGAAGGAGCAGGAAGTACAGCCAGGAAAGGGTGACTTTCTCCATGAAGTGAAGGAGAGGAGTGCCGTTCTCATTTCAAATCTTTGCTGTAATGTATCTACTCTTGGTTCATTGGGAAGTTCCCTCAGTTCAGAATTTATATTCTTGGGGTGGGGAATGGGAGATACTTCTGCTTGTCTCCTGTGAGACAGCACAGTCTACAACTGGGAGAAACAGAAGCAAAAGCTCAAATAAATGAGCAAGATAGACTGCTAGTAAGGTATTACTCTGCTTTTCTGCTCATGAATGTGTGTGCGTGCGTGCGTGTGTGTGTGTGTGTGTGTGTGTGTGTGTGTGTGTGTGTGTATGTGGTGTGTGTGGTGTGTTCCTGTGTCTGAAGATAGTCCAAGTGGACTTTGCATACCAAGAAAGAATATTTATAGTAACACTTATTTATAGATTATTATGTTCTCAGTTTTTGTGAAGGGCAAGAGGTCCTTGTGCTCACAGGTAATCATGAGGCGGAACCAGGAGTGTTAAACATGAGATCTCTATGGCTGTTTCCACTCTGATAGCTGAGAATGGATATGGTTAACAGTGATTTGTGCTATCTGTAGGGTCAGGCCACACCTAACTTCTCACCCTCTCACCTCCATCCCACCCCCAACTACTATGTTTATCCCAGACTATTCTCTTCCACTCTAGCCTTCTATCCTGAACATTACTCAGTCTTAGTCAATGAAACCTGTTCTTATGGAAGAGGTCACATGTACTTTGCAACAGAGAGTTTCAATGTAGTCAGACCTTAAGCTTTGCTGTGATAATTGTCACCAGGAAGGGTTTTTGTTTGTTTGTTTGTTTTTCTCAAATTATACTGTACTTAAAAAGAGCTAGAATAAACATCCCAGGGTCAGACTCTAGAAGTTTGAACCAACACTGAGTCATGCTGAACTGGATTTCCTTTTTTACTTCATGTGGATCATTTTTCTGCTGGCCATAGCATTTGTAGAGATTGCCCACAAATTTGCCCTGACAAAGGTTCTATGTAACCAAATCAGTCTTCTTCTGGGGAGTGAGCATGGCTTCTCCTGCTTCTTAAACTTGCTTCACTCACTCATTCCACTGCTTTTATTGAAAACATAATTGTGTGCTATGTATGGCACTAAAACTGTGGACATAAAAGTGTATGATTCCGAAAAGGAGACAAATGTGTCAATAAGGGTTGATGAAGATCCTAACAAGTGGCAGAATGAAAACAAGCACAGGGTGCTGAGGCAGTGAAGGGGTGTTCAGAACCACCCCTTCCCTACAGGATTTAGAGACAGAAAGAGAAGCAGTGAGAGAGGGCATTCTGTTTGAGCTGGACCTTGAACACTTGACCAGTCAGGGACAGAATGTGAACATAGGGACTGGTGACAGAAGAAAAGATGCAGGCTTTGGAGGACTGCAGAAGCCTCCGGAAATAAAAGGAGAATATTCTATGTGCAACCTCCTCAGGGATGAACATGGGTACCATATGAAGAAGTAGAAATTTGGCTTACAAATAACAGAAAGGGTGAGGTTCATCAGTCTCTGATATAACTTGGTAAGACTGACTTTGCAGAAAGGTCCCCTTGCCAGCAAAGGTTCAAATGATCTGACAGCAGGGCAAACAGAGATCACAACAGCAACAAAGCATTGGGAAAGGGTACTGTAATATAGGTTAGAAATGGGATAGTTCTAACTCAGTTCTGGTTTATGAGCACCAGGATGCAGGTACATTTCCACAGTATGTAGGAAGATAAGTAAGCTAAGTTCAGAAAACAGTTTGATTCAGGCAATGGAGAGAAGGAGGAGACCGGCTGATGCCCTATTTCCAGAATAGTCTAGAGCTCCCTTTGACTTGGGAAAGCCAGAAACAATGAGGTTGGTTATAATCCCCAGAGTTAAGGCATCGCCACATCCCATGGACTCTAACACTCAGGACACTAGACTTAGTGTTCGCAGTGACATTGTTTAAATCCTTCTAAAGCCTGTGCTGTGGCTTGAGTATGCTGTGTGCCCCAGAGACTCATGAACATTTTCAGCTAAGAGGAGTGATTTTGAAGTTGTGGAATCTTTGGTAAGTGGAACCTCAAAGGAGGAAGTGAGTCCTTAGAAGTAGGTCTTGCATCTTTCTATCTGGATCCACTTCCTGTCTGTTCTCAAGGTTTCTGGGTCTCTCTACCTCTCTGATTTCTGATTCACCACCCAGTTGTGAGCAATTTGTACCATGATGGCTCTAGATGACTCCGTCTATCAGACTTTCCTAGCCAAACCATCATGAGCCAAAAATAAGTCCTTCACTGAAAGAAGTTGCTTTTTATAAGGAATTAGGTCACAATAACAAGGAATGTAACTAATGAAACTTTATAAAATTTATAGTATGCACAATGAACATAAAATATAATTTGCAACTTATTACTATCTGAAGACTTGGGTCATGACTATCCAGACACACAAGGAAAAAGGGAATGCCCTGGAGATTACCATGTCTTCCTTCCTATAACACAGTCCCCTGTCCCATTAGACTTACTTTCTACCCTAAATTTTGTCATAGCTACTCCTTAGATGTGTGTGTGTGTGTGTGTGTGTGTGTGTGTGTGTGTGTGTTTTATGATCAGAGCAACCACTGCATGGTTTTCTGTGCATGTCTGACTACTGCAGCTCAATGGGCTCCTGTGAGTCAGCCTTATTGGGTGCACTTGAAATGTGTCATTTTCAATGCTGTTTGATATTCATTGAAGGAATATACTACAAATTGTGTCTTCATTCTACTGTGATGGATGTTTTTACTGTGTCTACCTCAAGGTTATCTTAAAGAATAACTCCAGGAAGTTTCATGCAAAGCTACTTGGTTATACCACACACACACACACACACACACACACACACACACAGAAAGAGGCACACACATTTCTGGTAACTAGAGTGTATTTTAAGGTTTGAGGGTATGCAGAATTTTGATAGAGACCAATATCAGCTTTCAATTCTTTTAACTGAGTGTGATACCTGCCATAACCCAATGCTTTGTACCTGTGTCAGTCCTCTCATAAGCAGAACAAGCAGGGGACTGATGAATCATGGGACTGAAATGTCATCAACAGAGTTGATCTTTGAGTGAGAAATCTCAACTATGTATAGGGATGCTAACAGAAGACAGAAAAGAAAAATGTTGGACAAGTTAGCGCTTGGCTGTGCGTGTGAAACACAACAGTTCTAACAAAGCTAAATTGCTTTCTCAGCTACAACACTTCCTGGAGCCTTTATGTGCCATGAGAATTGAATTTCAGAGAGAGAGAGAGGAAAAAAAGAGAGAAAGGTAGAGAGAGGAAGAGGGAGAGAGAAATATAGATCCCATGTTTTCAAACTGCTTTGCCCACTGTGGTCATAAAGTCTTTTTTATTTTTCCCTTAAGGAACATATGATGGCATCTCCGCATCACCTGTGTCCCTTCACTGTCAAGGTTCATTCCTTCTTTCTCTGTGTAGTTTTGAAAGATTAACTGACTTTCTTGGCTACCTGAGAAGTCTCTCCTTTATGACCCACTATCTTCTATGAAAGTTATAACACTGTTTTCAGAAGGTCATCTTGGGTTCCTGTCTGTCCTAATACCCAGGAAATGACAAAGGACTTGGAATCAGCATCATTCATGGGAACCAGGCACACTACTACTCTGCCAGCTGGACAGGTTAAGGACCTACATCTCTGGTCTATGTCTCAGTTTTTCCATCTGGAAATCAGTCAGAATGATGTCTACCTAATAGATATTTAATAGAAGATTTAATTAATATACTTTCTGCAATGCATTTAGAATCATGTTTGGTACATAGTGGATATTTACTGTAATTCTGTTGTTCTTGTTACTGTCTTGTCGCTGTGCTTATCCTTCTGTTGTCTGGGGCCCAAAGTTGCATGTGCCCCTGGAGCAGTGCAAACTGAATCAGTCTAAAAGACATGAATGCCGGTCTTCACACATTGACTCTATGCCAACCATGCACGTGTGCATGTGCACAGGACAAAGGTCTCGCAGTAAAGTGAGGCTTGTCATTAGAAAAATGAAACCTCATTGTTGATGTCAGGATGCTAATCATCTTTGGGGCAGAATTTAATTTCCTTATGTGAGTATTCGTTTTGTTCCTAGATCTTTTCCTTAATGAAGTTCTTCCCCCCTCTCCCTCTCCCTCTGCTTTGATGAGACTGCTACTGTAAGGAATCTGTATAAAAATACTTTCTTGATGTTTAAGCCACATAGACATGCAGCCTGAAACACGTTGAGCTCCAGCGAGTACAGCCCTTGGTGGTACGTGTATAAGAAAGTTAGTGAGCGAAAGAGATGAGCTTTTTTTTTTTCTTCATTAGCCAAGATATTCGCCACCCAGCCACCTCCCCACCATAAAGATCTCTGTATCTTTAACTGGGACATATGTGCAAGTACCGTCGATGCTTATCCTGAGGACTTGCAAATCCAAAGAGCCAGTTTGTCGTTGTTTATAAAAAAAATAAGTTGTTATTGTTGCAAGCCTACTGATATACTGTCTGAACCACTGTCCCAAAATCTCAGGTATTTAATAACTGCCTTAAATATTTGGTTTGTAGTACAAGTTTGCTGTGGGCTTATTTCTTTTCATCTGAAGTACACGATAACTGCTAGATTTATATATGCTAAGAGGCTTGGGGGCAATGGGTTTGTTTGATATATAGCACATAAATAAATAAAGTAGCCTGCCTGCCTCAAGCCTTCCCTCTCCTTCTCTAGGCAGTGAATCCTTCTGCATCAGGACAGGAAGAGGTCTAGAAAGGGAAAAGTAGATAATGACTTTGCCAGACCTTTTCCAGTGGAAACCAGCAAACTTGTGTATCTCATGAAGTGGTGTTAGCATCACACTTGATCTAAATGTTATCATCATTATTATAACTTTCTGTTTGTTATACACCAAGTCCCTGGGGAGGATAAAAACAGAGTGAGTGTAAAATAACATGACTACATGTCATCTTCCTAGGTTTTGTTTTTGTTTTTGTTTTTGTTTGTTTGTTTGTTTCTAATCATCTCTCTATTCATTCCTTTAGGCAACATTTGGATGTATAACCTGGAGATTAGTATTTTCCTGGTAGGAGGGACTTGGAGAAACGGAGAGAAGGAGAGTGACTAACAGAAACTTGGTTATGGCCAAAGGGTGAAAAAAAATTCTTGCAGATATTAAAAGAAAGAATTTGTATTTATTAGTTACTTAGTGAAACAAAAAGTCCTGAGATGCTTACTTTATGCATCTAATTTAACTGTCACAAAAATTCCCAGAGAAGTATTCTTTCACAATTTTGGAAGAAAGGCTCATTTAAACTCATAAGCTTTCCCATGGCTACTTAATGAGCATGGTGTAGACTCCAGGTTTAAATGTTGTCTTCATTCAAGATTTCTGCTTCTCCAGATGCTATTCTGATGACTTCTGGGTACAAGGCTGGCTCTGCACTATGAGGTTTCAGAGGTGTCATTGGCTTAGAAGTCCTCATTTCCCCTTTAAGCATTTCCAAGAAGAGGAAACAGTCCAATGCCCAGAGCCCAAGAGCAATATTTCCATGATATTATACATATGCCTTAAAGATGAGATCCTGTTGTGAGATTATTTTTCAGACATGAGGGTCAGGGAGAAATCTCAGACCTAAACTTCTGGAAGAGGAGAGCTAGAGTAGGTCTCAGAAATGAGAACACAAAGAACACATGATGAGAAGAAAGAAACATTCCTAGAGCCCCTGGGCACTAGAGGAACAGGGTTCATAGCAAGTGCTTGGGTCTCGTCGTACATCCAGAATGAGAAAAAAGATCCAGCTGAAGTGCAATGGGAGGGAATAAAGAGGGGTTTTCTGGGCCTTCTGCTCTCACCATCCAAACACTGCTAATTCATTCAGACCCTCCCAGGTCACCAGGCCACTTTGAAGCAGGTAGATTACAGGGATCACTTAACAATCTGGGACCTTCACCTGAATTAAACTGCATGCATGCCTGTCTCCAAACCAAGTGAATGGTCACTGCACCCTAAAGTCCTCTAATAGTAACTTAGTAGCTCCTCCTTAATGGTCCAGTGCATCCTGGGACTAGAAACAGCCAATTTAGTCTGGACTGGTTTTGGCTGCATGCATACTGAGCTAAACTGTGTTCTTTGTATGAACTTCCTAGGGAAACCCCTTATTCACCACCTTATTCCCATGCTTGTTCAAGAACACATACTGTGTTCAGGAGAAAGGATATAAGCAGTGTATAGGCTTAGTTAACTCAATCTTGCCAATCAAGACAGAAAACTACTCACACCACATCCCTAGCAACCAACACCCCATCTTCCCAGATTCAACACAAGAAGCCTCAGAAGAATCCTGGAGCTCTTCGACAGATCTAGCTCAGGGTGTGTGTGTGTGTGTGTGTGTGTGTGTGTGTGTGTGTGTGTGTGTGTGTGTGTGTTGGTGTGTGTTGGTGGACGGGGTGGGGCACTGTCCTATAGTTTATCTACTCTGTAACTTTTGCTTTACTTTGGAAGAACATCCCTCAACACTTTATCATTCCTGTGAGCTTCTTTAATTATTTACAAATAAAATCCCAGCAACCTAGAAAGACACAGTTTGACAGAGACCATCTGTAATAGCTTTGCAGGGTCCACTGTAGTATTTGTCACTTCTAGCACAGCTCATTACATCATTTATGTCATCTGTGACAGGCAGCTGCAGAGTCTGCTGGGACTCTTCTTTCTGAGGGGCAAGGTGAAGTCAGCCAGAAAAGTGGGGCAAGAAGAACTATTGAGCACATGCATTGCCCCATCATGACAGGAAGCCCCAAACCAGACATGACTGAGCTCCAAACCAGGACTCGACTCACCACCACTGCCCAGAGACCTGGGTAGTTATGCAGCTCTGAAGATGTTCTTTTTGTGTAGAATATGGAAAGGTAAGCCTCTTGAGGTGGGATGACAAGGAAAAGTGAAGATAATCAGAAGACTATGGAAATACTCTTCTAGAATCTAGCCAGGACCCATTATCTCCCGTGAATGGAAATGCTCAGAAGAAAGCCATGACTTCTGTGGGGATGGTTGGCTCTTCAATGCCTGGTAAGTTTGGAAAGTTACAAGTCCTGGCACAGCCCTAGGTGGGCTTCTTAAGTTCCCTTAGTAGCCATCTACCGCCCTTCTCTATGAATGAGCTAACATCTTTGTGAGCATTGAGTGAATCCTTTGGAATGTTTGAACACACACTCAGCCCCCACCAACCAGGAGGCCAAGAGTATTTTTCCTTAAAGCAAAGCAGGGTGATCTCCCCTATAGGCCTTAGACCCATCTGATGACACCCTTAACCTCCTGGTTGGTAGGAACTGAGTGCCTGTTTCTCCAATAAAACAATGAAATCAACCAAATGGTAAACCATGGCTTAGATTAATGGACACAGATATATGCACAGAAGGTGTACGCAAACTCCTGAGAGTGGAAGGAGAGGAGACATTAAGCTGCAGTGAATTACTTTAAACACACCACCCTGTCTGCCTCCTCTCTCAAAAATGAGTGGCCTACAACCTCATCTGTGAAACCTAGCAAATGAGGCTTTGCACAATCAGCATTTCTTTTAAGTAAAAGTAAAACATTCTCTCACCAGTATAAAATTCAAATACAACAGCAGGATGAGAGATAAAATGTAAATTCTCGCCTCCCCACTCCCTAAGCTAACTACCCATATGGAACACTGTTTGCATCTTTCTGTGCTTGGCAAGTTCTTGATGATCAAATTCAGCAACCATTCCCCAACGTTTGCCTCATTGCATTCTCCTCGGCCAGGTGTGCTTATTTCCAGTAGTTCACATGTTCTGGCCTATTTCATCCTATCAAACTTTTACTCAGGCTGTACCTGAGACCTAATATCTATTCTTTCCCCAGCCTATCTTGCTGCCTACTTGTTAACACCTTCAACTGGGTTTCACTATTCCCAACATCACTTACTCTGAAGAGTTTCCCAAGATGCCTCTATACAGCTGCCTGGCATCTCTAGTCCTCAGAGCTGCCCTTCTGAAATCAATTGTGTCTTTGAGTGCTGGGCGTTTATTGTCATTAGTATCATTGGTAGAATCCTTTTGTCTAGCATGCCTGAAACTCTGGGTTCAGTCCCCAGCTGCATAAACAGCACATGACTATAAGTCTAGCACTCAGGACGTAGAGGTAGAAGTCTCAGACTTTCAAGAGGCCCTAATCCAGAAAAGAAGTTGTCTTTGATACAAGTCTTTCTCCCTCTTGTGGACACAGTTACTTAGAAGTTAGAATCTGTTTGCTGATAACCTAACAAACAGATAAAAAGACTGATAAAGAGCTCAGAGAACATTAGTGGGATGAGTAAAGGATAGATGGATGGATGGATGGATGGATGGATGAACTGATGTACTAAATGTGTCAAGTCCTAATTAGGAAAGTACTCTAATCACTTGCTGTGACTAAAAGAAAAAGGAGAATGAGAAACGTGAAAGAGAAAAGGGGTAATTGAATTGCAAAAATAAAAATATAAAGAAGTCTGAAAGCCACTGAAAAGAGTGCATATATAAGAAAAAAAAAGAAAAAGAAACAAACAAACAAAAATGCAGAGAAATGCAAAGTCTCCCACACCTCTAAAAGGACAGTTTGATAAACCATTCTAGTAACACTCAGGTATTTACCTAGACCTGTTTATTATCATCCCAGAAATGATAGCGCTTTCCATAGTTCTGTGCCGTAGCCTCTCTAAACTCACAGAGAATGGGTTCTGGCTGGCTTAGACTTAACAGTCCATTGGGAAACACAGTATTGTCTGAATTACTGGGACAGTGCTGGGAGAAATGCTATCACTGAAGGTAAATGAACTGGCATCCCTAAGAGGAAGTGAGCTTTAACAACAAAACAGTGGCATTGTGGGAGGTCTGGGAGCTTCTGGCAAAGGAACAAGGTATGGATTGACTCTGAGACCACAGTGGCCTGTCCCCTTCCTCTAATAACACTTATCCACTGCAGTCTCATTCTAGTCTTGGGCACTCAGAGACCTAGGCCCTGGGGTTTGTCCACAGAGCTCTCCTGTGGGTTATAGTCTTCCTAAGAAATGCCTTGGAGACCCATCATGCCTCTTTCATGCAGCTCCCTGTACAGTAGAGCCATAGGGAAGGGAACGTTCTGAAAAATACAAAAATCTCAAATTTAACACAATGCAGTAACTCATGACTATAATTCCAGCACCTAGCTGGCAGATGCAAATAGATCTCAAGTTCAAGGCCCAGCCTAAGCTCAACTATATATAGAAAAAGAATCTCCAAATTTCAATTACAGCTCAACGAGAAAATAATGTGGTAATTGTTCTGAGATCTACTATCCCTGGACTTGGGAAGGAAAGCGCTGAGAAATGAGGTAGCCTGGGGCTCAGTGGAGCTAACCTTCTCTTTATTTTGCCTTTTGAGGCCCAGAGAGTGTTATCATAGGAAGAAGAATCCTTCAGCCAGGACTAGAGAAAGGGCAGAGGCTTTGCTGAATCAGAAAAATGAGTTCACAACTGGTACAATTCAGCAGCAGTGCAGAAGGTGACATGTAGATACCAGGAAAAGGACAGAATCAATTCTCAACAAGACATCAGAAGATACAAACATGGAGAACTGAGAAGCCAGACCAGTTAGGGGCTTGACCATCTTGGGGTTTGGGGCTGCAGAAAAGGCCATCTTCATTTTTCTCATATGCCTGCAATAATTCAACTTCTCAAAGCAAATTGTATTAATTTAAAAATTAGAAAAAATATTGAATGTAGGAGGAGAGAAAATTGTTTTATTCTAAGTGCTAGGGAGATTGTTCTAGGAAACCAAGAGCCCCAAGATTCGATCACTATGGTCTCAGAGGCCGCTCCAATCCTTTCTATGTGACTGGCCCTTTCATGCTGTCTAAGGACCAGGCTAAGATGTAAGACCAAGTCTTCTGACAGTGGGGTAGAGGCCAAAGGAAGCCAGGCAGCTCTGTAGGATGCAGCCCCAGCCTCCTTGCTGGGAGGGAGGAGAGGCCACCTGCCTGGTGTGTTTGCTAACACGCAGGAGCTGCGGCCTGTAATCATCATTAGCTCTCTTTGGTGTTTACTGACTGTTATTAATTAGAATGAGCAAACTTGGCATTAATGTGCCTGCCATAAGGATGAAGGCTCTCTCCGAACAGCCATGCGGCATGAGCAGCTAGACAGGGACTCATTTACCAACTGTTACCAGGAAGAAGAGGAGCCACACACACCAGCTGACATAGGACTGAGAGAATTGAGAAGGGGCAGAGGCCGGTGCTTGTCTGGAAGTTCAGTGTTTGGAGGAGCTGCATTGGAGCAAAGGAAAGGAAAGCCTATGCCCAGTTCATGAGGGAGCTGCTTGCTGGTTTTGGGTAGCCTCCAAGAGAAGCGCAGGCAAAATCCTGTGGTTCTTGGTCACCAAACACAGCTCTCCCCTGGCTTCGGCTGTAGAAGCAGGGATCAGAAAGTCACTGAGCACAGTTTGCTGCACGGGCAGGTGGCAGATGTCCTGCTGTCTTCAGGGAAGAGCATGTCTTCTGATGAGTCTTGGACAAGACGAGATTGCCCAGTTGTGCACAGTTGCCAAGAAAGGTAAAGCATTTTCCAGTGTTATGATCTGTCACAGAATCCTTGCATCGCTGTCCCTCTCTAGAGGTGATCCTGTAAGTGTATGCCCGCTACCTAACAGTTCATCTTCCAAAGACAGTCCTCTGTGGGAAACACAGAAGACAGGGGAGGCAGAGGAACATGGTGGGGTAGAGAACGGGGTTAAATCCTTCTGCATGGCTAGGTGGCCTGGGATACAAAAAGGAGTCTCTAGAGTCTAGAGGAAATGGCAGAGTTTCAAGCACTCGTAAGTAGAATATACAAGTATACACAAAATTCTTGAAGTAGGAAACATGCATTCTACTCAGAGATGCCACAAACTAATCTTCAGTTTCCCCAAGAGTGGCTGAGCCATGGACAACTGTGGGATAAGGCTTCCAACTTAAAGGCTCCAAGGTCATGTCCTACAGGCTCTGAACCTGTACTCTGAGTGGTCTAGAGAATCACTGTCTACTTTCCCAGAGAAAGCAGCCTGGTTCAGATACACTGTCGTTGGGTCATTCCAGAACATTTAGCCTTGACATCAATCCATGTGGGAAAAAGACTGGTGTGAATCAAAGCTGATACCCCTTCATTTTTTGCCATTCTCCTTTCTCTTTTTGCTGCCTGTTCCAGACTCTGCATCTTGTCTTGGCCCACGGCTCCCTGACTGCCTCTGTGACCTGTAGATATCTATACTCTTTGAGTTTAATAAGGAGTAGAGGAGGGGTGTAAAGAAAGGTAGCAGGTGTTGATACCTGGGGACACAGGACCCGGAGTAGATTTGGGAAAGAAGGAAGACTGGGGAAAGAATGGGCTTAAAGTCAGTGTCACTAAAATCATTAGAGACCTCAGATAACTCCACCCACAAAAGCTCTAAGGCACATTTCTCACATTTCTGAGATCTTAGTTGCTAGTAGGTCAAAAGGCCACTGAGTCACAGTGGTTTGATCCATTGAATAGTTGGTATCACAGAGAGGGGAGCTTTAGTTGGGGAAGTGCCTCCATGAGACCCAGCGGTGGGGCATTTTCTCAATTAGTGATCAAGGGGGTAGAGCCCCTTGTGGGTGGTACCATCCTTGTGCTGGAAGTCTTGGGTTCTATAAGAGAGCAGGCTGAGCAAGCCAGGGAAAGCAAGCCTGTAAGAAACATCCCTCCATGGGCTCTGCATCAGCTCCTGCTTCCTGACCTGCTTGAGTTCCAGTCCTGGCTTCCTCTGGTGATCAACAGCAATGTGGAAATAAGCTGAATAAACCCTTTTCTTCCCAACTTGCTTCTTGGTCATGATGTTTGTGCAGGAATAGAAACCCTGACTAAGACAGCTGGTAAACAGTATCAGTACCTGTCAGTCACTGTCACGTGTCAAACACCTAGAAGTCAACAAGTGTACCTGTGAAGCAGGGCTTTCCTTCCTCTGTTGGATGTCTGGTAACAACACACAGGACATCTGAAGAAGTGCATGCAGCTTCAAGTACATCTCAAAGCTACCTCTGCTAGGCCTTCTTGACCCTCAAAACTGAGTTGGGTCCTATGTTCTCTGTGGTCCTGTTAGAAGTTGCCCTTCCTTGAATGAGAATGGAGCATGGAAATGGAATGTACAGTTGGGAGCTGTCCAAGGTCAGTACCTATATTTTATTTATATTTCTAGCCCTCTAGAGCCTGAGTCTAGAGCAGGCTATAGGTATAAGTGAATGAAGCCAAGGTCTTCTGGAAGCTGCTTTTCTGTCAAAACTGAACCACGTTTACCAGTAAACAATTATGGATAGGTAGACTCAGTTAATTTTGAGCTGGTGTGCAAGGAAACCAGCATACAAGTTTTAAAGTTAATTTAGATGTTAGAGTCTAAGGGGAGTGTAGGAGGGAAGGAGGTGGCATTTCTGAGCAGCTTCTTCACCTCTAATGATCAAGGAAAGTATCTTGCTATCTAATCCAGCCTAACCATGATCTTGCAAGCAGGTGCCCCCATTCTCATCCAGCTCCTTCCTATCATTATTATTCTCATGGAGCCACGACTGCATTCTCTAAGGATCAGTGTCAGTGTCTGCTGCTGCACAAGGGACTGAGAAGATCTCCTAGCTTACCTGCATACTACTTGCAGTGAGTCCTCCAGCTCAGACTGGATGCATGTCTGACTTGTTTTTTACGGAGCTCATACGATTCAGCAAGAATTTAAAGTCTGATCGGTACAACTGAATGCCCTATTCTCTTTTCCTACTTGGCATGGTATATATTCCACATAATTTGGACAAGATGTGCTGAATTTCCATTACGTAACCAAGAAGGGCATCTGGGAAAAGCTAGCAGTTCTGAAGCATTCCAGGACCTCCAAATAGTATTCAGCGATGTTTAACACATTTCCTATCTTTATAAGTCAGCGGTAGATTCAAGATAAGGCACTGGATGGGGAAAAAAGGAGGATCGTCTCTGTCACTTTAAGTTCTAAATTGTTTTCAGGTGTTTGTTTAACAACAGCCCAAGAGGCTGCCTGACATGCAGGGAAGAGGATGGACCAGGGCTCCTTTAGACCTCTCCTCATCAGAGTTACTGTTTGGAGTAATGAGAAAGCACAGGGATTGATTTGATGCTAATGAATAATCAGCTTCCATCAATAATTGTAATCACTAATCTGGTGCAATTAGAGGCAATTATAATAAATGCAATTTCCTCCCGAGCCAGTAACGAACTAGAGAAATATGAATTGACTTAAGGGGGCTGGTGATGATTTATGTGATTGTGAGATCATGAATTCCATTATCTTGATAAAGGGTCTTAAAGGAACAAGATTCTGAGTTCACACCTTCCTAAAGGGAAGCTACAAAATGCAATCAGAGATGTTTGGCAAGAGGCTCCTGTGTGTCTCTCACAACTGGCTTTAGATAATTCCAGAAGCCTGAGGAGACTGCTTGCAATGTCCTATGAGGTCAGTTTTTTACTGTTCTGCTTCTTAAGGTATCCTGAGTCTGCACTCAGAAGTTTTGAAAACCAGGAGAAATAAATACAGCTATCTCAATCAATGCTATAAGAAAGGACCACTTCTGGACAGAGATTTGACCTTTCTCTTATTCGCCCAGGCTTGTTGGCCCATGACCCTCTCCATACCTAAATGAATCACCATGTTCCAGTAGGGAGACATTTTAACATAAATTGATTGGCCTCAGAGATTCTTGGTAACTATTAAAAATTGTTGAAATCACTTTAATTGCAGCAGCCCTGTTCTTAAAAATGATAATGACTATTTATGTCCCAAAGCATCAGCCAGGTTTTCTGTTTTTATTTAGGAACCTACAACAGGGTACTATATAATTGTGGCAAGACCTTAGTCTTTGAGAACAAGGTGAGAGATGAGATGGCCATCTGCTGGTTTGTGTACAACTGAGGGATTATTGAAATTCTGCACATTTAGCCCCCAAATGGAAAAATCCTAAGTAATTAGATGAGTTGTTCCCATGGAGACATGGTTTGGACACATGGAGTCCTGAGGATAGGGAGAAGGCTAAACATTTCCATAGCTCTTGGAATAAAATTCAGCTTCCTTACAATAAATATCCAGGCTCTACTGACCTGGCCCCTCCCTACTGGTAGACTCTATCCTTTGGCTGGATGGCTCCCTGGCCTCAATCCCCAAGCTCCTGAATCTGGCTTCTCTTTGTCTCCCAGGCTTAATGTAAATGCTTTCTCATTGAATTACACTTTTAAATCCCTATTCATGTGGCATAATCTGTGCACAGTTTGGGGTGGAGACCTGTTTCTCATGTCTCTCACTTGGTGTCATTTTCTTTGAAGAGTGACCTGCATGGTGGGTCCTAATCACTACCATTCTGCTGTATGACTAACTCCTTCTCCAGCTTCACTTTATGCTGTTTGGATGTCTGTACGCTTTCAGTTCTCATATGGCTCCATGTTGTTCAAACACCTTCCATCTGTGTACCTCCCACAAAGCCTTCTCCGGCTACTTGACTAAACCACCCCTTTCTTTTGATTTCCCCCTTAATTGATAAATACCGATTTAAATAAATGATAATTGTGAAGATTTATGGAATACAACATGATATTTTGAAAGATGCATACATCATGAAATAATTAAATCAAAGTAATTATTATATCTGCTCCCTCACAGGATGCTTATCATTTTTTTATATACTGGAAACATTTAAAACTTACTGTCTTTGGAACTTTTAAACAGGTAAGCTTTAACTACAGTCACATTATAAAATAGATCACAAAATCATATTCCTTCTTTTCTAAATGGGACCATCTGATCAACATCTGTCCCATTCTGTTCTTTATGTACCTGTAGCAGGTGCTGTATGACACACACTTTGGTCTACATTGTGTCAAATTCTTCTGTGCCTTTGCCTGTACCAAACAGTAATTCCTAGAGGTCAGTGACTGCCTCTCTCCAGCTCTGCTTCACCAGCTATGGCCCCAAATGTAACAACTGCACAATAAAGATAAGCCCATGGGTTATGGGGTAATTCTGAGATTTCCATTGAGTGACAGGCACCTTCTTCAATAGTCACTTATACATATTAGGATTGCCCACAGGTAATAAGATTCTTTTGTGTTTATGTGTGTGTGTGTATGTGATATACTCATGTGTAGATGTGTATGATGTCATTGATGTGTGTTTGCATGTGTAGACATGTGTGTAAGCTAGAGCAAACACTGAGCATCTGTCTCTTTTATTTACTACCTTATTTTTCAAGACAGGATCTCACATTGAACCTAGTGCTGACTTATTTAGCTGCACCAGCTGTCCAGTCAGCTTAGGGAATCCACCTGCCTCTGCTTTACCCTCTCCCAGAACTGAAGTTATAGATGAATCTCTCTAGGCTAGGATTTTTTTGTGGGTGTCAGGAATCTGAACTTGGGTCCTCAGGCTTGGGCAGCAACACATTACTCCATGAACTATCTCTCCAGCCCCCAGATGGCAGAATTCTTGACAGAAGAAGTACAGTCCATATGGTACAGTGATAAGAAAATAAGCATAAGATCCTGCAGATGTCAATGCTAGTTTCAATCTGCTACTGACTAGGTATGTGGTATTCACCAATTCCCTTTATCCTGCCTGTGATTTCCCTGTGTATTAAACCAGGTAATATTGTTTAAATTTCTCAAGTGCATATAGCTTGAACATTCCACAGTTCTGTGGCTTGCTGAAACTACAGGGGGACAGGTGAGGGAGGGTGAATATCACATATTCATACTTAAAATTCCAAATGGAAGAAGTTGTTGTTTTCTCCCCTTCCCTTCTCCCAAGTGGTAGCAAACAAGCAATAAATATGGAAATCCTAAAAGCCAGAGAAAATAGTGAGTGTTCTCCATCTTGCTGACAAAGTACAGAGGCTGTACCACACAATGAATGGGCTTATCCCTTGGCTTCGCTTGCATGAATTCCTCCCAGATGAACAAAGATGGTCTATTCTAGGACAGGTGACCTTTGTTCGGGAACATAGGGTCCCCTGCCCCTTTGCCAGCCAGAGCAGCGCTGTGAGACCATGGTGGAGTAAACGTATGTGTCCAGGCAGCCTCAAACAGATGGGATCCATGCTTTGGAAAATGACTCTGAGGGGGAGAGAAACGATCAGGTGAATCGGGAGGGCAGTCCTGAGAGAAAGAGAGAGAGAGAGAGAGAGAAAGAGAGAGGGAGAAAGGGAGAGAGGGAGAAAGGGAGAGAGGGAGAGAGGGAGAGAGGGAGAGAGGGAGAGAGGGAGAGAGGGAGAGAGGGAGGAGAAAAGCAAGATAGAATGTTCCAGCTACAAGCAGCCAAATCCTCTCCTGCCAAGGGACAGGTAACTGGTTTTCAAAATTGTGCAGACACATTCAGTAATTGCTCTGTACCTTCTCCAGTCTGCCTTTTAAGCACCAGCTAGGATCATGTCTGACTCCCATTACCAGCAAATGCCCCAGGAAGGACCTGAAGTAATAGAGCCTTTTAAAGCTGATTCTCAGAAGCCTCTTCCCAAGATGGCACCCAGAACAGAAACACTGGCATTTAGCTGTCAGTTGCTGCTCCATCCGTTGCTTCCATCCTGCTGGCTGCCAAGGCAGCAACCCTTCCTGAGGCCAAGGATCGCATTCTGGCAGGTCTGTGTTCCTTTCCCTACATACAAGGCAGACAGACAAGCTATCAGGTCTTCAACAGGTACTGTAACAAAGGGGATGAACTACCACTGCCTTCTGTGTCAGGATATATAGTTCAGCAGGAGGCTATTTGCCTAGCATAGCTGAGGTCCTGGGTTCAATGTTCAGTAAGGGGAGAAAGCAAGAAGAGAATATGACTGACTGCCTTCCTAAACATGTCTCCAATTTTATTATCCTATACATGCTTGATTCTGTTGTTAAGTTCATTGATGATGAAAATTAGTCTGACTGGTCTATATAGTTTGTCTATTCAGAACTGCACCCTCCACACAGCTGCTTTTCAGGACGCTATTGGTATGGTAGCAGTAGTACCGAATCAATGGGCACCTCATCCAGGAAGGAAAGAGTGTGGTAATGCTGGTCACAAGGATATCACTCATGTTTACTCAGGAGACTATCAGCTCAGGCATGAAGTGTAGGACTTCACTCAACTAAAGCCCTACTCTTCTCCATGTTTTTTATTCTTTCAGGTGCCGCTGAAATCTTGCTTTCTGATACTAGACTGCATTGAAGTATTTTGTGCCTTCTGGTTGATTGTCCTCTTAACTCTGTGCAGATAGTGTAGTAATATTAGTATTGTTCTGAGGGACTGAAGAATCATTTCAAATGTATGTATCTTTAGAAGAATATCGACTTTATAAAATCAAATGTGTCAGAATGATAGATGAGTATCAGCCTAATAGATAAATTTCTAATAAAGAAAATTAAGTAAAAGTTGAATTGTAGGATATGGTGGTAAGTTTATTGTTTGTAAAATTCCTTTACCTTTTCTCTGTGTTTAATAAATATATAAAATGTGAAATAATTTAAAGTTTCTAAACTTCAGATCCATCCATTCATTTCATTCACTGGTTTATGTAACAAACTTCAATGATATGTGTATTAATTTCCTTATTGCTGTAACAAGACTCTTGATAACAACATTAAGGATTCACTTTAGCTCATAATTGAAGGTGCAGTTCATATTGTCAAGGAAGTCGTGGCAATTAGACTGTCTCTAGCTAAGGCAAGAGGATCTTGACACAGCTGATCACACTGCCCCCCCCAGACATGTGCAGCGTTATGTCTCTCAATAACTCTAAATCTAGCAATGCTAATAAGCATTAACCACCACAGGGCCACCCCTGTAAGCTTGACACCCAGACGTACGTTTAAGCCCTAACATTTCACCATTGGTCCTCAAAGGCTCATGGGGACCTCATAAGGCAAAATACATTTAGTTCAAATTCAAAACTACCCATAGTGCCATTACTATTTAAAAGCCCAAAGTCTCTTGTGGCACTCAAGACAGACTCCTATGACGCCATGTAAAACATTTTTAAACTCTATACCTCTAGGGGATGGAATGAGATTGTTTGATGGTTACAAGCATTTACTGCCCTTTGGGAAAACTGAGTTCAGTTCCCCAAATCCACATGGTGTCTCATAACCATCTGTAACTCCAGTTCCTTCTCTGGCTCCTGCAGGCACCAGGCAGATATGTGTTACTCATACATATATGCAGACATGACACTCACACACATAAATGTAAAAATCATTTTTAAAATTACATACTTCCAAAATACAACAGTGTAGAATAAGCATTCTCATCCAAAATACAACAGTGTAGAATAAGCATTCCCATCGATAACTCCATTCTTTCAGCTCTGCTTGTGGTGAGACATAGTAGCATAACAAACACAATAGTTTTTGGTCAGTTCTACCCGATGCCTGTAGCATTCCTCCATGGATTCCCATGGTTCTGTCCTTGCCAGCATCCTGTGGTGTCCGCTGTAGCTTAGATAATCTTCATAGATTCATTAGCCTTTAACCTCAGTAGCTTTCTGAAAGCTTGGAACAAGCTCCATGACCCTCTCTCCCTTGCACTGTAAATGCCTAAACAACCAGTACCATGAGGGTGATGCTTCCACATTCTGCTGTCAGCTCAAGGAAATGAATCCCCCAATGACCACAGCTCTTTGGGTCCTCTCTGCACCTTGGTAGTTAAACCTGTGAAAATACTTTTCTAGTTGACTGTTTTTAATCAGTGCAGCTCTTTGGCTGCTTTCTGTCTCTCCCCTTTGCAGGAAGAGCTTCCTCCTAAAGTTGCTTTTCCTACTGTTCCATGCATACAGAGTGTGAGTTTTCTTCTAAATGTCACTAATCTCCTTAACAAATGCAGATACTTTCTCCTTGCTCTCCTTGTATACAACTTTAAACTCATACTCTTCCTCACCAAGCTGCAAATTTCCATGTCTTCATGCTGCACTTGCTCTTTCTTCTCACTGTAAATCTAGGGTAAGATCAGTGAGCAGTAGCCATGACACAGCTTGAATATTAACTGTCTTGACGTTTCTACCCCCAAATAAATTACTTCTTTGCTCTTTAATTTACTCAGGTTCTCAACATACAAACAGAATACAGTGTGAAGAAAACATGTCAGGAATGGGCTGGGCCTTGTTAATATAGATTCTTGTGGATCTTGGACTTTTGTACATATATTTCACTGTTAGCATCTCTAACAACATTTGAATCTTCCAGACTTCCACTATAAGCTTTGCTTCTCTGTCAATAGCTCTGAATTCTTCAGCATTCTTCCTGCAAACCAACCATGAAGGTTTAGGAAGGATGTGATCAGTCAGGCAGGCTTATCACAGTGATAGACCTAGCCTTCGGTACCCCGCTTTTTTAAATTAGTCATGTTTTCATTGCCCTGATGAAACTTAAGGAAAGGAGAGTTTATTTTGGCTCACCAATTGAGAGTATAGTCCATCACAGCGTGGAGAGAGAGGGAAGGGTGCCACTGTAAGTGTGATGGGAGGAGTGTGAAGCAGTTGGTTCTGCTGCATCTTAAGTCAGGATGCAGAGATGAATGCATAGTACTCAGCTCATCATCCCTTATACTTTTATTTATATCTCCAATCTGGGCCTATGGAATATCTAATAGGATAATCTGCTCACATTCAGATCCATATTGATGGTGGAACTTCCTTTCTCAATTAAACTCTAGAAATACCTCAAATACTTGCTCAGATATGTGCCACCTTGGTGATTCCAAATCCAGTCAAGTTTAGGATAAAGATCAACCATTACAACATGCGTACTACATTCTGGGCTTATATTCTGGGTGCATTCTCCTACAGTAACCTGGTCAGTGTTGAGAAAATATAGTGGGTGCTCAGCAGCTATCTCCTGGGTCCTGGTCATCCATGTGCCATCAATTTCCCTATTACTATGCTGCACAATGTCTACTTGTAGGTATGGAAATGTTAGTGATGCTATGCTGTTGCACTTTCCCTCTTTGGATGACCATGCATCTTTGCTCCTGCAACCTGAATGAAATCCAGCATACTGCCATTGGTGCAAGTACAAGTGACCTATTCAATGTTACGTAACTAAGAACAGCCCCCATTCTACAAACTTCTTCTTCAGCTAAGGAGGAAATATATGGTGAGTTCCAAGCCTCGATATTGAAATATAATCTTGTTTGATAAAGGAGCCTCCCTTCTTTCTGTAAAGGCATTGTCCTCATTTCACAGTTCCCCTACAAATAAGTTTGGCAGTGAGGAGAGCATCCCAGGTCTTGACTTTGGATATTTGGGAGTGTCAGGAGGAAACTAGTTGCATAGACTGTGATAGGGTCTAAGAGATCTGTGCTGAGGCACATTATTAGTACAGAGGATGGGACATGGTGACTTCTTGTTGGACTGCATTTCCTGCCTCTCTCCCTCTGGCTGTTTAAGTACCAGAAGTGCAAGTATAGAATGGAGGTGTATGGGAGCATCTAGTAAGAATGCTTATGTTGGGGCTGGAGAGATGGCTCAGTGGTTAAGAGCATTGACTACTCTTCCAGACATCCTGAGTTCAATTCTAAGCAACCACATGGTGGCTCACAACCATCTGTCATGGGACATGACACCCTCTTCTGGTGTGCCTGGAGACAGCTACAGAGTACTCACATACATAAAATGAATACATTTAAAAAAGAAAAGAATGTTTATGTCATTTATATAACAGGGCACAGACTGTCAGACTCCAAAAATAAACAAGGGTGGGGAAATCCTTAGAAGCATTTGGTCATTTTATGGTCAAAGGCCCCAGAAGGCAATTGTAAATGCACAATGATTGATTTCTTCCCATAGTGCTTAGTGTCTTTGCCAACCATTTAGCAATTAATCATGGAACAGAGCATTATGCAACCTCTCAGTATTATTGGATCAGATTTTTTTTTCTTTTCTTACCTTGATGTCTAACGTTCTGCGTGTGTTGCTCGTGCAGCTCAGCTAGAACTTGATTTACCAGAGGTTGTCTGCTTTTGTTCTGTGTCTCCCACGGTGCCTATCATAGAGACTGTCTCATAGTAGGTTTTTAATCAATGCACTGATTAATTAAATTCTTCTCCTGCCTGAGGCTCATCATGCTTCTGTGGTCCCAGAGAGCTAACAGCTGTCACCTGAGCCACCCTGGGCCACAGGGACCACACATATAAATGAGCATCATGTAGTTCCCCTCCATAAGCAGTATGGAGGCCCCCTGAGAGGCAGAGCCGATGGGAATTTTAAAGACATGTTCAGTGGTCCTTCCTTCTCTCTTTAGAGTCACTGGAGCGGCTCCTTCCATTGAAAATACGGGGATTTGTGCCGGGTGATTGTGCAGCTGGGGGCGGGCTGAGTCCACAGCCATCAGGGGCTCAGCACGCTCTGAAGGGCTTTGTGCTCCAGGCGCTCACTCAGGCGGGGCACCTGGCTCACTGGTGGCCAGATTGCAACTGTTTCTCCAAGTGACTTTGCAATAATGGCTCTGTACCCTAGGAATACAGAGCCGAGAAAATGTCCTTTCCCTTCCTTCCCCCAACGTCTCCCTGAAATCTCACAGTAAGGTTTGTTACTTAGGCAAAGAAATAAGTACACGGTTTTCTTTTGTATCAGTGAAGAAGAAGTAAAGAGCTATCAGTCATTGGGTGCCTGTGACAGACTGTAGAACTCCACATGTTAGTGTCCTTAGTCCGTTATAACAGGGACTCTTGGGAAAACTAGTATTCCCGTTTTACAGAAGAAGTGACCAAGTTTCAGAGATTTTTGATTTGTGATTGCAACAAGCTAGTACTTACAAAAGATTGTAAAGCCTCATATGTATGCGAGTGCGTGAGTGCCTGCATGTGTGTCTGCTTGTGTGTGTGCGTACCCGTGCATGTGCGTGTGTTCAGGACTGTCTATGTGCCAGAGCTTCAATGTCCCAACATGTACCCAACTTCCCCTTTAGCATCTATTCCATCTCATCCATGTTTCAAGCTGCGCAGAGACTGTTCGCTCTGCCGAATGGCCAGGTGGTGGCAGAGGCTGGATGATGGCAGTTTTCTGGAGCTCAGAAATGTCGTCAGCAGTTCACTTATTATTCAGGATAACATCCAACAAAGTGACGACTTCTTTCCTTGCTATCAGTATCTCCTGCCAGCTGTTCACTTGGACTGGGGGAAGAGAGGGATTTCATTCTGAATTCACAAATGCAGCTAAACCTCCCCCTGAGATGAGCTGCAGGGATTAGTGTTTATGGCACAGGACTGCTTGGCAAGCAAAGGCCTGGGGAGGGAAGGAGGAGAGGGTGGGAGAAAATAACCCACCTCTGGGGACCCTGCCTGGGGGGCATCTATCTCTCCAAAGCAAGGCTTTCAAATCCACAGGAAACACAATAAGTAATCTCCTGGCTATTAAACCACGGCCCTGGTGATGGACAAAGGGGGCCATTTGCTTTTCTGTGCAGAGGTGTGTCACTGCCATCGTCCCCGCCCCCTTCTCCGCATTTCTGCCTTCTCTAACATCTCTCACACTGCATTTTCTGTCAGCTGGACTATTCATGCAGAACATGTGTTACTTCATGCAAATCCTGGAATAACCTGCACCTAAAGGTTCTGTCTGCACTCTCCAGAAGGGAAGACATACCAACAAGGCTAGAATTGAAGCCAGGAATCCTGGCTCCTATACTCAGCCCAGACAGCTGTTTGGTTGTACTTGATGATGCAGGATCCAGTAAATGCTAACCAGAAAGCTGGTCACTTGAGGGGCTACCCTGTCTGGCCCAGGTGCCAGTTTAATATGATTAGGACCTCCCTATGCCACTGGTCATCCAGCTGGTGTTGCAGACACAGACTGGGGTTGGGGGAAGCATTTATCAAGATGGAGCTAGATCACCCTTTCCCATTTCCTTAAATGTCAGGGTGTAAATCAAACTCCAAGCTTATTTGGAGCATGTGGGTGTTAGCGAATCAGACAAGGATAATGTGTTTCTAATCCAATGGCTTTCACCATGTGTGATTTACATCCTCAGATTGTTTCACGTGGTTTCTCTGGGTTTTTAGTCAGCTTGGTATTCTGCATCTGCTATGAGTTTTATTACCTCTGGCCATAGGGGACTACAGAAGTGTCACTTATCTCTGAAATACCAAGACACTAGGACGACAGCAATGATGACAAGAATACCACTATGTAAATACCTTCCCGGACTGACACCTCAGCAAGGCCCAACTGTTTTATTAAACTTGAAAACAAATAAGCCTGCACACTGAGTGGTGACATTTAGTTCCAATTCCATAGCCCCCGATAATCAAAACTTATGTATTCAACAACAAAACACACAATTTAAAAACTAGCCTAAGGACCCGAGTAGACATTTCTCTAGAAAGATAGGTAATTTTCCAATAAGCACATGAAAACATACTAATCATTAGAGAAATGCAAATTTGAAGCTACTTCACACACATTATGATGACTATTATTTAAAAAGCAGAAAACGGCAGGCGTGAAGTAGAGAAATGGGAACTCTTGTGCATGCAAATGCACATAGGATGTAAAGATGGCAGTGTTGCCACAGAGAATTATATAGTATTCCTCCACATATTGCACATGGAGTTAACAAATGAACTGGTGTTCCCACTGAAGGCTGGGCATGACCAGGCACTTGCATAATACATTCATAGCTTTATTATTCACAATAACCAAAATTTTAGAAATAACTCAATGTCCACTGTGAGAAAAATAGATAAGTACCAAGTGGTATATACATCGGCATACTATTCAGCCAGAATAAAGAATGGAATTCTGGTATTTGTTCCAACATGGGAGACTCTGAAAGACATGAAATAAACCAACCAGAAAGAGAGATACCATTATTATATGATCCCACTATTGTGGAGTACCAAAAATTGGTATATTCCATAAAGCAGAAAATATCAAAGGCTGGAAGAGGAAATTAATTCTATGTATTGGCAATAGAGCATGTGGCATGATAAAAAAAAATGTTTGAAGAAGCCACACAACACTGAAAATACTTTATACTTTTAAACATTTAAAATTACTTGAATGGTTTTGTCATAGGTTTTTTACCTCAGTAAGAGAAACTCGTGACATCTATTCCTAGACAGTCATAGGTCAACCTTAAAACTTGCCTGGTCCCCAGGTGACACCTGGATGACCACCTCCAGCATGTGTGTCTTACATGTGTGCACTTTTATTCACGATGCCCCCCTACTCTGTATGGTTTTTCCTACATTGCTCTTCCAAAAGCTAGCCAATGACAGAAATTTTGGTGAGCCCTCCTCCCTTCATTCCCCCATTTGTTTTCTTAAAGTGGAATGGCTCAGAAAATAAAGGTACTTGCCAGCACGCCTAGGCTCCTGAGTTCAATGCCCCAAACTCACATGGTAGGAGTAGAAAACTGATTCCCACATCTTCTCTGACATATGCACACACACATACATGTCACACACACACATTAAACAAAGGAGAAAAATATTTTTTATAAGTTCCACTCTTGCTTTATTATAACACTTGACCTTGTTCAGCAATGATTTCTTCAATTTTTTTCTATTAGTGACACTACTATACTTAATTGAATTAATTCTTAGCCAGCATACAAAATAAATAGCTTCACTATAGCATTTTCAGGCATGTGCATTATCCTGTTTCCAGTAGTTGTTTCATCCACACTCACAATTTTTTCCTTTTGTTTGTTTGTTTATGTCTAATTATGGTTTTTATGGCTTTTTTTTTGCCTGCAAGTATGTATGTGTACCATCTATGTGCAGTATCCACTGATGTTAGAAAGGGACATGGATCCCCTGGGACTGGAGTTACACACAGCTGTGAGCTACTCTTTAAGTACTGGGGCAATCCAGTGTGTGTGTGTGTGTGTGTGTGTGTGTGTGTTTGTGTGTGTGTAAGATGGCTTTTAAACACTCCAGGATCCCATAATCCCATTCCTAATTTACAGTAGGAGTGCAACAAATCATGTTGTTCGTTTCGTTCTGTTTAGGTTTGTTTTAGTCCTTTACGGAGGAAGCAGGCAGTCTTCACAGCCCTGAGAAAGACATTCGAGTTTCAGTAGTTGAAGAGAGAGATCAAGGGACAGAAAAGAAAGCTTTCCCTTCTGCTGTGTGTTCTGCTTCTGTACTCAATATGCTGGCACCTGACAGGTGGGGCTTTCAATCCTGACTCTGACAGTGGAGACCTGGTCTTGCTCTTTAGATCTGCAGAAACTTCTGCATCCTCTCTGTGATGTAGCAATAGCAGGTGCATGTTAAATGGGGACAGAGAGAGAATCCAGTGAACGACATGTGGGAGCCTTTGCTCCTAGCAGGTGCTCTACACAGGCGGTGCTGCCTAGACAATCTTCTGCCTTACAATCCTGTTTCCCTTCCTCCTTCACTCTCTGACTAGCAGGAGCTGAGATATTTTCTTAAGTTGCTTGTGTAGCTTTTCTTCCTGCATGTTTTTCCAACAGCAACCTACCATTGTGTCCTCTAGTTTAAGAATCAACTCCTTTCTTTTCCCTCAGGGGTGAAGGCGTTGGGGTCAGGGTAAAGGTAAGGATCTCCACGCTAGCCTTGAAGCACAGCTGCTCGAAGGTCACCATTTGCTGCTGAAATCCCCTTCCTTGGCTGCATCAAAGGGCAAATGCCCCACATGAGCTGAAGTTGGCAGGACCTCCAGTGCCTTGGCATGCAGTTGGAGTCCTTTAAGCTTCTATTCTTGGGTGAATATAGGGCTTTTGTTCACCGTCCCAGCCCTCTCTATAATGGGGAAACTGCTTTTCCTTTCCTCCCATTTTCCCACCCTCCTTTCTCTTTTGTGAGCTTTCAAGACTTCCAATTAAGTAGCTGGTAAGTTTTCCTTGTGAGAGCTACTAACAGCCTCCATGGATAACCTCTACCGCAAATGTATTTCCTTTGCCTTTCTGTTTGCTCTTGGGTTCTTTTGCATTCAATCTTTTTATAGGGGAAATTTTATAGGTTAAAATAAAATTGAAAGCTTGTGACAGACAGGCCCTGTTCTAGGCACCAGAGGAGACCACATCAGTCTGGCATCAGTCCATCCCAAATAAGTGCTCAGGGAGCATATCATTACAAAATAGCTTAAAGTCTGATGGATGGATGGATGTCAAGACAGAGTCTTATAATTCACACCATAAGTGGCCCCAAACATCTATGTGTTAAAGCCATGGTCTTCATGGTATTAGAAGGCTAAAGAGATTTTAAGGGCTGGAGCCTAAAAGAAGATGGAGTTACTTTAGGTTCCCAAGGGCATTTGGAGACACTACTGGTCCAATCCTCTTCCTTTTTTTTTAATCCCTAAAACATCATGGGGCTAGTTGTTGTCTTCTGCCACATCATCCTACTATGATATGGTTCCATCAATCATCGCAGGACCATTGGAACTAATGAAAGATGGAGTAAGTTCCAATGTCTACACACAATAAGCAAAAGAGAAGAGAGAATAACCCAAGCTAAAGCATAGATTGATAGACTTGGAGGAGAAGACTAGAAATAACCATTCATCCATACATGTCACTCGTTAAATATTGACTGAGCAGGTACCAGTATTAGGATCTGTGAAAGGTGGTAGATTGGAACACCACAGTTCAATTATTTAGACAAAATGGTTCAAGCAAGTGTCAGACCTAGAAGTAGAACCTATGCCCGAGCTCATCATTCATTCAACAAGTAGGGAATGTGGGGGCACTGGAACTGGTATTGTTTATTGGTTAAAACTGTACTGTCTATTGATTAAATATCTCTGCCACTTTAGTTTCTTCCTGAAACTTCAAAAGTTTCTAAATATTTTTCAGTTGTCATTTCCTTAATTATAAAATGCAGCTAATAGAACCACCTCCCTCAAAGAATAGATATGAACATTAATGTGAATATGTAATAAGATGTATATATTTTGTAGATGCCAGTTATATTTATTACCATTTGTTATTGTTATTATTATTATTTATTGAGCAACCTCAGTTGTTGAAATACCATACCCTGAATGTCTGAGGTCTGAATGTCCTCTCCAAAGCTCATGTTGAAATTTAATTCCCATCACAGTGACACCAGCAAAGACCTCTCTAACAAGTATCTGGGTCATGAGGATGGGGGCCTCATGCATGGATAGGTGCTCTTATCATAGGACTGGGATGACTACCCAGCATTCCAATTTGTTAAAAATCACCTCACCCCCCTTTTCTACCATGGGCTGCCTTATCTTTCTACCCTTTGATAGTGGCAGGACTCCACACAAAGACCCCTACCAGATGCTGGCCACTATGTTTCCCAGCTTCCAGGTGACATGTTAAACCAATCTCTATTTCTAAAGATGTAGTTCCTTTCTGGATCCAAGTATATTAAAAGAGAAAGGACTATGATCTCTTTGTTAACCATTCTTAGTTCAGATGGGGATGAAAGGCATATTTCCCCAAAGCAGAGCTTTGCAGATATAACTGTGAGGTAAAATAAAAATATACCTAATTAGAGTAAGTTTAAACCCAGAGGTGAAAATTATGTGCGATGGAATAAGTAGAACATTATCAACAACAATTTTTTTTATCACTTTTCGAATCTACAGAAAAGTCAGACCCTTAAATCTTAGAAAAGCAAACATTTACTGCCAATCCAAGTCATGTCCCTGTCTTGGGTCTGTTAATATAGCAAGAGCATGAGTTAAAACTCCACTATTCTCTAGTTGATATTTTGACAATGTGAGAAGCATCCGAATCCATAGACATGGTTCTTGGTCTTGGAAATACCCAGGGAAGAGAGAAATTACATCAAACTACTCTGACCAAGCATGGTCTGGAAAAGCCAGTCAAACAGTGAGGCTTCCTCCTTCTCTGCTCCCTGCTGGGGCAGAGTAGAGCTCTCCTGTTAATTTCCAGGAGATAAAAATGCTTAGTTCTCAGTGAGACAGGTGGCAGTCTGCACTGATGGCGATTTACCTCTTCTGGTGCCAAAGACTCATGTCAGGAGTAAGACAGGTGTGTGACAATGGCAATGCCCAGTCTATCATGATGCTCATTGGGTATGAAAGATAGATTGTGATCACAACCAAACTGATATTGTACTTTTAATAAAACAAGGGGATAAGGGTACAGAATTTAAAATTTAGCTCCAGGATGAGGTATGGAGGGTATTTTATAGAAAATGAGGCCTTTGGCCAACCAGCCTGGGATTCAGAAGAAGTCTTCCCAAGAATGAGGACAAAGGCGAGGCATCTACTCAGACAAAGCACAGAACCAGCAATAGATGCTCAGTTCTGGGTATCTTGGGAGTCACAAATAGGCACATCAGTTCTTGGCACCAGCACAGTTATCCACAAGGATGATGAACCTTCTAACATAGTCCCATTATAGCGCCACTGTTCAAGACTAGATCCCACCCAAATCATGAAAGTCAGTCAGCATCACTGGCTAAGCACCCACATGGAAAACAGTATGAAGACCCATTTGCATAGACACACACACACACACACACCAATGATTAGCACAATAATTAGCAAATCAAAAGTTCTTCCAATTCAGACATGGAGAGAAATATGAAGTCCTTTGTCAACTTGAAAGCAATTTCTGTGACCACACTCAGACATGAGCTGTACTGCTTAGCCATGCTCCAGCCCCTGACTCAAATCGAATGCTGACACTTGTTAATATTGCTCTAAATGCCACTGCTGTGGAGCTGACCCTCCCCCATCTCTTCTTGCACCCAGCCCGCCCCCAATATACTATTGTTTTAAAGCAGTTCATCTGTTAATTAAAAAGTGGGAATCAATTGGCCTCATCTCTCCCTTCCAGGCTCCTGTGCACACAAGGATTAGAGCTGCCTCTACTTAAGTCAATTAGCGATAAGGAGACGCTGACATTTCTACAACCAGCTTTATCACACTGCTCAAAAATGGCTCAGATTAACATGTACAAAGATGATTTCTTTAGTCCTCTCCCCTCCTCCTTTACTTTCTTTTAATTATTCTGAGGACAGCTGACAATCTAAGCTGATGGTGGAGATTTACATTCCAGCCTAAAATGAGTTGCCCCCCTGGAAACATATACCTGACCTGCTTATTGGGAGGATCACTAGTAGACCCACACCTGCTCAATAGACTATCTATAACACCCACTAAAACCCAGTGTTCAGAGAAACCTAAATGTATGCCTGCTGTTAGGACAATGCAATGCTGATGCAGTAAGAACAGTGAGATGGGAAGCGAAAGGCATGAGTTCAGATTCTGCTGTACCAGTCAATGTGTCCTCAGGACCCCAGTTACTCTGAGCCTTAATTGACTTATCTGAGAAATGGAGCAATCGTGACTAATAGCACTGCAGTAAGGACACACACGTGCAAGTACAAATAGGAAATATAGTGTAAAGAGCGTTTATGTGTTAATTTCAGTAGGAACACTGTGGAGTGGGGCTCAAACCCAAGAATGTCTGGAGAAAGGAAGCTGTTCACAAGAGATCCTGTGTGTCAGAGAACATGCTAGTTGATCCTAAGCATTTATTACAGACACAAACACACACACACACACACACACACACACACACACACACACACACACACAGACACCACTGCTAAACTCTACAAGCTTGTTATTATGATCTGTATTTTAAAATTAGAGGCCTTTGGTTCAGAGAGATTAATTAAGTAGCTAAAGGTCAGATGTATGGGAAATAGAAAAGCTGGAATCTGAACCCAGAGCCCATTATCTTCCCATTACTTCTTGCCCCAGTGATGCTGAATAATCATGGGAAAGAGAAGTGGTATAGTTCAATGACCTCTCCTTCATTCCTACAGTGGCAGGAGAACTACCTCATTGACACTGCTCTGTGAACATATTAGCAATTTTTCAAATTCCCTGAGTCCATTAGCCAGACTTTCTGTGGCTACCTTTGACTCTACCCACCCAGACGCTGTTAAATGCTGAAGCAGACCCTGCATAGCCTCAATAGACATCTTCCAGCATATATCCACATCATCATTCAGCAAGCAGACTTCTCTCATCTAGAAATCCTTTATTAAACCACTCCTGGCAAACAAGCTGACATTCAAACAGTGCTTACAATGCACAACATGATAGGCCAGAATTAAGCTCTCTGAGTGTGACACACACACACATACACACACAGACACACACACACACACACACACACACACACACACACACACACACCAGACTCTGAGATGCACTCCTCAGCAATGCTTCACAGAAGGACTTTTGTCTTGGCAGCCAGGTATGCTATGGCTGAGGATGAATTTGGAGTTCAGCCTCTTCAGGTATCCTTTCAGTTGGGGAGGGACCTCACTCCAAACAACATCCCTCCCTCAGGCGGCTATAAGCAATGACTAAATACAGACCTGGCAATCTTAACCTGCTCAGATTTGCTCTGAAGGACCCTTCTGACTACAGAGCTCCCTGTGGGATTAGACACAGTGGCCATTGACCTTCACAACAGTTTCAGTTGCGCCTCTATCCAATCCAACTTATTTGTCCTTCTTCCCACACATGGTGCCTTGATTTCATGAGCACTCCCCAATCAGCAGCCGATTTGCTAAATGATGTCTCTGATTCTGTTTTTGGGGGTTTGAGTGGGAAACAGTTCAAACTCAGGTTGTTCCTACCATGAGCAATATTTCACAGAGATGATAACAGTCCAAGATCACTTGGTTAATAAATGCCAAATATCTGGAGCTAGAAACTAGGTTAGTCTTTGCCCTAAGTAGGGTTTTATTGCTGTGATTAATACCATGACTAAAAGAACCTGGGGAGGGGAGAGATTGTTTGGCTTATAGGACACACTCTATCATTAGTGGAAACAGAGGCAGGAACTGAAACAGCTGTCATAGGAGAGTGCTGCTCCCTGCTTTGCCTTCTGTAGCTTGCTTAGCCTGCTTTCTTGTAATAGCCAGGACAAACTGTCTAAGGGTGGCACTGTTCACAGTGAGTTGGGCTCTCCCATAGCAATCATTAATTATGAAAATGCCCCCCAGATTGGCCCACCACAAGCCAGTCTGATAGAGGAATTTATTGTGGTTCCTCTTCCCAGAAGGTTCTAGCTTGTGCCAAGTTAGCAAGAACTGAACATTACAGACTTGAACCACACACACACACACACACACACACACACACACACACACATGCACAAACACACGAGCACGCACATGCACACACTCATGCTTCCGCCATTCTTTTATTCCCATAGTACTGTACTTCACTATCGTTTGACACCTTAAAATTGTTCCTTATATCTTCACATGTCTTTTTTAGAGGAACCGTGGTGGATTAAAAGTGGCCACATGTTGTCTGATAGTCTTACCATTGAGATAAAGCTCCTATTTTCCACCCTTCTAAATCTGGATTGGCACTACCGCCTGGCTAAATCAGTGGAACAGATGAGAAGTAATCCTGCACCAATGCCAGACCAGCCTGGAGACACTGGTGTCTTCTGTCAATGTCTTATGAGGACTTTACTGACAAAGGAAAGTTCAGGAAACCACAAGAGACCATGTGAAAATGTTCAGTCTTCATGGAATTAAAGAAAGTGTTTTCTCTGTCTGTCTGTCTGTCTGTCTGTCTGTCTGTCTGTCTATCTCTCTCTCTCTCTCTCTCTCTCTC
>NW_022196906.1:23822720-23852941 GCF_008632895.1 Mastomys coucha
CTCTCTCTCTCTCTCTCTCTCTCTCTCTCTCTCACACACACACACACACACACACACACAGAGAGAGAAACACACACACACACAGCTGTCCATAATATTGTCATGCATGTGATGCTGTCATAGATGTTCCACACGGACTTGGTCACCAGTTGACTACACCCCCTGACCCTAACTGATGTCACAAAGATCAGGATAATGGTCAAGTTGACTCCTTCCAAATTTATAATCTGTAATTTTAGTTGTGGGATAATTTGTTTCACAAGAATGGTAGCTGATTATAAACTAGGCACATAAAGCTGAATTATATTGGGGAGTCACCTTCCTAAGGCTACCATCTTGCTTTCTTTTGATCCTTTCTCCTTTATATTAACTTTACTACCACCTTAATATTTTTCCTTCATCTTCATTCCTGCCTAGAGAATGTTTTCATCTCTAAATGGACGTTACTATCTCTACCACCTTTTCCTTACTTAAGGTAGCCAGAGTGGCCGTTGTGGGGTTGACCCGGAGGGGTGGTGAAGTCACCTGCGAGCGGCTGTGCCCACTGCATCAAGATCACGCTGGCCTCATGGGGATTACTTATTTGAGGATTACTCAAATAAGTGACCAGCATATGCAACCTGCACATCTAACCTACCCCTTTCCTTCTTAACTTTCAAATTCCTACATTTACCTCAATTGTTCTTTGATATATAAGTGTTAACATTCCTGTAATTCTGAATTACAAGTCCTGGTGGAATTTTCTTTAAGCATTTTAGAGAGGTACTCCTGTAACACTCTCGGACAATCAACATCACAAAATAAGTACTGCTCTCTTTGGAGCAATCTTGGTATTCATTCATTCATTCATTCATTCCAGCACTGATATAGTCTCTATAGTGTCTTGAGACTCCTGGGCCACTTAACAGCAGATATCATATCCAGTTCAGACAAAAACATATTAAAGACAACTGGTATAGGCATAGCTACTCTATCTCAATGATGGCACACCTCAGTTGAAAACACTTGTAGATGCTTTCATGGCTCAGGAGCCTATGCTCTGTCCCTTTAGTCAGCACAGCATGTCTCAGCTCTGGCTTTCCATTTGAATCACCAGCAGAGATTTTAAGAAACACTAATCATTGAGTGTCACCTCTGGAGATGCATTAGTGTAGGCTAGGACTCAGGAATTAGGATGTTTTAAATGGCCACTAAGTGATTTTAATGTACAGAAGGGGCTTCAGAGCTATTGACTGACCTAAATCCCTAATAATGCAGCTTAAGATCATTTTACCTTCTCCATCCTCTGTGGAGTCAGGAAAATACTGGTTGGAGAATGTTTGATGCATTTGAAGTTTTACTACAAGCACTGGGCAGCTTTTCAGTCCCAGGTTGAGCAAGTCCAGGTCCTCCAACCTTTCTATGACAGTCGTATTTGCAGCCCTTTAATCACTATTTAATCTTGTTTTGACTTAACTCAAATAGGTCTGTTTCCCTGGAGAAAGCTTTTCCAAGTTAGATGCCTCTGTTTTATAGATGCGCATAACCCTGATAGCTCATCAATTCAGCTGTGAATTGCACAGGAGTTGTTATGAAATACATATTGGGAAAGACTCCACAGACGGTTGAGTTTCGTTTGTAGGCTTGCACTGGCTAAAAAGTGAAAGTACACATCCCACTGAGGAGACCTTACTCTGTTCTCCTCAAAGTATTGCTAACAAAACATCTGGTAACCTGACTGAAGAGTCACCTGAGGATGCACAAGCCTTCGTTTTGGTCTTCCTGTATTTTATTTTCTTTTGGGAATTGCAATAAACAGTGGTTCCAAAGACGCTATGATTTTCTCAGAAGCCAACCCAAAGAGGCTGAACCTGGTGGGAGGTGGGAAGGATCCTGGACACAGCCTCAGCCATTCAATAGAAATGAGCTTGATTAACAGTCATACAATTGCTCTGTACCTCTCTAATCTGGGGACTCAGAGTCATATTCTTTGTTGTCTTTTCATATACATATGCATGGCTGTTCTCTCCTCTCAGTCACATCCATTTAAATTTTAATTTGCTTATAATTCCAAGAGAAATTTGACCTATTATTTTATTGGAAATGAGAAGAACAGAGCACAAAGGTCTCCAGGGATCATGAGCAGGGGAGCAGAGGCAGCGCATTTTGGACAAGGGAACCTTAATGACATGTGGAAAGAGGTGGCTTGAGTTCACAAGGGAGCAAGCTTCTGTCAGTATGGATTTGGAAGGAAGGGTACCGACTAGTCATTTGCAGAGTGGTTTTCACCTTCAGGGTATTAGCACATTCGCAATGCTTCTAGGTCTTCCAGACACAGTAAGGATCCGAAGTCTGGCAATAATGACTGGCGGCTGTCATAACACACACAGCCCGGAATCAAAACTAACCCTCATAGATCAGTTTCATTTGGCAGGACTTTTAAAAGTTCTTCCTGCAATCTTAGTCTCTAAGAAGGGGTCACAATCTAAGAACATTAATGAGTCAAACCTATATTGTTGTCTTAGACATCACAGAAGCAAAGAGGCTAGATGCTGGAGAGAGAAGCCATGTGTTGTCTTCCAGGGTTCTTAGGTCTATGTGCTGTAGATAGATAGGCCTGTGGACTTATTCAAATCCTAGCTATGACATTTATCTTCATGCGTGCCTGTGTATATGTGTGCAGGCATGTGTTCTGCCAGGAGCTGAACCCAGGACATTGTACATGCTGAGCAAGCACCTGCCATTAAGTTACATCCCCAACACCTACTGATTTTTGGTCTCAGGCAATTCCACTAAACTTTTAAATCTTTTTTAAATCTTCGTTTATCTCAAATTGTGATATTATCTATCGGGGACTGAGAGAATATTGATTAAAAGAAATACCCAGAAATAAAGAGTACCTCCACATGAATGGTACTCAGTCGATTCGATGGTTATCAACAGTACTATTGTAGTTAGATGATCAGGCACAAGTACAAACAGGGTTGCCAGTGCTAAAGCAATTCCAGGCCATTTAGGAAGCCAATGCTTTGTTATCTAATGATTCTGTGATGCAACTATGGATGGGGACAAGTGCTGACCTTTCTGCTCACCAGCACTCAGGTATTAATGCAGAAGGAAAACCAATAAAACTGCTGATAAAGATCTAGAAATAAAGCACGGGGCTGGGTACCACTAATTCCATACCCAGTCCCTCTCCCTCTGTTCTCCACTCCCCATACCTCTACCTCTGTGGATTCCAGGATCAAATTCCCAGTGGCACCTTTAATGGGGAGGAAGGGATGGGAAGGAGTCCCTTGGGCCTCTAAACTACTAATCAACCCTGGGAGAAGTTCATCTAATCTAAAATCAGGCTGGGGGTTTGGCTTGGTTGGTAGAGTACTTGCTCAGTATGCAGGAAGCTCCAGGCTCAGTCATAAGCACCATATAAACCAGGCATAGTGGCACATACGTATAATCGCAGCAATCAGATCAAAGCAGAAGAATCAGAAGTTCAAAGTCATTCTCAAATTTAGGGTTAGACCAGACTGAGACATTAAAACCCTGGCCAACAAACAAACAAACAAACAAATAAGCAAATGAGATATAGTATTTACCTAACACTGCTCTAAGACGCCAAAAGGCACAAATTTTCGTAACTGTTCATTTAGTCTCTATTAAAGACATCATAAGTTATTTACTGATGCTGCTAAAGACAAATAGTAAGACAAATATACCTACAATGCAAGATATTTGTAATGCATTGCATCTGAGATGCTCCTGAAATAAACTGTGGAAAAAATGTTCATCTAATTAGTTATTGTGATCAGGTATCTATGGAAACAGCCATATATTTGTCCTTAAGCCAGATAAGCAGTTACTCACTAAATAACACAAGATGCACATAAGCTAAGCCGGTGATTATATATATTAGTTCCTCGCATCACATATAAGAAACAGAGAAAGTGGAAAAGATGAGGGCAATAAACACACAGATAGGAAGGCCTGCCACACAGCAGAATCCCATGCCTATGGTGAGTAGCAGGAAATCTAAAGCCTGAAGAGAAAGTTCATTCACTTGACATTGATTCTGAATGAACCCCCTAAAATGTCCCCCTTGGTGCAGCAGTGCAGGGAACTGTCCTATTAATAGCAGGCCTCTGTTGCATTAGGGGTTAAATGGGTTAACTGAGCTTTTGTTGGATGGCCTTGTAACATAGTAACCATTTATAATATAATTGCTATGGGAAACTGTGTTCTGAATTCCAACCACTCAACTTGAAAATGGAGTTCTGAAACATAGCCTCTGAGCTCAACAGCAGCACCCTGTGTCCCCAGGGAAACAGCAAAAGCCTTAGTAAGAGTTCTCTTAAGCCTCCAAGGGTGCGGAGACCCCTATGGGGCACTTTCTGCATGAATGATTAGAAACTTCAAATTTCTCTGCTCTTCAAATAGTTATAGTAGAACAGACATGGCTCCATCTTTTTTATCTGGAATGGAAGCACCACCAGGGCAGGAACCATGCCCTCCCTGTCACCTCGGCTCCTCTAGCCCTCCATAAATATTTGGTGAGTAAAGGAAGGGAAGACTAATTGCCTACCTCGGAGCACTGTGAGCGGAATCGAATGGGATAATGCATGTGGAAACAATTCAAGAAGCTGGAAAATAGAATACAAATGAGAGACATGATAATTATAACCTATTGTTACAGACAGAATGTCACCTTCTGTGCGTTCCATGTAAATGAGGATGTTTGTGTTAGTGTTAATTCGAATGGCTGAGCCAATATCTAGAATTCTGAGTAGTACAGATGGGCCAGGCAACCTAGGATAGCAGCAGGGGCTGAAGATGGAGGGAGGGGTGCTTAATGAGAAAGTAAGTAGAGAGGTTGTAAAGAGTGGGCATGGCTGGAGAATGGGCTAGTTAGAACCAAAGCCTACAGGCAGGAAAATTCAAATAAAGACATTTGTTAAGGATTTCCCAAGTTACAGGAGTAGGGCCATTCTGCTTGAGTCAGGGCAGCATTGCAGAGAAGGTCCATCAATCTGACTCTCTTTTATAGATTCACAAACAAAAATATAAAGCAAGAACAGGGCTGCTACTTGAGTGACTGAGTATGGAAAGCTTACCAAGGTCATTGCTAGGATACAGGATTTAGCATACAAGTGGGATGAACCTGAACCTGAGCAGCTCTTGGTTCTCCTTTGTGAGCTTGTGTGTTGTTTTGTTTCCCAGAAACCCCTCTTGTTCCTGAGACATCAAGGTGTATCTGCTGCTGATAGCTAAATGTACGAGTAAAGGAAGAACATGGGAGACTTTAACAGGGAGATAGGGTTTGGCGTCCCGTGCCAGTATAGTGGCCATCGTGTTTGCTTGGCATATGGCTCAGGTGCCAGGGGTTCAATTTCCCTCTGTTTGTTCAGATCTCACCTGTGCCTTCAGAAGGCACAACTGGAATATCTTCGAGTTGACAATGAGAAGTACAGACTTTGCCCACAGCACAGCAAACTGGATATTGCTCCCTGGCCACACACACAAAAAAAGAGTCAAGTGTGTTGCGAAAGTGGAGTGGGCTTCCTCATTAGGATGCTTCCCTGTGTGGAGGAAAGCCTGTGGCCACTTTCAGTGGTCTCTCTGGCAGTCTGATCAAGACAGACAGACATCCCATCTTAAGGATTCAATGTTCCTAATCTGGCAGCCAATCCTGCCAGGCAGTCTAAATTGTTCCTGCACATGTTTCTTTGGGAATCACTTGAAAAGAGTGGAAATGAGGTGGGGAAAAGTTCTTCTTTATCATGAAATAAATATGTATGAGAAAAAGGAACAGAGACAATCAGAAAAGAAATTCCTCCAGGCCGCTTCTCCTGTTGCTGAGTCTCGAGTGTCAGGTTAAATCATAATGCAGGCAATGCTAGGGTACATTTCCTGGAAGGCCGTCACCTTGCTTCCTGAACCTGAGTTCAGAAAACTGAGGGTTTAGCCTTAACAATGTCACAACACCTCCTGAATTAATCAACTGCTCATCTGTTGTATGAAATTAATTAAGACCTGCTTTCCTAATACACAGGATTATTGTGTAAATGAGAAAAGATAATATATGGAAAAGCACTTCAAGAATTAAAAACACACTCTCGAAATAAAACATTGATTAACAGAAATCTACTCAATCAAGACATGCTTTCTCTGTCTCATATATTTGTTTTAAAATACATAAATACACATGGTTCTCAACAAGCCCAGCAGGCTCCATCCAGATCTGTGGGAAAATGACTGTATGTGTGGAGCAAGTTGCCCATGCTTTCTAAGCACAAACTTCCCCTAGTCCTTATGCATGTTTTCTCTGACTATTTCTTCACCTAGAAACTGGGTAGAAAAGGGTTGCCTTTCTTCCCACAGTGATGCATATGATAATTCAACAAAAATGACTATAAATTAGCATGGGCATTCACAGGAAGCTTTATGTGTATAATCTCTCTGAAACACTTCTCATTTCTCTGCTTAAACACCTGATGCAGCCAAACTGGCCAAATGAGCAGGAGGAAGTCACTGACTCTGGAGCTATAACTCTATAAGTTCATTATGTGTGAATTATGGTTCTGAACCAGGCTTGGCTTCCAAGGCAAGAACCGCATATTTCTAAAATAATGTCCCTGACACCAGCAGAAAGTGATCTCTACAATTCTCACCTTGAACCGCGCTATACAACTCCTACCTCATTTGTAACCTGTTTCCCAGATAGGTGACTCTATCTGGCCCTGTCATTTTGCCTTTAATTATCCCTAACATTTAAAGGCTAGTGCTCATGGCAGAGGACGATACAGAGGGCCAAAAGACTTTAGTAAGTGATTAAACACTCAAAGAGAGGCAGGAGATGCCATATACCATACACAGGCAGAGAGCCCTAGTTCTGCTCCTCCAATGTTCATGTCTGCCAATGACATCCCATGATCAAGCAAGATAGGGGCAGAGAGAGAGCCTACTGTGTGCTATTACTGAATGCTTAATATGAAATGACTAAAAAATTCCTCATAAATACATGAGGCCATTGGTTCTACTGTGTAATACAAATTCTGATCTAGAAGCAGCTTCATAAGAGAAGTGAAGTCTCACCTCCCTAGCGATTCTGACTAATTCATGCTGGGGTATTCTGTTGCATCTGCATTTTAAAACCACCAAGTGATGACACCAAGGCTTTTAAAGGGTTGCCAATATTTGGAACAGCTGATATTACTGGAGGTTTATTGCATGAAGGGTATCTGCAGAAGGCCTGACCTGGTTCTTCCCATTTATATTTTCCTACTTTCTGAAGAAAAAGCCAAACCTTTAGAAAAGTAAGGGACTTCACGATCTGTGCAGCTTGGGCCTATCAGAGCAGAGACTCTCTCCATTGTCCCCAGGACCCTCAATCTGAATCAGGATTTTATCATCTGAATCAACATTTATCATTTAGAATCCTAAGCTGGAAAATTAATTCCAAATGTTTGTGTTAGAGGCAATTTTCTTATGTTTTCTCTCCTGGGGCACTATGGTTCCATCAGTTGACGGATGGTCATTATTATTATCAATATTAACAAATTCTTGGGCTGAAGCCTGAAGCCAGGCTTTGGGGGCATACATTCCAGAGGCAAGAGCTAGAGAAAACGCACACAGTAATCAGCGCAGCCAAGAGGATGGTGGTCCACAGGGAAGAACACACATGCTTCTGTCCCCCAGGGGAGTGACTGAGGAAAGCCACTTTGTAACACATAATTAAGATAAAACTTAACCTTGGGCCCTCTGCCACTTTTATAAATCTCCCTGTGAAGCTCAGCCTGCTAGGGACCTATATGCAACAAGACTTATAAATACGCTCAGCTCACAAGGACTCGGTGGAGCAGCTGGAGACACCCTGCCCTGCCCCCACATAATCAATATTATCACACTGTTAAAAGATAGCTATAATACCTCAGATCCTTAAAGCTCCTTTGAGCCTAAAAAAGTTCAAAGTGCTTTCATATTGGTTCATTCTCTCTATCTTCATAGCATCTGAAGGTGGAAGAGGACTTTGGGGGGAAGCAGCTTTCATTCCTTAATCCCATCTCCCACATTCTAGAAATTTCTGCTCCTTTCCCTCAAGTCAGAGGTCCATGAGGAGATGACCTTGACTTTGATCAGAGGTCTTTTTTGGTCTATTTTGGTATTGCTGTTTGTACTGGCTTGGCTCTGAGTTATGGGTATTTTCATTGTCTCCTATGGAAAATACTAGAGGCTACATGCAGAGCACACAGGTCCTCCTCCATGGAGAAGCCATCTCCACAATGTCTCTTCCAGCATGTGGGATAATGGAATCTTTCTGGCAGTGCCGTGATAAGTTAAGCTGGGTTGTTTTGTTTTGTATTTGTTTTGTCTTTTCCAAGAATGAATGGGACGCAGGTGCAAAGCCTTGACTTCACTGTGCATATCAGCACACTCTCAGCATTGGGAGGGACTCCACTTAAATACTTAAAAGAATATACATTTTGATGTTCAGAGAGGAAGGAGACAGGAGACCTCTCCAGAGAACACATTGAAAATACTGCATCATGACAGAAATGGCCCAGTCATCAAATAGAACAAGGCATTGAAAGCATATGTAGAGAGCAGACTGGAAAGACGACAAGTAGGTCCCAGCCTTTGCCTTTCGATAGGCATAGAGCAAGGTTCTAGTCTTGGGAGTACAAAGTGCAGGCTCACTGATAAGATGCTCCATTTGCAATAGATTCAGACAATGGAAGAGGAACTACTGGTGAGAGCAACCCTAGGCAAATCCAAGGAGACAGTGGATAGTTCAATGCTGTTCCTACTGGTACTCCTTGGACAAGTGTCAAAGCTTCTCTCTCTGACCACTAAGGATCCTGGTTTGGCCACTAAGGAGGCAGGAGAGTGGAGGCAATAAAACTTTGGGGGCTTTGGCTCACCCAGTACACACTAGATCTGGAAGAATGGTTGAATGCCTCATGGTATTATTTCCAGTTTTGTCTATTGTCATAAGTGTGGAAACCTAGAGCCTGGCCTGAGCCTGCTGTAGAAGGAGGCCAGACATATTTAGTCAATTCAACTTGAAGGCAATGAGCAAACTCTGGGAGTTTCACAGTAGTATTTCAAGACCCAGAGTCTAGACATATAGGATCTCTGAGGATGTGCCTGGCCACAAGAGCTAGCCACTGCACTTTCCAGGTAAGATGGTTTCATTGTCTTCTCCAGGCTCTGTGTTTAAGGAAAGCTGATGCCTAGGTTGGGCAGAGTTTGTATAATCTAGAGTAAAGAGTAGGTGTCACAGACATGACTTACTAAGATTCTGTCATAGGAGCTGGCAACAAGGACTCAGAGACTTTAAATAGATTGAGAAAGTAAGCAAACACAAGATAAATGAAGAAACACATAAACTGTTTTCACAATCAGTGGCAGTGTACGCACCAGTGTGTGCTCCTGGTACTCAGCTAAACTAGAAGTTCAGTGTTATGATCCGTGAGTGTCTCTTAGTCTCATGGCCTGTACAGCAACTCTCAATGAGAGGTTGGGTTATCAGATCTGGGATTAGCGAGTGGGCTGGGCAACATGGAGCTTGTGAACAGAGATGCTCATATGGATGGTCATCCTTGTGTGCCCTGAACAGCCTGTCATTTTCCTTTTGGCATCAGTGGTGATTTGTCTAGGTTGCAGGTGACTATGACATCACTATGACCATCGGTCCTGGACTATACCAAGGTATTTGGTCCTGCACCTACAGTCCCAGGTGAGGTTTGGCTCTTCCTGCACTCGCACTTTGAAAGGTCATCCTGTGACACACAGATTGGCCTAGCAAATTGCTCTCAGTTATAATGGGCATAACAAGTACTTTCATTGGGATACAAGACCCAGGGGACCAAATGGAACTCAACACTGCCGCCTGTGTAAAGTGGAGGGAGGAGGTAGGGGACACAGCTGCCAGGTGCCAGCGTATGATTGCCCAAGACAATAAACCCATCTCCCTGGCTTCCTGCAATTGAGAGTATAGAAGAATCAATCTGAAACAGAGACTGGACTCAGCCATGCAGTACACATAATCTCAAAGTTTCTGTGGTGTTTTGTTGAGACTGGTTTTGAAGTTAAGCTTGTCAAAGGCCCTGGGCTTTGCATCTGCACTTCTGCACATGGCTGTATTCAGATAATCTTGAAACACAAAAGTAAATGAAGGTGTGCTAGAGCTTACAGGGTAACAGACAATTATTCATGGAACCCTGACTCACAACAGGCCAGGACTGAGGGTCACTGGCAGCCAGACAGACTCATCTCACCCTGATTCAATTAGGGCACCACATTGCTCAGCTCTCTCCACCGGCTGTCATTCTGACTTTACCTGCTGGGCTCAGTGCCTAGTGCAAGCCCTCTGTGATGACTTGGCTCCTCCTCAGCTTCTGGTCTGGGAACCTGTGTTCTCTAACCACCTGCTTCCCTGCTTGGGCACATGACTGTGTATAGTACATCTCAGAGGAATGTCTCCCAAGGCTCTGAAGATACTGTGCAATATCCTGTGGCTTAGAACTCAGAATGGCACATTTGGCCTCATATTTCCCTGGGCATCTTTTCCCTGATCCTACCAACAGCCCTGGGGAGATCCACATGGAGAACTGATGTAACTGGGGCATAAAATGACTTCCAATACTGTTTTAGTATGTAGAAAGAGACACAGCTAGGTAGGACAAATCATGGCACTTCCCTTCTGTGCCAATGGCTACTAGCTTCTTTCAGAAAATCAGAAGACATAGAACCCTGGAGAAAGTTCTCACAGCTTTTGTGGATGGTAGATCCTCCATCAGTCACCTCCTGCTGCACCAAACATCCCTATAGTTCCCAGCAGATTTCAACTGCATTCCAAACTTTACTTTAAAGCCAGACATGTGGGTGAGTGTGAAAGATGGGTGCCAACCAACTGAATATTAGTTCTGGAAATTACAGAGCTCTTGGGACTTTAAATAGATTTTATTTATTGATTAAATTTCTTCTTTTGACAGTTGCATGAACATATACATGCATGCTTACATAATATGTATATTGAAAGTTTCTTTTCCCAACAAGCCCTGTCCTGCTTTGATAGCTTTTTTCTCTAACATTATATTTTTTATAAACATGAGAATAGGGGATAATTACTAAAACATGGAAAATTATACCATTGGAAAAAATTAACCATCCCCATCATAATACCTATTAACCAATCATAATCCCTCAGTGAGGAATAGGACTCAGAAGTCCCTCTCCCGTACATCATGAGATGGAGTGGGCCAATCTTGTTCAGGTTTTAGGCAAGCCACCACAGTTGTCGTGAGCTGCTGAGGACACTGGTCATGTCATGTCTAGAAGACATTGTTTTCAAGCACTCTCCTTTCTTAGCATCTGCCTTGTACATTCTTTCTGGCCTTTCTACTATTCCATGAGCCTGAGAGGAGGTAATCTACATGCCCTATTTAGGGTCAATCATTTCTCAGTAACTTATTCTTCATCCTTTGACCCAAAGGCTGTTATAAAGGTCTAGGGACATAAAACAAGGTGCTAATCATCAAATGAAAACAACAGTGACAGAGTGGGTTGTAGAGTCTAGGGAAAAATAAAGCTAGGTACATGGAAGTTAGTGAGCACTGCTGTTTTGCAAATCACTGTGAGTTGAATTGGATTTCCACCAGGTCCATCTGATGCCCAAGCCATTCACTGATGGATTGAGACAGGAGGACAGTATAGGTAACTGTCTATATTTCCCCATCCACACCCAAAGAATGACACCCAGAGTTGCTTTGCTAGGTCAAGGGCAGGTTTCACTTTGTCCTACAGCATAAAGGAGGACAGGACAGTGAGGCAACATGCACAGCAGGAAGCAGGTAGGAGCCAAGTTGCCATGGAGACAAGAAAGCATGGAACAAGTGTGAGGTCTGGGATTAGAGGTTTGGGATTAGCTGGAAGAGACTGGCAGAGGATGAGGCTGGATCCCACCCCACAGCTGAAAGTACGTCTTGCTTCCTGGAGTAGAAACATATGAAATTGTTCTTGTAATTTGTGGATTTTGATACTGTGGTGACCTGCCCTGTACGTACATGTCACCTCCTTCGTATTTTTGCTGTGATGCCCTGTTATATTTTGCTTTCTGTCCTGCAGAACATTATCACCTGACCTCACATACTTCATACTACTTGAAGCAAAAGCAGAAGTGATACCTCAGCACCTTTCTAGATTCATGAATTTGGGTGAGTCTTCTCAGCACCTCTGAGCCTTCTGTTTCCTTATCTCTATGGAGAGAATTTGAATGGCTTCCCTAGCACATAAAAGACACGAAATGTGATTTACAGTACTTCAGAACAAAACTAAAACAACAAGAGGAGCAAAACACTTCTATCCTGGAACACCCCCCACACACACACTGTTAGGATGATAGGATATGGCACTGCCATGAAGCTGCTGCCTATAAAGAACTTCCGAATGCTGACCTGACTTGGGCTTTGGCTTGTGGCTATATCCTGCCTCCCCGGGGAAATGTGTCAATTTCTTGAAAAGTAGATCCAGATCTTCCTTTTGTCTGCTAGGTCTAGCTCTGTGAACAGCCTTTACTTGTAAGTACGCATGAGAAACTGGCCCTGGTGACACTTCTTGTCTATCTCGGTAAGAAGGAAGGCATGCCTGCACTAGCATGTGATGCACTCAATGACCATCCATTCAATTTTTTTGTGCCTGGGAGAGGAGGCCACAGGCAACCATTCAGAGAATTCTGAGAATCTATACATATTCAAGGACAGAATGAGGAGAGGCAAAATGGACTATTCAGAGTGAGCCAAAGATGGGCCATCTGCATTATGGTCCCTGAACAAACTTTCAATCTTAAGCAAACCCATGCTGCACATTAAGGTCACCCTGTAGTAAATAGAGCTTTCCTTCTAAGACAGTCTAACCTGAGAAGGAAGTGTGTCTCCTGACATCCCAGAAGATGTACACAGCCCAAGGGGGAGAAACAGACAGGGTTCAATGTCACAGATTTGAGTTTAACTCATTTCATCAACTTGAAAGTTATGTGTCCTGCATCAAGCCACATTCCTAGCTTCATTTTATCATACCTGCTCTGATACTCTCTCCCAGAAACCCTGGCAATCAAACCAAAGGTTGTCTGTGCATAGTGTACTAATAGAGGACACCCAATTTCACAAGAAACTCAAGCTTAGGAATAATTCATCTAAACACCAAATACACTCCCAAATCTATCATTTTAACCAGTTATTCTGAGGCATCCATTCTTCAACCCAATATCAAAACAGGCTCTATAGAATATAATCTCTCCTTAGCCACCATTAACTGGATCTTGAGTCCTCCGGGTCCTGTTCCACTAGTTTTAGAAGAACAGAGGAACTGGTTTCTAGCTAAATAGGTCCTGTTCATAAGTCTTCAGAAATAAACCTCAGAATACCGAACTGTGAAGACAAGGAGAGAAGGAGCAGAATGTATCTCCCACATCCCCTCTGCCTCATTTCCACCACACTCCACCTGGTTTCTATTAGTCCAAGGTCCATGGACTCTTCCATGTTTCCATGGCATAATTTGGCTCTCAGGCTGAGTCAGTAACTCATTTAGAGAACTAGATCCCAGCAGCCCCTTTAGCAATCCACCAGGGCCAGTGCTGGAGCCAGTCTCTCCCTGTGGTCTTCTCCTTTTTCCCCTCCCTATCCTCCTCCCCCTCCCCCTTCCCCTCTTCCTCCCTCTCCCCCTCCCCCTCCCCCTCCTCCTCCTCCCCCTCCTCCTCTTCCTCCTCCTCCTCCTCCTCCTCAGAGCGAGTTGGCAGGATTTATAGGGCTGTCCCAGTGACACGCCATCTCAGTAACTGCAGAATGGCAGTTGTAAAAAATCCCATTTGCCAGGGTATTAGAATCCCATTAGCACTCCCAATGGAGAAATAACCCCGACCCTTCTGAAGGAATTAAAACTATGCGGGCACCAGCATTTGGAGTGTTATCGGCCTCTCCCCATTTTGGTGGATCACACCAGCAGACGTAAAGCTGCAGGACCAGATGTCCTTGGTCCATAAACCCCCTGAGAGAGGCCTGGGAATGATGCATGGGCTGGTCTTTAGGGCCACAAGCAGCTCTAGCATAATCACCGAGTCACTGAAACACTTCTCTGGTTTACCTCTTTCAGAGAGAGAATGAAGCATTTTAGGGAAAAGCAGGCTTAACCCAAGACTGTCTTACAACCTCTTGTGCCCCCTTTCCCCATCTCTCATTCTAACACCATTATTGTCTGAGTTCTAACCTACATCAGACAGCAGCACTACAAACACAATGTGCAGTTGATTATCAAAACACAGTCAACTGAAAACCAAAGGAACTCTTATAATACTGCTCTGGTTGGGATGTTCAGCTTGACACAAGCTCAGGTTATATGGGAAGAGGGAACCTCAATGGAGAAAATGCCTCCATCTGGTTTGGCCGTAGACAAGTGTACAGGCGGGGGAGGGGCATTCACTTAATGAATGAATGGTGTAGCAGGGTCCAGCCTGCTATGGATGGTACTATCTCTGGGCAGATGGTTCTGGATTCTGTGAGGAAGGGACCTGCACAAGCCATGGAGCAAAAGCCAGTAAGCAACCTCCCTCCATGGTCTATGCTTTAGCTTCTGCCTTCAGGTTCCTGCCTGGAGTTCCCTCCTCACCTCCCTCAGTGATGGACTGTGACTGGAATGTGTGAGTCAGATAAACAGATTATTTTCCAAGTTGGTCATGGAATAGGAAATAAACTAAGACAGATACTCAGCCAGACTTCCTGAAAGAAGAAGCAGAGGCTCAGGGAGGTGAAGTAGCTTGCACAAGATCACACAGTAGTCGGACTGAAATCTCCTCCTTTCTGGTCTAGCCTTTTTACCACCACACTCCCTTCTGGCAAAGGGAAAGAGTCCCAGCTTGCTTTGACATTTTGAACTGTGGGCTCTTCTGAGGCTGTGGTGCTGAGTGCCTTCAGCAAACAGTCATCTCTGTCCAAGGAGGAGACAAGAGAGAAAGAGAGTCCCAGGCTTAGAGCTCAGGCACTGCCATGTGCTAGACTTGTGGTCTAAAACAAGTGAAAAGTATTTATTTAATGAGTTTAATATCAGTTTCTTAATGTATAAATGAGGCTCGGAAATAGCAGTACACCACTTGTAGTGTCTTGGGGATCTTGCGAAACATCAGTAAGGATGCCAAGGAAGTGAAAATGGAGGCCGAGAGTCAGAATCTTTAACAAGCTGCAGGTAATATCTGACGCTGATATCTGGGGACCACACTTTGCTGATCAAGGCCCTTAAGTCATGTAAAAATGAAAGACAATGAGACATATGCAGTTCTTAGCCCAGGAAGGGCACTTATTCAATAAACTGTGGTTGTTAACATCACATGTTGAGATGGGGCTCGGATCCTACAGACTCAGGAGCTTCCATAATAATCTACTGCATGCAGGGAACCAAGCCAGGTGTGCAGAGAACTTCTTGCTGTCTGAACCTCAGGCCACACCTGTGGTATGGTTGAAGAGATTTCTGTTTCTCGTCTATGAAAGAGAACAAGACTCAGAGAAATTAGTGACTTCACTATGGTCAAACCAGAGCCCAGGACAATGACCTCAAGAGGAATTCCTTCCACAGCACAAAGGTTAGATCTGTGCCCTGCCTTCAAGTCTTCCCCCTTTGCCTGCTCTCCAGCAATGATATTGGAGACCAGAGGTAGACTGGGAATGTTGACAGGTGACTGCTTCTGCCAAAAGAGGAGAGAAGGCCACCTTATGCAGGAGAGGGGGCTCTGGAGGCTGTATTGTGACAGGAGGAGTGGAAGAGGGTGGATGGCTGATGGATGCACAGTGGCAGGAAATTTACAGATCAATAAATAGATGGAGATCCAAGGAATTTGACAGCTGACAGACGTGTGGGGGTGTGCTGACACCCAGATGGTCAGGAGTGAGCAGCACAGGGGAAGCTGGGAAAAGTGATCAATCTGGGTCGCAGCAGACAAGCCCAGAGATAGAGAAGAGCACATATGATCTGGCAACCTTGTTTGTGAGTGAGAGAAACTGGTGCATTGTGAAATGAGTGGTATAGTGGGGCTCTGCTCTTTTCAGTCTCTCCTGGATCTCTACTAAGGGAGTCATCCAGAAAAGCTGTTTGTCTCAAACATGAGGGATTTAGGAGTACTGATGTAATAGGCCTTAGGTCCTGCTGGTTTATGGCAGATGGAGGCAGCCAAGAACCATCAAAATGAAGGGCATCTTGTTGGGAAAGAGTGTATTCATATTTGTTTTAGGGACTTGAGCCCATAGCATCTGCATGCTAATGTCAGAAGTAGACAAAGGAAGCCAGAACAGGATGGATATTTCATACCAGGAACATGAAACGTTGACTCTGATAAGGGCTGGGGTCAATATAAAGTCTTCTGGAATCCCTGCACTTGGCAAGCATTTTGCTAAGCACCTCCGCTATCCCGGAGCCTGCCCCGAAGGCCAGAGATCCATTTCTAACCACACAATAAAATCCAAGTTCTTGCCCTGTGGTGCTGTGTGCCCCGTGGTGCTGAGTTCTGGTGTGAAGACAGACAACACAGCCAGAAAATACTAGAAGTATAAGGGCAGGTGGTCATGATGTGGAACTGAAGAGAACAGGGGAGTAAGTGAAGGACAGCCAGGCCTTGGGCACCATCCTTGCCACAGCGGTGATCCCTCTGGCCACTGACTCTGTTGTCATTCTCTCTGCCTTGCTTTCATGGGCAGCAAGCTACCTTGCGTGCTATTTCTTCCCTCTATGATATCTACTGGTTTCTACTCTCCTTCCTTCCTTCCTAGGAGTATAGGGCCTTCTCTCTTCCTCCCTCCCTTCCTTCCTTTCCTCCATCCCTTCCTTTCTCCCACCCTTCCTGCTTTCTTTCCTTTCTCCCTCCCTCCCTCCCTTCTTTTCTTCCTTCTTTTCTTCCTTCCTTTCTTTCTCCTTTCCTTCCTTCTTCCCCCTCCCTCTCTCCTTTCCTTCCTCCCTCCCTTGCTTTCTCCCTCCTTCCCTCTCTCCCTTCCTCCCTCCTTTCCTCCCTCCCTCCCTTCCTTCCTCCCTCCCTCTCTTCTTCCCTCCTTTCTTTCTTCCCTCCCTTGCTTGCTTGCTTGCTTCCTTCCTTCCTTTCTTCCTTCCTTCCTTCCTTCCTTCCTTCCTCCTCTCCTCATCTCCTTGGGCTGCTGTAACATACATTGTTGATGAACAGAGTGTTATAAATAACAGGTATTATATACCTCCCACTCCTCTGAAAGACTAAAAATTAAAAAAAAAAAATAGCAACGGCAACTCTCAAATATTTCTCCTCCTCCCATGCTTCAGCTCCAGAGCAGTCTCCAGATGTGTGATTCATCCTTTCCTTTGCCTGAGACCTTCTCCATGGGGCTATCCAACCATCCCTTTTCCATCTGTCTAGAAGTTATTTCCCTAGAAAGGCCTTCATGGGTCAGTCAACCAACAGTTAACACCTCTGCTTTCATTCACCCGGATCCCCTTCCAGTTTTTAGCATCTACACAGCACTTCCTCCCCTCTTTTGGGGGTCTCAGACTGAGTCACAGTTACACAAAGCAGGACATGAAAGTCAGACAGCTTGAATTCCACGTGGAGCTCCACACCTTATGATTGGAGGGTGTTAAGCAACTGGTTCCTTCAGTTTCTGTGCCTCAACTACTTCATAACAAGACAGTGATTGTAATAATAAGGATAATTCCTATTGGGTAGTGGTATGAGACTCAAGGATGACGAAAACAAAATGCAAGGACCAGGGTTTCATAGATAGTATTTACTCAATAGATATTAGATCCTTACGGTTCCAGGAATAAAGGCCATATTGGTGGCACCAAAATATCCAACCTGTGCAAAAAATGAAAAAATGTGGAGAGCTCAGATTGGAACCTGGGTAGTTGAAGTTTGTGAGAGTTTGTGCTCCCTCCCAACTACACAGCAGTAGGAAAGAGCCCAGCTGCTGAAATGAGCTAAGCTGTGTTAGGAATGGAGGAATTTGGCACCTATGGCCACTACTGCTGTGCTAGGATGAGAAAATATGCTGTACCAGTATCGGAAGCTTAAGATGACACCTCCTCAGAGTGGGTAGGGTGGGGTACAGAGGAGCCACCTGTGGCTTTTCCACTGCACCTGTGATTGCCAGGCACAGTCATTTCTGCCCCGTGACTTGTGGTAGAGCACACACTCTCCAGGGGCTTCCTTTGCAGTGATGCAGCTTCTCAAATAAGGCCTAACGATTCACAAAATAATAAATGATGATATACTAGAAATACATGTATAGTTGACACAGTGTTATGCATTAGAGGACACGTGAATGCAGAATGGGTGGTGCACATGAAAGTGGGAAGAACCCCATCAGGATGTGGGGCTCGAGATACACTTGATACAAAAAAAAGCCTGTAACATAATAAAATAGTAGGGAAGGCTGGTGGGGCTGATGTGTTGCTGGCAGAAGAGTGTATGTGTGAGTATGTGTGTGACATGATTAGAAGGGGTGTAAAAGAAAGACAGTTTCTAAATTTCAGTTAAAAACAAAAACAAACAAGGGAAACCATTTTCAAACCTAAAGCAAGAGAACACTATGCCCTGTTTTTTGTTGGAAGAGAGAACATTACTATGTAGTGCGGTGTGGACGACAGCTTCAAAAGAAGCAGAAAGGATGCACGGGAGTTGTTCTGGGGGAAGCAACTGCAGCAGCTCAGAGATGACTGGAGATAGAGAGCAGGTGCCTGTGTGAGCAAATCCTCCTGTTCCAAGACATCCATGCTAAAGATGAGGAAACTGATCCTCTGGGTAGATGAATACCCAGATACCTGGCTGTTACATGACAACAGTATGTCAGTCTGTATCTCTGGACCTCGAGAACGTCTATCTCCAGCCTCACTCACTCCAGGAATAATGTGTAGATGCAGCAAGCCTGTTCCCTCCCCCGAAATTTCCCATGTCACTGTGGACACCTGCTTACTATCTCCACACCGCATGAACAGAAATAAATATTTTGTCTCATTCTATAGCTCCTCTGGAGTCCAGGTGCTAGTTGTACTGAAGGAGCCTTGAACAAATGGTGCTTGGCTCTCCAAATATCAGTAGTGATGTGGGCTTCCTGATCTCCTGCCTGGAGCTGACCCTAGCCAGGCCAGGTGAGGCAATGCAGAAGCTTGGATCCTCCAACTAACCAGCAGGTGCCTCCAACAAGGCAAGGGAGCACAAAGCAGATAAGAATGAGGAGCCCAGTGAGTGACCAGCCCCCACTGTGCAGGCCAGGCCCTGACTGCCCCCAACCCCCAGTCCTTTCCAACAGAGCTTCCTTTCAGGCTCAGCTCAGCCTAGAGGCCACAACTCCAGAATAGGAATGAGTGCTCATGTATATTCAAATGCTAGGATGGGAAAACAGGCTGGGGGATTTAGCATTTTTAATGAAACAAGACCACAGAGAAAGAGCAGATGTAATGAGCAATAACTTGCTTTGGAGTTCTTGGAGAAAAATGCGGGAAAAGGTCGAAGGCATCTACGCGGAGGTCAGAGGCATCTGCGGACTCAGAAGAAACTTACAAATCATCTTAATAAAATCAAGGACAAATAATAAAGTCCACAAAACAAACTATTTAAGATTATTTTACAAACCCCAACCATTCCACAAGGTGCTGGGCATCATTAGCTCCATTGTACACAGGGAGGAAGCTGGTACCCAGGTGTGTCTGAAGTCACCCCCCGCCATTGCAGAGGAGCCAGAGTTTGTATGAATCTGTCTGATGTCAGAGCCCCACATGCCTGACCTATGCTCCAAAGCTATCTTTGAGTACAGGGACATTCTAATACAGCCACATCACCTATGCAGGCACCACACAGGCTTCTAGCAAGATCCTCTTGCAAAGAGTGATCTATAGCGTTAAAGCATGGGTGGGCTGGCAGTGGAGGTGCTGCTTATTAGAGCATCCCCTGGAGCAGAGCTTCCCTCACCAGATCTTAACAGCCTCAGTGTGAAGACGCACCTCCCAACCCAATGCTCTAGCCTTGCATTCCTTCTGGACAGAACCCAGAGGCTTCAAAGCCTAGCCTGACCCCCAACGGATCCAGCAGGGGGAGGTCTGTGATAGGAGCAGACCTGAGCTCCTTGGAGGAGTACAGGCTGTCTGTTCCCTGGAGGAAGCCTCAGAGACCCTCATATGCTTGTCCCCAGGTCACTGTCATTGTTCCAGTATCCTGGTTAATCATGCCAACATCATCTGGTTTTCATCTGCAGGGTGGGGGTGGGGAGTTCTGTCCCAGTAGGTGGGACAGCCAGTATGCCCGCACCTGCCCTGGAGCCACACACCCATTTGGGTTTCGTGTTAGGCACTAATAGTTTTATTGAATGCATTATTGAACTGAAACAAACTAAATGCTCTCAAATAAGCTGATAAAGATGCTGGTCAACACCAGTCTCTCAGTGAAGAGGGTTTTACTTCTCTTTACTTACTAGGTAGCAGGCCCCCAGCAGCCTGTAAGGAGTGCGAGGGGAGTAGAAGCCTGGTGGCCTTTTAACCTTAGGCTTCCTGAGGAACTCTGCCCTGACTGCGGTTTGCGCTCCCTTCAGTTGCGTACTGTGAGGACTCTGAGTGCTATCTAAGGGAGTCTCATTTTTTTTAAAAAAAAAAAAAAAACTGGACAAAATTGCATGAAATACAGGCAGACAATGTATAGTTTGCATCAAAGTATCACTAGAACTCAGCCTGATGCCTATTAGACGGCCAAAGGCAGTTTGTTCTGGTTGAGCGAGGCTTACTCTGGAGACCCAGTAGAAAATTCTACAAGGGACAGAACAATGAGCTATGCCCCCAGACATTAGGCTCCTGACACCACTAGCCCTCAACTCCATAATCCTGTGGCTATCACTCACATAGGCAATATCCCAAGCTCCTGTATTCTGGCTAGACTCTACCCCCAAAGTTACCTGGCTACAGCCAGGTAGCCCAGCCCCTATAAAAGGGCTGCTTGGCCCCACCTCTCCCTCTTCAGCCCTTGCTCTCTCTCTCTCTCTTGCCTCTTACTCTCACCTCTCGCTCCCCCCTCTTGCCCCCTCCCTTTCCCCTCTCTCCACGTGGCCATGGCCCGCCTCTAGTTTTCTACCTTCTCTTTCTCTCTTGTTGTCTACAATAAAGTTCTAAAACCATGGACTGTGTGCTTTCATCTAGACTCACCGTGCTAGAGCAATGGACTAGGCCTTCCCCTAAAGAGCTATGTCTAATCCCCCACAGGAAGGCCTCCCAAGAACTCTCAAGGGAACCACCCAATGCCTTCTCTCCCTGCTCGCTTCTCCCTTTGGCCCCGGGGCTGACCGAGGGGCCCTCTGGGCCCCCATTTTGTTCTCAGCTCTTCTGAGACATCCAGCTGGCGTCTGGGATGTCCAAGACTGGAACCTGTCATCTCTGGCCTCTGTGCAGTCCAAGGACTTCAGAGCCGGCTCTCCCGCAGTATCCAGTGGTCTGTGGTGCCAAGAGAGTTGGAGCAGAGACTGTGGAGAGGGGTCAGGCAGCCAACTATGGCCCGACACCCACCCTGTGGCAACTCCGTGGGGTCTCGCAGTAGTCTCTCACTTTCACCCCATCCAATCTCCCCGAGCTCTGGGGGCGAGTGGGTCTCTCCCACCCCTTTATTTCCCCACGCTCGGGGTCCAACAGATTCCCACAAGCATCATCCTCAAAAGAGTTATTTTACCTAGCAACCTTAAATCTCCAAACAGACTCCCAAATCCCTACTCAGGTGACTTCACCCCATCACAAGTGGCTGGAAGGGATGGAAAGATTGGTAGCTGAGTCAGCTGTTCATCCCCTTCCACCACATTGTACTGTGTGTCAGTCACTGGGAGCCGAACATCTCACACTTGCTTCTTAAGGAAGACTGGAAGAAAATTCAGATATTCTTCAATACATTCTCAAATTCGTAGCATCTCTTTTAACAAAACAATGCCTCTCTTGCCCTCCAGCATTTTGTTATGCTAGAATACTGACTGTCCTGGGAGTGAAGTCAAAAGGCATCTTTGTGTGCAATTGCTGAAGCACTTTGTCAATGGGGAAGGAGGAGCTTGAAAAAACTGCTCACTCTAACCTAGGGCCTTCACTGAGCCTGGAGAAGAGCCTGCTCCCAAGGCTGAAACAGCACTTCAGGGCTTGAATGGTTGCCCTGGGCCCCAGGGGACTGGTCCCGGGGCACTTCCAACCCTTGCCAGCCTCCTTCCAATGCCAGCCTATTCTGGCAGTGCTCCCAGGCTGCAGCACATGATCCCAGTGCTTGAGCCAAGTGAAGGAGGCAAATGCATTCCCGAATCTGCACCACAGAAGCTCAGAGGGGGCTTGTGGGAGACAGTTCAAGGAAACACTTCAGGAAGAGGAAGTGCAGAACCAGGCACTCTGAACCACCTGACCTGTGAGCCCAGAGCACTGGTAACATCTATCTCCCAATCAGTGTGATTGCAATCAGCTCCAAGCCTCCTGCATTCAACAGAGCAGGCAAAAACCATGCAATCTACAAAATGCATGTCAAAATCAACAACAACAACAGGGGAGGGGCAGAGGAGGAACGTAAGAGAAATAATCCATGCTTCTTTCAGACAGGCAGGCTGTCTCTGACACCAGCTTGGCACAGGGGTTATTCGGCCAAAGACCCAAGAACCCAAGGAAGGAAGTAGAGACAGGGGCAGAGCCCAGAAGCCCAGCAGAGGCCAACATCGGCCCTTCAATCAGTCTCTTTTAATACTAATTTTCCCTCATGTTTTTTAATTTAATTCTCAGCTTCCTTCAAATACCAGTCAATGAACCATCCAAATTTCCTCCAAATACCCTTGAAAATGTTGAATTATGCAATTAAGGATGGTGTAATACAATAATATGAGAAGAAATGTTGTCATACATATTTTAATGAGGCACACAGGCTTGGGAGGGAGAGGGGAAGAGAGAAAGCCATTTCCAGAGCTCTCTCGACCCAGCTTCTGGTGACGGCTTCATCTTCTTCATTGTTCAGATCCTGCCCATGCACGCAAACCTCAAATGAGCATTCTGAGTGGACAGAACTAACTATGCAGCTGCGCAGAGTCAGGCATAGTCTACTTTGAAAACATGTGAAAGGAGGTTGGTTGGTAAAATACCTTTCTTTTCATGTTTAATTGCATCATCTACCATCCATCTATTCATTTATCATAATATCTCTTTTTCAGACTCACACCTCCAGCCTTTGAGAACGTAATAGAGCGATAGATCATCTGGTTAGCTCAATAGTATCCCATTTGCTGTTGTTATTGTCATTGCTGGGGATCTAAATTGTAGTCTCAAACACTCTAGGCAAGTAGTATAACCCTAGCCTGGTGTTTTATCTCTGAACATCCCAACAAATGGAAAAGATTGGTCAACATAGAGATGAGTCACTCTTAGGCTTATTTAGCTTAACATGACAATACAATCCTGGGGTGACATAGCACACTCATTGGACATCAGCTGGAAACTTCACTGGAAATCCTACTGTATTGTAACTGAAGACACTCTATACTGGTTTCTTTCCATACTTAATTGTGTGATCAATCACCTGTTCAGCCTCCTCCCTCCCCTTCCCCATGTCCTTGTGGCTCCACTCAGCAGCTTGAAGAAAATTAACTTAATGAACTTCAGGGAAAGCTAATTCTCCAACTTACAGATGCTGAAGAAGCTAGACCTGAGCTTCTTTTAAAATCGAGGTAATTTTTAAACAGAAAATATATAGAAAACAGGGCCCTTTCCCCCATGTGCCCCTGGTCCATTTAAAATATTGTGGTGAGCATACCATCGTTTTTACTTAAAGTTTTGTGATTCTTGAACTCATAGAAATTCTTTTCTTATTTCTGTTATGCATAATACTTTTTCCCAGACCAAATGCCAAACATCTGTGTCTAAAGATGGTGCCTTTTTTTCACCCTGTGTCAAGGCAGAGTTGTGGATGAATATGATTATGATATACTGTAGACATGTACGAAATTGTCAAAGAATAAATATAACCTATTATAAATATTTAAGAAAGAAACTGTATTTACTGGGTGCTAGCTCTTTCCAAAATAAGATTTATACCATGGTGTTCAAAACCCCACCATCTGGACCCTTTGTTCTTTGGTTTGATGCTCAGTCATTCCAGGCTTTATTCACATGGATATGTTTAATGTTCCCTTGGCTCACTATCACATACATTCAAGTGCTAAGATGTTGGCCCATCTTTAGTCTCCTTCACATCTCAAGGGGCATGTTCTATTTAGGATTGGGCAAGTAGGCTGAGGACACATTAGCTTGTGTGAAAATTAATGTTGTTTGAGAATCTGGAGTCAAGAACTCCGGAACTCCAGTGAAACCTGCCCACTTGTCTACAAGAACCACATATTCCCCCGTGGTAACATTGGAATAATAATAACCACTGTTTAGAAAACTGTAGGAAGAACAGTGTTAACATTATATATAAACACATTTTGGAAACCAAAAAACCTGAAATTTATTAATCCACAGTGCGGTGTAATGAAAAGCATACAGGAGCTGGCTTTTCATTCTAATACTGCCACTTACTAGCTGGGTGATCATGAATAAGTCACTTTGCAATTTTAGATTTCAATTAATCACGCATCACATGAGAGGCACAGCAGCTGTCCTGCCAATTTCTCAGGGCTATAAGGATGGGCAGTGAGATGCTGTATGCAAAATTGCCTGACAAACTGCACAGCGGTAAAGGAATCCAAAGGTGTCTTGAGTGAAGTGGGCAGCCTCAGGGTTGTAAATGATGTCAAAGAAACCCACTAGCTTCGGGGCAAGTGGCCCAGGGCAAGCACCTGTCCCATTTGGTACCTGTTTCCTGTGTTTACTAAATAGATATGAGCAAGGAAACCATACCTTGGGGTTGGAAGACAGGCCAGATAAACCAAAGCATATAAAGTGTTCAGAATAGTGTCTGCCATGGCAACTAAACAAGTGAGTTAGGTGGTTATTGTTCAAGTAGGCTAAAGCAGTATTGATATTCTTCCTTTATTCCCAGAGCTTGACTACATATGACTATGTTTAATAGCCTAAAAGGTAATGTTATCATCACTGAATTTATGGCACTGGATAAGCTGACATCTATTGTTGTTGTTGTTGTTGTTGTTGTTGTTGTTGTTGTTACTTTTCTTACCCTTCATCTCATCTTATCTCATTCCACCATGCTCTGGTTCTTTATTCTCCCTAAAAATACAACTGAAATAGGTCATTTTATACTGAGCATAACTCCTTCATACTAGAGATAGCATCAACTCCAAAATTCTATTAGTTAAGGTTTTTACATTGCTTTTGGGAGTAATGTTTCTTACATGGGAAAAAAAAAACCATAATCCAGATATGTTAGGGCCTCATTCTCCAGCTGTTTCAGGGTTATCTTTAATAAAGGAATGTCCGGGAGCTAGGGAGTTGACTGTCAGTAATGTAAATGCCAGACAGTGTGAGGATCTGAATTCAGATACCCAGCACCAACAGAAAAGCCAGGTGGACCAGCAAGCTTCTGCGACCCCAGCACTGTGTGTGTATGGGGAAGGGGCTATGGGAGAGGAAAGGTGGAGCCCACTGGCTAGGTAGCACAGCCAAATCCATGCATTTCCAGGTTTAATGAGAAAATTTGTCTGAAACATAGGGTGAAGAGTTATGGGGGGAGATAGCTGATGTCAATTTCTGTCCTTCTATACACACACACACACACACACACACACACACACGTACAAGTATCCATATGTACATATGGGCACATGCATATACCATGCACATACAACACACTCATAGACCATCACTACCCCCTCACAATAGGCAATTACAAATATAAGACGAAGTATGAATATAGAATGTAGATATTTACTTAAAATAGAAAAATTTCAAAAGCAGAATAGCCACAACTAATGAAAATTCCAGCACAATGACATCATGTTATGAATGGTTCCCCAGCGCATATTCCTATGCTCTTAGCTATGTGCAGCATATCCTTTCTTCACATACCAACATTTTATATTAGCATTTCCTACAGCAAGAGCAGAAAAACGATTCAGTAGCTACTCCAGCACGGCTGATTGATTTTTTAAATTGATAGCTCCAGACAGTTTCTTTCAGCTTCCCAAATCATGACTGGTAATGCCATGAAAATTGTTAGGATTTTGTTCTGGAAAAACAGCCATTGAGATTCTTTATGTATATGCTAAGATGTTTAGAAGGTATTCTCACAGATGAGCTCCTAGTTCTTTCTGTTCCACACCTTATCGTTCCCTTACTCTCCATATACTGACAGTGCTGGGCCTAAGGGACATACTCTCATTACGGTGTGACTTACTGGAGACACTGGTGCAGTACAGACTGCAGTAGAGACAGTCAGCGGCTTTCTAGAGGTTAACTCTACAACAGAAGAACTGGCAAGAGTTTAACATGTGTAGATGTGACATCAAGTCAAGAAGGTACATCCAAAGAAAACCAAATTCAATGAGGTAAAATACTCCTAGGGGAGTTTCTAAAGTGTTTGTGGTCATTCAAGTGCCACACAAAGTATGATGCATCAGACTAAATGTAAGAAAAATCCTTGATTTATTGCTTCTTGAAACATCTTTGAATACAGTCGATAAAATATGACCAGGGGACTCTTACCTAAGTGCTTTTTCCTAAATCTTGGATTTGGCCATTAAGAGGTATTTTCCCCTGCTAGTTATTACATTAATAAATACCCCCAAAACATAATGGGCCAAGGCTTCTTCAGATACTCAAGCCTCAGAGAGACCCACAGCTGAATGTACCACAGATAGATCTCAGTCATCACTGTGGGAGCCAGGATTGGGTTGTCTCTACTGAGCCTCTAAAAATGGCAAAATCCTGAACAGGTACATGTGATAGGTTGGTGTAAGTCCCTAATCTTTGAGAACATTTCTCATTAAGAAGTAGACAGTACCTTTTGTGTTGTAGGTTTTTATTTGTTCCTTTTTAATGTCTAGTTTTACAAGGAGGGCTGCCGAGGACCTCGTGTGTGACAGGTCAGCACTAGATACTGAGACACACCCTAGCTCAGTTAATGAAAATAGCAGCAGGCAGTTAAAGTTTACCTGGAGTGTGAGACTGCCATAATAAAACTTAAGATGGGATTTTATGGAAGGCTGGAGGGCTGGAGAGGAGAGGCCTGCAGAGACTTGGGAAGCAGGGAGGTAAGTACATTGTGTACTAGGCTAAGGCCAGGTCCAGTGATGAGGAAGACAAGAAAAGTGGCTTCTTTTACCACTGCACCTTATGGTATTATAAAAGGGAGGCATGTAGAACAGGAGAAATGATTACTTTCTAATAGATCTTCGATGAGATAGAGAAGAACCCAGAAGAGTTTCTGCAAGTGACAGAAGAATTTTAAAGTAGAAGCAAGAGAGAAAAGATCAGATCAAGGCTGTGACTGGGGGACTCTTGGTTACAATGTCTGGAAGGTTCAAGCCAGTACTTCTTGGACCAGGCTAAAGCACACCTAGGAAATATATGAACACTGACATCCAGTAGCTTACCACAACCAAGGTAGACAGGTTAGTTGGGTTATAGGCTCTCAGACCTGAATAGCCCCCAAGACTTTAGGCAACTGATGCCACAATGGAGGTGCCACTTACATCTTAATAACCCAGCACATAGGCTGCAACCCCTGCCAAGATGAGAACAAAGCCTTACTCCATCAAAGGCCATAGTTCTGGAAAGTCCTAAATATGCTAACCTTGTATTTTAGGTTCTGTAGTTGTGCTAATTGTTCTTGCTAACTGAGGTGTGTCAGCCCAGTATGTGGTGTGTGTGTGTGTGTGTGTGTGTGTGTGTGTGTGTGTGTGTGTGTGTGCTTGAAAGCTCACCCTGAGAAAGACTTGGGACTACACTCTGGTCCTGAATATCTAGTATAATCACCGGCCAGGTAATAGTGACTTTCTGTTTGCTTAAACCTGCATCTGAGTGGTCTTCTCTGGCATATACCTCTCAACAGCCACATGGGACAACAAGTAAACTCCAGTAAAAATAGCTGACAGGGGAGATGGAGAGACTAGCAAACCTTCAGACCAAAAAGGATATCACTCTAAAGTTTGAGCCCTGCCCCAAAATTGAACTGTGGAGTATATTCTACTTTGGTGTTTACATTAAAACGTAAGTAAATACCCAGAGCGGATCATATTTTAAATGAGCTTGATTTATTGATAAAGGTCTAACACTTACTTTTATCACTACTGCATTAAGACAGACAACTATAAAACAGGTTAAGTAAGGTAAAAGGATCTCTCTTTATTGCAGACGCCTCTGCCAAAGATATCGAATATCTTAGCATAATTGTGCTATTTCCCCATAGACTATAGAACTTTAAGAGATAACTTTATGTTATATATGTTGTTAATAATAATAAAATTACTGTCAATTTGAATGATTAAGTGTGTGTGTGTGTGTGTGTGTGAGAGAGAGAGAGAGAGAGAGAGAGAGGGAGGGAGGGAGGGAGAGAGGAGAGTAATTTGCAGAGAATTATTCTAATGGGTCAGAAGGTTCAAAAAAGTTTAAGGTAACAAACACATGTGAGGCCCTAAGTCTCTCCACGGGAAGAAATCAGACTAAGAAATTCACTTAGCCTCAAGCAAAGCCAGTCTAGATGAATCCTGGGAGCAGGGCATTGAGGAAAGGATCCAGAAGGCAGAGCCCAGAGCTCAAGATAATAGGACTGTTCATACACATAGAACTTAATACTCATCAGAAAACATCATTTGCCCTCTCCCTAAGGAATGCTGCATAGACAACGAATGTCTTGAAGGATCTGAGGCCTCTTGTGAGCCAGGAGCTGTGACATTCCTGTGCTCTCCTCTTTGAGGGATGGTCATTCTGGGGTTGATATTAGACGGCAAGTTGCATGTGCAGATTTAACTTGTGTTTTTAGTTCCTGCTCTTTTATCCCAAAAGGAATCACATTACATCTTGCTCTTATATAAGGCATGAGGTATTGGACCTCACCTTGATGACATATGCAGTTATAGTTTCTAGTGTCTATTTATCTTATGTATAGGAGTCCACTGGCTTCTGATACACCAGAAGAGGGCATCAGATCCCATTACAGATGGCTGTGAGTCACCATGTGGCTGCTGGGAATTGAACCCAGGACCTCCAGAAGAGCAGTCAGTGCTCTTAACCACTGAGCCATCTCTCCAGCCCTCAAATGTTTTAGGGAGAAGGGAGGTCTTTTCCATATTAAGGAAGGTATGAGCTGCAGTACCCCAAAAGTATATTGTAATAGGTAAACTAAAACAATGCTCCAAAACCCCCTCTTGTACATGTTGCTCCTCCCTCAAGTTGTCAATTCTCCCTTGTCTCCTCCTGTACCTGGAAAACCAGCCATTCTCTGTAATCAACAGAATGAGGCACAGTGATTTGGTACCTCTTTACTGACCTCAGTCCTATAAAGCCTGATGGCATTTAACCTTCTGGAAACTGGTCATCAAAAAGAAAGATAGACCACTCAATGATGACACACTGTGGAAAGATCAATATTATGTACAGCGGAAGTGAGAAGCCTGAGATTGTCTTGTACATTTCAGACTCGGATGGGCTCCTGGCTGCTAGTCAGCCGACAGAATGAGGATGAGAAAACCCCCATGGCCAAGCATAGAAATGCAAGAAATAATGAATTTTAAGCCTCCAACATTTCGATGCAGTAAATCTTAAGCAGCAAGATTCACTGGAAAAGACCTTGAAGTACAAAATTTTTCAGCATCATGGTGATTCTATGTCTGGGTGTGGATCCTGGGGATGGGAGTTGACACTTCTACATGCAGCCTCATGAGGAAGAACTACACAGCAGCTCTGCATGTGGGCTGCTCTCCTTTGTCCTACTCCTCACAGTCCATCTCTTTCCCCCATTGCTCTGTCTGACTACCATAGCTGACTCGCTTTCTGCCTTGCATCCTGTCTCCCTGAGTTTGAGAAAGGCCTCACAGAGACAGCAATTATGTCTTCTATCCTTTTTTGCTTCAGGACTGGCTGGCAGTGGCCAGGCCTTCCAGGGAACAGAGCATGCAGATCCTCCTGCCAGCTGTACTTCTTAACTTGGGTCTAATACATTCTGTCCTTCCTCCTCTCTCTTCCCTTTTAGAATCTAGGCGTTAAAGACTTCCTTTGATTTTGAATCAACAACTTCCTTGATGGAGGCCACTCCATCATCCTTTTGAGATTTCTTACCTACAGCTTCTCCTTTTTTTTTTTTT
>NW_022196906.1:23852951-23897598 GCF_008632895.1 Mastomys coucha
ATACAATTCTATTTTTTTTTTTCACTGTTACTTTGATTGGTACAGTCTTCTATGCTTGTCCCAAAATTCTGAATCCTACTCAACACAGAGTTAAAATGCCTATGGAATAGGAAGTCAAAGATACTAGATTTCAATCTTCAGTATATAATTTTGTAGCTCAGTAACCTTGAACTAATCAATTAACTCGTTTGAATCATAATGTCTTCAGTTGAAACTGGAATGAATAATGATCTATTTCACAGGGTTATATTTGGGACATCTAGTATTCACCAGGACCTGAGTCCTGAATATGGAACCTTTTAGGCACTATGATTAAATACCTCAGAAAACTGAGCTGGGAGCTTTCATCCTTTTCAGAATAAGATATAAGGCTATAATGAGAGTTTAAAGTAAAGAAGCAGGAGCCTTGACCTGAAATCAGTTTGGCTACCATGATGGTGGTTTCCAGTGACCCCAGGAATGGAACTGGTATCAGAATGTAATTGGCTAGTAGACATCCTCCTGTGTCATTCAACAAGAAAACTTTAGCCCTTTGCTGGGGTTTCAGAGCGATGCACAAGGAGGTGTGCACCTGTGCCTAGTGATGAGCTGGTGCTATTGTGAAGAAACAAACAGAAACCATGTTATCAAAAAGATCTTCTCTTTGTAATCAGAAGGCCACTCTGGCTGCTTCTATACCATATGCATTATTTATGGCCCATCCAATGCAAGCATCTCACTATTTGCTTTCTGAGAAGGGAGGCAGGAAAAGGAATCTTTGACACAGCAGTTTTGAACAAGTCTAAATGAGATGGAAATGAGAGGATGGGAGAAAGAAATGTTGGGGAAATATGCAGATATAAAGAAATAGGAGAAAAGTCAGTGGCAATATGTCCTGGGTGGTGGGTCCATTTTATTTGACCGAAAGAGAACTCAGTATCCTAGGAAACCATCACCAAGTTCCAGTGGCTCAGGATGGAGGAAACATTTGCTGACCAGTGAATCCCCATCTGGGAAATCCATTTCTCAGGACAGTTACTCAGGGACAAAGTTAGTACATCAGAGAGCACTGCCACCATGGAAGAAGAGATGACTTGGCCATTGGCCTTGTGAAGGTCAAATGGAAAATACAGAACAGAGAAAACAGAGCTGAGCAAGTCTATTTCCCCGTGGCCTGGCCTCACTTGGTTGGCTGTGCCCAGAGCTAGAGCTTGGACCTCTATAATAGTATGAATGAGTAAAGCTCTGCCCACCCCTGTTTGCACTCCTAGCCTCCACATAGAGCCATACTCCAGAGGCAACTGAGTTCCATGTCTGTCTTCCATCCCGGCGCATTCACACTGTTTCTCTCATAATCATTATCATTATCATTATGATCATCACCACCAACAACACTAAATCTTTGTCCTTCATTTTGTATTCTGTATCAGGGAACTAATATTAACGGAGCCTCCAGTTAAATGGGGGGCTGATCTTCTTGGTATTTAAATTGTTTTATCTAAATTAAGCTTTACAACCACACTGTCAGATGTTACAATCCCCATTTTACTGAGGATATAACATGCTTAGAAAAATAAAGTAATTTGCCTCAGGTCACATAGCTTACCATAGACAGAGTGAGGGTTATAACCCATTCGGAGGATCTGAGAGAGAGAGACAGAGAGAGACAGAGAAACAGAGAAACAGAGAGTGAGAGAGATATTCTCCTTCCATCCCTCATAGTCAGGCCCTAGAGGAATTACACAATCCTGTGTGCACAGAGACAGGGGGGATCAGAAACATATCCACTTCTACATTGGCACATGACACAGAGACAAGTTCAGATTCAGTAAGTGCCAGGTTTGCCTTTGGGATGATAGGAGAGTAAACTCATCATCTCTGGTATTAAACCATGTCTGGAAGGAATAGTGGATAAAACTCTACCACCTAATTGACAACTAACTCTTAGCCACAGCACAAATCCTCATTGCTTTGGGAATTGATGCCACTGCCACACCGTCACACATCCCATACATGGACACGCGCTCGGGCTCAGAAGGCTTTCCCTTCTCTGGAGGATGGAGACGATGTAATTACTGCATTATCCTACTGGTCCCAATGTTCCCAGTTGCCCAGAGTTTTCACACCTACACAGGCACCTGGCAATATTCTCTACAAAATGCCTACTATGGTACCCAACACAGAATGTTCTCTTACCATTTCTTCTTACTTTCTCTTGAAATTTCCTTAAATCTCCTCTCCTTTCCCTTACCTTTTATGCCAGGCTTCCTAGATCAAGAGCATCATAGATTAAGGTGTTTATTTGTGGAGACAGGGTCTGGCTACATAGCCCAAACTATCTTCAAACTCATGACACAGCCTTAGCCTCTCAAGTGCTGGGGTAACCACAGTATTTTACCATGACAGCCTTACAACGCTGTTTGTTTACTTTTCTATTGCATATTTTATGATGCTGAGGATGGAACTTGGGGTCTTAATCCAAGCTGTTGCCCTTCCCATTGAGCTGCATTCCTAGACCGTGTAAATTTAGATCTTTCCTTCCTTCCTTCCTTCCTTCCTTCCTTCCTTCCTTCCTTCCTTCCTTCCTTCCTTCCTTTCTTTCTCTCTCTTTTTTCTTTCTTTCTTTACTATTATTTAGTTTTATGTGCATTAGTGTTCTGCCTGCATGTCTGTGAGAGGGTGTCAGATCCTCTGGAACTGGAGTTACAGACAGTTGTGAGATGCCATGTGGATGCTGGGAATTGAACTCTGGTCCTCCGGAAGAGCGGTCTCTGTGCTCTTAACCATGGAGCCATTTTTCCAGCCCTTCATCTTTCTTATTATAATGTGTGTGTGTGTGTGTGTGTGTGTGTGTATGTGTGTGTGTATGTGTGTGTGTGTGTGTATGTGTGTGTGTGTGTGTGTGTGTGTGTGTGTGTGTGTATGTGTGTGTGTTTTGCCTACACATATATCTGTGTATTATATGCATGCCTGGCGCCCTCAAAGTCCAGAAGAGGGAGTCAGACCCCAGGAACTGGAGTTACAGTTGTCAGTTGCCATATATATGTTGGGAATTGAGCACAGGTCTTCAGAAACAGCACCAGGTACATGTAACCACTGTGTTGTCTCTCCAGCACTAGATTTAGATCTTAATGAAGCCAAGTAAGAAGTATTTGCCTGTTGGACAGTGGAGGCAGATATCTCGAAGGCGGTAGATTCCCCCTGGTTGGGGGTTGGGGAGTGGAGGATGAAGCACCTCAAGTGCCAGTGGAGAGTCGGAAGAATGAAAGCAACACATAGGCATTGAGCAAGGATTTGCCACAGGCTCTGTGCCCACTGACTGAGATTTTATTATTAAATCCTTCCCTGTATGAACACTACCCCATTTTACAAGTGTGTAATCTTTTGTGTTTAAGGAAAGAAGGGCCTGGGGCATTTTCCCTTCAGACCTATCTCTATCTCATTTCCTTTCAGCCAGCACACTCCTACCTCATTTTCATAATGGTACTTTTCATTTCTTAGTATGCGGACTACTGTATATAACATGAACAGTGTGTAATAAATGCTTATACAATGAATGGGAGTGAATGAATGAGTATCACCCAGTGAGCCTTTCTGACTGGAGGCTCAGACTGGAAGACAAACAGGAGAGCATTAACACAGTCACTGAAAAATGGCTGCCATTGCTCCTGGGGAAGGAGTGCCATTTAAGTTTGGATGAAGGTCTCCAGCATCCCCCCTACATCTCTTGGAATGGCCACTTACGATACCTTGGAGATAGCCCAGTTTACCATCAGCACCACTTCCTCATTGGCGTTCTTCTCCTCACCCCCACCTGCTTCCTTGCCTGAAAATTAGCTGTATTCCAGGCAGAGCTGTATCCTTCTCCATTCAAAAGCTGAGTCCCTCCATATCCTCACCAGGTAACAGACAAGATCATTTTCCTTCTTCATACTTACACTTAAAAAAGAAAATCGACTTGTGAGTATACCGCAGTTTTACCCCTTTTACTGGTATCCTGATACTCTCACCTTTAAATTGAGAAGCCTTCCTCTAGACTCCTTTTTGTTCCAATATAAAATTTACCAATAAGAGCAATTCAGTAAATAGATTTCTGGCACAAAGCGATTGTTATTTGTATAGATGCTGGGACACTTAACATAATGCAGGCAGAAAATTAGCCTGTAATCATTGCTTTCTTTTGGGTCTGCTTTAGATGTATTTAAGCCCAAGAGACTCCCCCAGTGAGTGTACCCCTGGGACTCAGTCCCTCCTCCTGCTCATTACCTGGGGTTTTGTTGTCTCTGACTAGGAAAATTAGGACACCACAGCTATTGAGATGCTTCTGTGCAGCCAGTGGGATGTTCGCTGAGAAGAATGATTGCCACTGCATCTGATTTTAGATGCTTTAATGGCATGAATTATCATTCGGGCTCTTGCAGGAAATGCCAAAGCTGGCGGCACTAAGAGAGTTCCAGTTCTACCCCTTGCTGTTCCTTAATTGCCAAAGGTAGACGATGGGTTCTGCTCCCCCACCCTCCTTTTCTTGGGTCCACAAAGAAGTCCAGAGAAATGAAGGAGCTTCGCAGCCACCAAAGCCACTCTGCAGGATGAAGGGCAGTAAGAAGAGAGCTGGTTCCTCCGCAGGTTTGCTCTTCTATTCCCAGGAAGGGCTCATGGAAATGAATCTCCTGCAGAGAGCACGGAAGAAGAGCCCCATAGCTTCCCTTGAATTCTCACTCCTACTTACGAACTCAATTTCTGCTCCTAACAGCTCTCCTTTTCTTCCATCTTCCCTTTGATAAACAAACAAAGCAATCTCAAATGGCTGGTGTGCATTGAGTTGATTGTGTTGTGTGACCATGAACAAGTTAGTGGTCTATGGCTCTGGGATTCACTTTGCAGGTTTGTAAGTGGAGTGTTAACTCCAGCTCCAGAGTCTATGGCAGAATTAAATGAGAATGTGAACAAGGCTGCTGTACAACCAGAGAAGCTCCTAAAAGCTCATCTCAGGACAGGAAGCATAAAGTACTTTGAATTTAGTGATTTCCAGCCCATCCCCCACCACTTTCTTCTAGGCTCCAAGACCTTTCATGCAAATTCAGAGAGCCTCACTTGAGCCAAGTAGGTAGGTTCTCCTGTGCAAAGAAGAAAAACAATCAAAGCTACTGCAAGTTTTATTTGGATCATTCTAAGAATATGACATGATTGGATTGACAGTTAGCAAACAGACTTCTTAAACTTTGCTTCCCCCTACCTGGCTTCCCTCTGCTTACCTATATGTTCCTCTCTCACACAAGAAGGTTGCCTGAACTCTTTATACTCGCCAAGCCCCACATTCACCTCTCCACCCTAGACTGAATTTGATTCTTCTTTCCGTCTCTCCCTCCCTGCCTTCCTTCTTTTGGATGTGGAATTTCTCTAAGTAGCCCATGCTGGCCTCGAACCCTGATCTTCTTCCCTTTACCACCCTACTGTTGAAATTACAAGCCTGCACAAACACACACTGCCTGCTCCTCACTCACTTTTTCTGCTCTATTCTTTTCCCCACAGAATCTGTATTTCCCTCTCCCAGGTCTGTCTTCCTTTAGCCACTGTCCCCAATTTGCATTACAAAAGCTGATCACAGAAGATTAGCTTATGGCAAAGGTAGGATTTTCTTGAAGAGGGTAAAGGGAATAAGGGAAAACAGAAAAGGAAAGACAAAAATAGCCTCCTCTTAGTCAATCAGGGAAGGGCAGAGGACAGTCAAAATTCACACATTAAGGATTCTGCTGCTGCATCAAATATGACTGAGGATGTGTTGCAGTGTGGCTGGAGCCTTTTCTAGCTCACCCAGGGAGTGTTGCAAAAGAGGAGCTCAAACAGGTGAAAGCAAAAGGATGCCACGTTTTTGTCAGTCTGCTGGAAGAAAACCTGAGATGATTTTGCCCATGAATATGCATCATGCTCATCTTAGCTATCAGCGGCAATGCTCAGCAGATGGCTGGAATGTGTTGAGATCTGCTCAATGCTCTACCTGAATATTATGATGGGGAGGATCAAGCTCCAGACAGGAACTGTCAGAATGCATAACACATTGTCTTGGGGGTGTGGCAATTCTCCATTACCCTTGGACCCAGGGCCAAAGGCCACAATCTTATAGAATATAAAAGAATATAAAAGGTAGTTCTAATGAGTAAGACATGAAAGGGGGCCTGACCATTAGTGGGCATTAATGCTCCTGTTCCCAGGGCCATTAACCTTGGGTTTTTCGGGCTCAATTCCAAGTAGGTTAATTATATACCACCTTCTCAGACTTCTTCTGCCATGACAGCTGTATTCAGTATGGTAAATGTCCGAGGTATCAGCCATCAGCATCAACCCGAGAATGACTCCTTCATCCTTGACTCCAGGATTTCAGTTAGGTAAGTAGGTGTGAGTTGGGGGAGAGAAGCTGAATAACACAGGGAAATCACTGTGCTACTAAAGCTATATATTTTATTTACCACCTCTGTTCCTGAACCCCATTTTCAAGAGGCAGATACAATATATTCTTTAACCTAAGAGGGAGCTGCATGGCTGCATTTTGAAAGCAGAGGCAATGCTGTTAATGATGCAGAGCTCAGGATGATTGAAGGGGATGCCAAGATTAACAACAATAACAACAAAAAACAAATACCAAGTCTCCATTTGCTTCATTTATTAGAAAGTGCTAGCTGTGTGGCTGCCTATGGTGGCCTGGGGCTGATTCTACTGTGAAAGGATGAAGTAATCATGAAGATCCCTTGGCTGTTTCCAGTTCATGAAGATGCTGCATAACACGGGGAAGCTAATGTTCATCAATATCATTCATCTCTTACCTCTAGTCTCACCAGCCATTGTCCCTAACATTTCTGAAATCCCCTCATCTCCAACAGCCCCTTTCCCACCTCCTACCTTCTCCAACCCGTGCTGTGTTGATCATAGCCAGAGAGAAACACTGTATTGTGAAGACTGGTTCACAGACTTCATAGATTGTGAAGACTGGTTCACAGACTTCAGGATCATAAAATGCATGGGCTTGCTTCCAAATGCATTAACTATGGCCAAGTCTATATCCATTTTCTGCAGTGTTAGTACCTTGTTAAGTACCCACCTGAACTTATGCTCTTGGGAGAAAATCTACTCACCAACTTATGTAGGAAAAGAGAGGCTACTTGGTGTTCTTTACTCAAGCTTCTGTCCAGTCTCTACCACTCTCCAGACTCTACTTAACTAACCCCCCTCCAAATACCTCCTTTTTCCTCTCCAACCCTGGCCAGTGCTCTTTATTTGCATATGGACATTCATTTGGGAAACCCCTATTGTGTTACCTCTTCCATTTCCAGAGGCCATCTACCATGATTTTCACACAAACACAACAACTTCAAGCATATATTACATCTACATCCAGCCAGGTTATAAAGCCAAAAGAACCTTCAGGCACGGAAGGGAAGTGAGTTTCTGCCCTACTGAAGACATGACACATTTCGCTCCCACACCACTGACCCAGTAGGGGTAAGATGCTCTTTAACACTCTTTGTCTAGGCTTTCTGTTTTAGAGGCTCTCTGATGTTTCCCACAATCTGCTCTATAGGAATTCCTCATATCATACAGCTTTATTTTAAATCACTCCTATTTTAGAAACTGCTGGAGTTTAGAGACCAATTTCCATCCTTTTTCTAAAGTATGTATGATGTTTAGGCAACTTGTAGACATACTGCATATAAGTTCCATTGTTGGATACCCAAGCTGGGATTGCTCGGAGGAAGAAAATGGGTGGTATCTGCATGATATTGTATTTTCTGGAAAGAACCAGGAAAGCAGTCAGACCTCGAAAGAGAGAAAAGGGGGCCAGTGTGTACTGAAGGCTGAGAAAAGCACTGTGGTTGTCTGCCAACACATCTCATTTGACATTGTCATTCCAGTCCAATCTACCTCTCTAACCTTTACTCTGTTCTGGGGCCATGGGTATGCTACAAAACTTAAGAACATATCAGGGAAAAAAATCAAAATAAGTCATAATTGGAATCAACAATTTTTGCTGTTGCTAAAAATAAATACCTTAATAAATTTAAAAGTTAGAATCATTTCCTGAAAAACCAACTGGTATATCTTCCTTTTTCTCCTATTATCCATTACATTAAAATTCTTTGACAATTTCACGTCTGTATAGAAGGCAATCTGATTCCACATATCCTCCCCAACTCTCTTATCTGCCTCTCAATTCCTCCTGACCCCCTTCTTCCTCTGCCAAATTTCCTCCTCAATGTTTAGATCTTTTTGCTTTGTGCTTGCTGAATGTACCAGCAAGGGCTGCCCACAGGAGTATTGCATATAAGTCTATCCACTAGGGAACTGACAGCTCACCAGTGGCTACATAGATGTGCTACTAACTTCCTGGCCCCAACAACCTGTAGCTCCATGAAGAGGGGCATAGCCCAATGAGCTCCTCCCTTATCCATGACTGTCAACTTTAAAAAAAAAAAAAAAAATCAGTAGCAGGGCAGTGGTGGCACATGCACGCTTTTTATCCCAGCATTTGGGAGGCAGAGGCAGGGAGACAGAGGCAGGTGGATTTCTGAGTTCAAGGCCAACCTGGTCTATAGAGTAGGTTCCAGGACAACCAAGGCTACACAGAGAAACCCTGTCTCGAAAAAAACAAAAACAAACAAACAAAATCAGTGTATAAACAGCGATATGAACAATATGTCCATTGTTTAAATAAAGCTACAATGAGAATATTACCAGGTCATATTAGAGCTTAAGGCAAAAACAAAAATCAGTAATACTGATCCTGTCTCTATAGGAACTTTTGATATTTTGTTAATTTTTTAAATACTGATTTTGATTAAAGACATTTAATTAAATAGTTTTTAGTGTTATGGCTGAGCTTTGGCTCCTGTGTCAGTTTTCTGTATAAGTGGGTGCTTGGCTGGCCTTGTGCAAGCCCATCCCTACTCTGCTCCACGTAGTCACTTGTCAGATCTTCTCCTTTGCCTCCTTCCCTGCTGCCGTGGCCCCAGTTTGCTTGTTCACCATTTCATTCTTGCACAATCTCAAGATTTCTCTGTTTAATGTGGTAATTTCCAGACTCACCCCTCAAAATAATACAGGTCCATTTCTTTTTTCCTCCTTAGAAGGCCAAAGTAGTTCTTTAGCATTTATGGTAAGGAGTTCAAACCTTTGCTTCCTGTTTAGTTCATTTTTGATCACCAAAACAAAATACCTGAGACAGACTAATTTTATAGATCCAAGGGTTATGTTTTGCTCAGTGCGTGAAACAGAAAGTGCAAAAAGGGGAGCCCCAAGGCCCCACCTTTGGTGAGAACCTCATGGCTTTCAAACAACTAGAATGTACATGGCAGAAGAAACACATCAGACAACAGAATGTCAGCTAATCTTTTCGGATCTGAGCTTGCTGTTAAATCGAGGGTCCCTGCAGGAGCTCAGGGATCCCATGAGGATGCTTTAACAGCTTCCCAGGGCAACTTCCCTAACACCAGAGAGTCGCCTATTAGAACTTGCTTCTTAAAGGCTTCACTGCACTTTCTAACACTACCAGTCTAGGGACCAAGCTGATGGAGGGGCAACAAAGATTCAAGGCCTAACACCTCCTTTCTTCTTCCTTTGCCTCAGGCAACTCTTAGTTGGATTCTGCAGGTTCCTTTCTCAATATTCCCTTTTGCAGACTCCCTGAGTAACCCCCGGGCATGGGCACTCATTTTCTGATGCATTGCTCCTGCTTTCTGACACTTCTGATCTCTCATGCTGCCTCCTATTCTTCTCAAATTCAGTGATTGCTGCTGACTCTGCCTAGATGCCGTCTCTTCTTTCTGTCTAGAAAACTTGCCCTTTGTGTAGATGTCTATTAGTGTATCCTTTCCCATTGCATTATAATTGTCTGTTTGTACCTTTTTCTACTCCACTGTGCTCTAAAATGCTTCACAAGGACAGAGCGGCTGTCTGTAATTCATCTCTATATTGAAGACATATAGCAGGTGTTCAAAGCAAGTTTTGTGGTTCTATAAATGAATTATGAATAACTGGATAATTGAATCACCATGGAGAGAATGCGTATAAACCGGGCTTTAGTGAGCTCCTGGTTTTGCAAGGTTGCATGCTGAGCACTCACAATGAGTGCTGCCCTCAGCACATAATGTTCATGGTGAACTCTTTCGGTCCCTGAAACATGTCCTTTACTGTTCCCATCAACTCATGAGTGCAATAGAGTAGGCCCAATATAAAGCGCTCAAATAAACAGAAATGAAGGCTGTGGAGTGTGGGTTATGCGAAGATATGCCCATGTCTTCCACAGGGTTCAGATGATCAGTTTTAACTTTTAAAAATGTTTCATTGGATCTAATAAATAGCACCATCACTTTAACCATCACTGGTAGGAACACTAGAATTAGGAGTTCTTTTCAATCTGGAGTGCTGCATAATAAAGAATGTGGAATGGAAAGGTTATTTTTTATAACAATAACCAGAATGATGAGCATGATTCTAAGAGTGTCTGGGATAGCATTGGCTTAGCTGCTTTTTGAGCATACCTTTGTTTATCTAGCAGTAGTGTTGCTCAACACCCACTGTGGGGGGACACTTTGAAAGATACTACAATACAAGATATGGAAAATAAATACCTTGTAAAGGAAACAGACCAACACAATGGATGCAGGCTTGCTCTATTATGGGATAATCATTATGTTAAAAATATGTATAGGTGTTCAGAGATCACACCAGAATGGTATCTCTAAGTCTTTCACACAGTGTCCAGAAATACTCACCAGAGGAACTGACTCCTGATGCATTTACATAGCCAGAAAGAAAAGACAAAGAAAAATAATCTAGGTAAGAGAAACAACATTTTGAATGTAGAGACATGGTGAAGGAAATCAGGGTGAAGAAAGAGATGCAGCTCAAATGTTGAAGAATTATTGGATCATTAAAAAAAAGTCTTGCATGCATGCAGGGGTTTGTGCCAGAGTTTGGGGGGCATTTGGGGATTTCCAAAGATGACTGATCTGATCCGAATAGATTTTTTTCCTTGAAGAATTATTCTGAAGGTGGTAAGAGAATACACAAGAGAGATAAAGACCAGAGGCAATAAGTTCAGTTTAGAGCCCTGCTGTGGTGTAAACCAGAAAGTCGTGTGTGCCACCTAAGGCAACAGTTATACAAACCAAGCAGACCCCACCAGTCTTAAATAAAATTGTCAGAACTTGTGTGGAGAGCTAAAAGTTGAGGATAAAAGTGAGAGAGGAACTAGAATTATCTGCAGATGACAAAATTGGACTTCTGATGGAGGAGAAACAGGAAGAAGCAGAGAGCTGAGAAGGAGAGCACAGCTTTTATCACTTGCATTTCGGGGACTTCTGATATGTCTAGGAAGAGATATCCAGAAATAGTATCTATGTTGGCAACAGCAATTTGGGACTCATTAGCAAATGGTTTTACCAAGTCGGGCAGAAGGCAAAAAATAAAACCAGGAATACATTAGCTATTTTTCTTATTGCTGCAACCAAATACAAGAAAAGAAGCAACTTTGGGGAGGAGAAAGGAAGCAACTTTTCTGGCTCACAATTTAAGAGGTGATGGGCCATTATAGTGGAAGAGACATGGAGGCCAGGTTGTGAGGCCGCTGGCCCATTGTGTCTGCAGTCATGGACCAGAGGAAAAATGTTGGTGGTCAGCTCACTTTCTCCTTTTTAATCCTCTTACTCTATGCCCCTAGCCCAAGGGACACTGCCCCCACCTACTTAGTGTGGGTATTGCACTCCTTAGTTAAACTGTCCTGGAAAAGCCATTGTAGTCACATCCAGAGGTAAGTCCCCTAGAAAATCTAAATCTAATCACATGGATGATAAAGATCAATCATTGAAAATAGGAGTACAGACACTGTAGCCACCAATGTGGGGGTGGGGTGGGTATATGGAAAGCAGGCCATTGACATAGATGGAGCAGCCATGTCTGTTGAGTATAGGGTAGTCATAACAAAAGTCCCCAAAACATCCCCATGTTCAAGAATGCTATGAATAAGGAAGTCCTATCTAATGAAAAAAAAATCTTCTGATATGCAGGAAGGTCATAAGAAAAAGAAAATATCAAATGCCACTAGTAGTCATACCCTAAGATGAAGATGAAGTATGTTCTGCTCCAGTTTAGACTAGCTAAGGGTAAGTAATGGGAACATTGTAAGTTTTGCTCAAAGTACTCCCTCTTACCCTCTCATAATCTAAAAGCTATTTTCACAGGAGGGTCCCTGAGCTCTTTTCTTTCCCTTTTATTGTTTTATAAATCCTTTATTGGGACAGCTGTCTTACAAACTAGCCCAGGATACACATAAACCCTTTTGATTACCAGTTATAGGCATGTGCCTCCTTCCATTGCTCTGTACCCTGTAAATAACAAGAGACTGATAACAGACTGAGGCTGGACCAGCCACAGCCCTGAGTACCAGCCTACCTCCTTCTTCCATCTGAGTGAGCAAGAGATGGGTGGCCCAACACAAGGACTAGACAAACAGCTTTAACTCCAAACACTGTCACGGGGTTCCTTTGATTGATCGGCTGGGGTCTTATTGGGCCTTGGCTTTTGAGTCCCATCTCTACCACACATTCTCTGTCTGTTTTAACAATTCATCAAATTCCACATGCCAAACTGATATTCAATAGCCACTGCTGAGCAGGCTTGCCAAGTTACTGTTCTCCTCCTCTGGCCTGCTTCAGGTCAGTCTTGGATGATAACATCACTTCTTCCTTACTCTGCCTCCACCCACCTTTAGGGTACAGAGTTCATTCCCGTTATCTTCCATTTATAAAGCTCAAGCATACTTTGGTTTGTCTTAAAAGTTCACATTAAAGAAATTATCTTTGACAGCATTTTGTTTTCTTAAGAAAGTGTGCATAATGCTACATCTCTGTGTTTCTATTACTAAGAGGAATGTATTATCTTTCCTATTTTAGGTGACCTAGCTGTGAACTAACCCCTGCCTCTCTGGGGTCATCAAGTCAGGTCTGGGCAGTAGATTGTCCTCTAAGGTGTGCTCTTGGGCCTTATTCCAGTTTCCCTCCCACCTCTCTGCAGTTGTGTACCCTTTTCCATTTCACCAAGAACTTCAGCCTTAGCTACTGTCACAATCTCCTTCTCCTCTATGAGGACTGGTTAGAATTTGAAGGACTAATCTTTTCCAAGAAAATTTTGTAGAGTACTACCTCAAACAGAAAAACCAAGAAGGACTTGATAAATGGATAAAAATAACTATAAATACAGAATATTCATTATTTTAAACTTCCCCAGCCCCTATCATTTAAATGAGTACCAGGAAGCCTCATTGTTTACTTGCAAATCTAAGATTAATTTTCCAAAGTCACTCTCTCTGACTGCAGCAGAGTACTCTCAGTGAACTGAGAGCTAAGTTACCAAATACCATTTGGAGAGAGAGGCCACAGGATGCTCCAAGTAGATGGAACTCTATGGTCAGAAAAGTAGTTTGGGCAACTGTGAATAATATGCTTAGTTATCACACAAGGAACCAGCGCTACACAGGCCTGGGTACAAGTGTGGTCTGGGGTCTATCCTATCTCTGGGATGTGAGCAAGTTTAGTCTTTGGTGGAATATGAATATTCACAATGGTAGTCCAGCCTTGAGGACAGGCAGATTTATGCAATAGTCCAAGAAGTATATAATGAGAAACTTTACTAAGAGAATGGTATCAAGATGACCAAAATGGATACATTTGAAATAAAATTCCAACTTTGACTGGTTCTAAATGCATCACTGAGGAAAGATGAATATTGAGAAGTCCAGGTTCCTTGCTGGGCAAGTTAGCAGATGGGAGAACTACAAAAAACGAGAAATCATAAGGAAACAGAAAGGGAGATAAAGAAGATAAATCCAATGCTGGCAGTTAAGAGCATGAAGCATATGGTACCTCAGAGGCATCCAGGTGATAGCTTAGCAGAGTGGGCTATATAGCTATAGAGTTTTTGGGCTAGAGAGAAAGATTTGGGAGTTTGTAGAACTGAAGTGGGATGTACCAATGGACATAAGTGAAATTCCCAAGCAGAACACACAGACTGAGGTACAAACTAAGGTTAGAACCCAGAATACTGAGGTATGTGACAAGGGCAGGATGTAATAGACAGGTACTAAGTATAGGACCCAAATCCATCAACCGCATTTGGAGTTAACCAGGAAAAGACGTGAAGTCACCACAAAAACTCAGGCAAAAGCATTTCAGGATGGAAGGATGGTCAGACTCTCCTGTCACCTGTCACTTGTCACAGAGATATAATATGCATATGGGTTAAAAACAATGAAATCACTGAAGTCCTAAAAGTGCCCGTAGGTATGCCAGGACCTATTAATCTGAATTTTAAACAGAGAAATTTTGGTGGCCAGATTACAGCGGGTTGACAGATGAACAAGGGAAATGTATTAAGAAGGTGAAGTTAGCCAGGCAGTGGTGGTGCATGCCTTTAATCCCAACACTTGGGAGGCAGAGGCAGGTGGATTTCTGGGTTCAAGGCCAGCCTGGTCTACAGAGTGAGTACCAGGACAGCCAGGGCTACACAGAGAAGCCCTGTCTTGAAAAACTGTAAAAAATAAAAAAAAGAAGTTGAAGTTAGTGAGGAGGTGTGGGCTCCTCTTTAAGAGTTTGAATAAGAACGGAATGGGGGTAGGCATCACTAGATGATAACTAAGTTTAAGGTTATTCTAATTCTTCATGGATAAAAGAAAATTGACAGGTTGAAATAAAGTATAGATTGAGAAAACATTTCCAAAGAGAGGGAGATATTGAAGATGCTGAAGAGCAAAGAAAAAAAAGGAGAGAAAAGGGGTGGCTGAAGAGATGGGATCCTCTCCCAGAGAGGCAGCTGACACTTTTTCATAAGAAATGAGAAGCAGGGGATGCTTCCCAGGTGGTCATGATGGCTAGTAGCTCTAGGGTTTGGTTTGGCATCTCACTATAGAGGAAAGAGAGTGGAAGCCTACCCCACTTCACTACACTGCTGAGCTAGATGGCAGCAGCTACTGGATGATGTCTGCCCTGTATTTCCTTCTCAGTCCTGCTTCCAAGTGGCTCAAAAACCTTGCAGCTGGGAAACTGTAGGCAACAAATCTAGTTTGCTTGATGGTTGAAGTTCTACCTACTCTAGCCTTATCACTTGCAAAACTAAAGAACATCTTCATTGCTGCCATTCCCAAGCTGCAAAAGGAAGTCTGTGCCACTGTCATAGAATAAGAAAGAAGAGGTTGGAGTGTCTGGAGACCACACCCTCAACCTGACTCAAAAGCCTGCTGGTTCCTCCATGGTCCACGGGTTTTGCTCAGGGTTACCTACAGAAGCAAAAGTCAGAGCATGCAGAATCTCCATTGCAGTAAGAAGCTGCTCTATCACAGACCACAGTACCCCTGCCTGCCTTGGCTCTAGCCCGGGTTTTAGCTGTTCACCAGCTGTTTGTGATTAGTGACGAGTTCCCTGCTCAAGGTCAGAGTTCTGTTCTGTTTGGTGGTCAGTTCTTCAGATGTATCTCACTAAATGGGCCAACACTTGTCAAATATAGTGAACAGAATGTAGAAAATAATAATCACTGTGTAAATGTTAGTTATTAGTATTGATATTATTATTAATAGTATTCTTCAGATTCCCTGAAATCCTCTGTAGTTTCCAGAGAAACTAATAGATTGGAACCAGAAGCAGCTTAAAGAAGAGTTGAGGAGTGGTGATGTTCCTGGGATGTGGTAAATTACTATGGGACTTGGAGTCAGACAGACATGAGTATTCTCAATCTTTATATTGTTTCCTGAACCTTAATTTCTTAGTCTGCTAGATGAACCTCTCATTCTGTCCAATTCAGAGGGCTCATTTTAAGGAGTTAAAATTTCATACATTCATGGCCAAATAGACATAACATTTAAGGATAAAAAATGTTAAATACCTCTTCTCTCTCTCATTCATACCCCCATTTTCTTCTCAGTATGAAAAAGTCATGCTGAATTTGTTTGAAAAATGACTATCTTTCCTAGGACACCTGACACTTACTAGCTTCTATTTGGTGCTTTTATGTGTTGTTCATTGATCTGCTGCCTCTTTCATTAGTCTCTCTCTCTCTCTCTCTCTCTCTCTCTCTCTCTCTCTCTCTCTCTCACACACACACACACACACACACACACACACATGCATACACACACAGAGTGAGGGAGAGGTGGTGTGAGGCAAGAGATAGGTGAGGGAGAGTGAGGTGCTAGACTAGCTAAATCTATAAACTAGGACAACTGTGACTAAGCACTCAGCCTCTTACGTATCCAGCTTCCCTCTCCTCAGATGCTTGGGCATTTGCCTTTGAACCATTCTTTCTTACTATCTTTGCACTAGTTTCTTGGGACTAGAGGGATGACCAAGAACCTCTCTAGAGCTGTGTAATCATACCAAGAAGTGACACTGAAAGCAATTAACACAGCAGGCTGGTACCTTCCATGCATCCCATAATCAACCAGTCATAGAACAACTACCTCAGGAACCCCCTAGAGTCAGCAGAAAGAAGAAGCCCAGTTAGAGTCCTGCAGCAGTATGGCATGTTGTTGTTCATAACATGGCCTCCAGGCCAGGAAAACCAGGGATGAGAGGTGGTCAGGACTGAAATCCTGTCTGTTCACTTAAGTGCCTTGGTCTCAGGAAGCTGGTTGAAAGGCATCGCAACATTGGGGAGTGTATCCATGTTTCCTCTGGAAATCCTCCATATTCAAATTAAGTCTCCCCCTTTTGAGTCATTGATGAGAAGAGCTTGTTCCCGTATGGAGTCCATGGAAGATGTCTGGTAGGAAGACAGGACCAAGTGCTCTGCACAAATTCTCACAATTTAGCAGGCTACTGTGAAGACTTTGACCAGCACTTGCCTTTTGGAGTTATTTTGGAGTTATTTTGTTGGCTCCTGCCTTTCTACCAGCTGTGCTCACAGTAGAGAAAGGCAGTTATCTTAATACCACTACCTCAGCCTGGAGGCCACATCCAGGTTTCCAATTCTCACAATCACTTCCTAACTCTTGACATAAATAACAAAGCCTCAAAAGGCTGCCCCTCACCCTCACTGCCATGCTGCCCTCTAGAATATAAGGATGCACACCTCATTTACTTGCTATCCAACTGTCACAGGGCAATTAATCTTCATTGTTGACTTGATTGGCTTGAAAAGTGCCTATGGCTTTAGGAAAGCTCATTTCTAGATGTGTCTGTGAGGACACTTCTGGAGAAGGTTAAATATACAGCCTGGCCCTAAAGAACAATTCAATCCACAGATGAATTCCCTCAGGACACTATAGAAAGGCAGTAGAACCTGGAAGGTATAGCCTGGTTGGAGGAAGCAGGTCACTGGGGTATGCCTTTACGGCTATATCTTATTCTGACTCTTTCCTGTTGTGGCTCTGCTCTGGTTCCTTCTATTATACAGTGAATAACTTCTGTCCCACACTCTTGCCACCATGATAATCTATTTCATTGTGAGTTCAGAATCACTGGAGCCAAAGATATTGGACTGAAATATTTGATATTATGAACCAAAATAAATCTTTTCTCACTTAAGTTGCTTCTGTTGGGCATTTGGTCATAATTAAACAAAAATAGCTAACACATTTATGGACCCTCTTTAATATAGTGGCTTACTACAGCTGGACAGTTTGTGTGATGGTGCGGGGGGCATCCACCTTTATTACTTCTTAAGTGATGAATTCTAGGTGGACAAAGACTCTGATATCTTCATTTACCTAGATGGACATTATGTTGCCAGGCATAGGGTAAATTCCATAAATATTAGTCATTTGAGTAATGAATGAGTCAAGGAAGAATTTATTTGGGAAAGCAATCAACATTAGCTTTGTGTCTAGAGAAACCATAAACCAAGTTGTCTTGTAGACAAATACCTCCATTAGGACATCTGAGTCAAAATTAGACTGCCCAACAAGAGCACCAAAGAATTGACAGTGTTAATGCATATTATCTACCTGTAGGATCATGTTTGGTCAATTCCATTTGGCTTCCAGGAATTCATTCCATACCTAGAATGCTCCCAGCATTATGTTAGGTGAAACACATTGTAAAAGTCCATGGCTGGCTTTCTATCAACCCTGAGTTTATGATATCCTGAGGGAGGTGGTATTTCTATTCAGGAAGCCGTGTCTTAATCAGAAGTACACTGGCTATATAATAAAAGTTCCAGGGGCCTGGGAATGCAAGCAGTATTAAGCTTACTTCTCTATTTATTACTTAGAAAAAAGCTACAGGGACTTTGGATATATCTTCTTTTAAGTTCACAGGTCTCCAGCCTTTCTCATCTGCACAGCCCCTTTTTTCTGAGTTTAAGTATATACAAGCCAAGAGGAATGTGTATAGATAGGTGTTCATGTGACTCCTTAGGTAACGAGAGAAGCCTCTGGGGATAGCTTAACTGGATCCCAGAGGTCAGGCTGTGAGCTTTCACAACCCCTCCATGCCTTGGGCTATTTCACATCCCCTCTTCCTGCTAAGTCTCTTCTTTTTAAGATAACACTGATGTATGCCAGCATGGATGGTTGACAGGAGGCAAGGTGGACTGTTTTTTCATCAGAAAATGGAAACATAGTACATTTTGATGCTTAGAGGTGGAAGATGAGCTGGTGAAACAAGCCGTCTTGCTGTGTCCAGTCTTATTTTGGAGTGAGAAATATGTCTAATACAGTCAAACAAAAGCCTGCTTTCTAGGGCCTCTCCTCACTTGAAATTTAACACAGAACCTCATATCTTTGTTTTGTAGATAAATGAGAACTCTCTCAGAAGCAGTAAATAAGGATCTAAGACTCAATGTTCTAACATTGGGCTACTCACTGAACAATTCATTAAAATAGAGCAAGCTAACCCCTTTCTATCCACAAGGGTAGCATGAGTGCCATGGGAATACATGGAATGACATAGGCAAGAGATGCTTTTGCCCACGTCAAAGAGATCTAACATGTATGCAACTTACACTATCTTGCCATTCTATCATTCTGCTATAACGATGCTCATCTCTGCCTATTACCATTAAGGGCCCCAGAAAAGTAAGAAAATTTGAACACAGAGCATATCCATAAACTTTATAAACCAAAGACCTTAAAGGAATGGTTCTCAAGCTCCCTAATGCTTCAGTTCTTTAATATAGTTCCTCATGCTGTGGTGAGCCCCTACCCATAAGATTATTTTCATTGCTACATTGTAACTGTAATTTTGCTACTGTTTTGAATCCTGATGTAAATATCTATGTTTTCCTATGATCTCAGGGGACCCTTGTCCCCTCACTCACCTTGGTCCCATCCACCACAGATGGATGAGTGGCTGATTGGGAACAAGTCCTACCTCCTCCCTCAGGTGGAGGAACCTGAGTCCTGAATTATCTGGTTTTCCCCCTTGTGGCAGCCACAGCTGACTGGCCAATCAGCAGCTCAAAGCACAGGGTTCCCAGCCACAGAAAGAGATGTCTGTTCCTCCCAGGGGAGTTCTGAAGATATGCAAACTTTTCCAATTGCTTCTGCCCACTCACATCTCTGTCCCTCTGTTAACGACTCGACAGACATCTTGTCTGTGTTTGATAAATAAGCTTCTCTATTTATTCAGGGGAGTGAATTTGTACCTATTATGATTCAAATGACATTGACATGATATTTTCTCTTTTTCCCCTGCTGTTGAAGCAAGAAAAGAAAAATCCATAGGAAGGAAAAATCACACCCCCCCAAAGCAATTACTCTGCATATTGGTCCATGAAATAAATAAATGCATAAGCTAACGCTCTTTTGGGGTGGAGATAAGGGAACTGATAAATAATTTAGAAATTGTTGCTGCTTCCTGGTTTGCAGAGATGCAGCTGGCATGTGTTAATCTGAGCACATGCTGCATTCATTAGACAGCAAGCAACGTTTTAATTCCTCAGCCATTAACATTATCTGCAAGTAGGACTGCGCGGGGAGTCAGATCCTGGGGATGTCAATCAACCCATTACACAGCGCAGGCTCCATCAGATGGAGTGCTACCTCTCATCGGGGCTGCCTGAGTCAGCCAGTCAATCAGAAGAGACTAGACTAGCAGGACGGAGATGTGACCAGGTGGGCAAACAGTGTGCCACCATGGGCAAAATACAGGCAGGGAGGTAGTATACCATGAGGAAAGTAAGGGCTTCAGTGGCAGAAACCACTGTGCTGTCTTTCTTGTTGGATCAGCTTGAGTTGAACCTTTCTCACCTTCTCCCCAACTGTCTTCAACTGAATATTCCCAAGCACGGACTCAGGCAGTTTCTCTAAAGTTTTGAATACCCACAATGCCCCACAGATATAGGAAGCACAGGAGGGCTAGTGGTTTTGAAGTAAAAGTAGTAAATGAAGCAGAGATGTTGGGGAACCTCACATAGATTGTGACTTGAAGGAATCATTTTACATCCCAACGCTACACATACAAACGCATACTGCATTCATGTAGATCTGGAACATAGTACATCACAATGTCCTTACTATGTCACAAGCTTCAGCAATTCTATATCATTTGTGGCTTAATAACTTCTAATGGTCTGCTGCTTGCAGATCGAGTAATATTGACTTAGTTCGATTTTAGATATCACAGCAGACCTAGTACCAAGTCACAATTCTGCCTTGAGAAGGTAAGAAACCCCTGCGGGAAGACTGAACCACAGCTATCTCTAAATTTGGTCCAATAACAGAGATCTGAGGAATAGGCGAATTGTTTAGCTCCTGTAGATTTGATACCTGGAGGCAGGAAGGCTGTGTTAATGAAGTCCTGAGTACCTCCAGAGGGTGCTGAATTCTCCAGCTACTATGCTCTGCAATCTGGATGAGAGATGTATCTGAATCTCCCTTGTGAAATGGAGATCCGCTGGCTTCTGGGAGATATGACCCCAAACCACCTTTGATCTCTCTCCTTCTCTTCTTCTGTTTTTCTATCCATCTCTCTCTGCCTTGGTTCCTCTTTCTTTCATTTATGCTTCTTTCTCCCTCTCTCTTCTCTTCTTTCCTTTGCCAATGATAAATATATTTCCAGTCATCTCAGCATTCATTATTCACAATCTGCTGAAACTATTCTTCAAAGATGCTGTCGGCCAATAAATAAATAAAAAATACAGATTGCACTGAGGGCCTTGTGTGATGTATGCACTGGCATCTGTGTATGTGTGTGTGTGTGTGTGTGTGTGTGCACGTGCACACACACACACACACACGTACATGTGAGCAGTGAGCTGGAGAAAAAGCCAATGATTCCATTTCTTCTCTATAAAGGGTTGTAAGAGCAAGATACTGAGGAATAAGCTTGTGAATCCCCAACACTAAGATAATAAAGAGAGGGGGCTGGAGAAATTGCTCAGTGGTTAGGAGCATTTGTTGCTCCTCTAGAAGACCTAGGTTCAATTCCCAGCACGCACAATACAGATCACAACTCCAGTTCCAAGGGATCTATGACACCAGGCATGCCTGTGGGGTACATATATATGCATGCAGGCAAAATACTCATACACATAAAATAACTACATCTTAGGACAAAATATACAGAGAAAATTCACCTTGCCCTTTTTCTTTCCAGCAGCTTGTGTCCTTTCTAAGCATACCAGTCATGCATTTGATCCTATTGCTTTAACAGTGAAGCCTCATTGAGAAAGAAGGTATTTGTGGTGCCAGGCCTTGAACAGTAAGCATGTGTGAACCCAAGTTAATAAGTCTATGGATTTAACCAATGTAATTATGGTGAATCACAGTGTTCTAGTGCAATAGTTCTCTTCTTAAGGAGAAACTGAGGCAGGGCTCACACATCTTACACTCTAGGAAAGAGTTCATTCCAAGGAAGCTGGGATTCGGGCATAGCTGCTACTCTTCGCAAACCTCTGAAGCTTGCTACAAGCTTACATGTCTCGGGGAAGGTCACTGAAACATAAAGATTGTGAATATTTTATGGATGGTGATAAGATGGGATAGCTTCTGTCTTGAGGTGACTGCAAGAACTAAATCATACACCACACACACACACACACACACACACACATACACACACACACACATACACACTGCACAGACTTGATTCTCACAGTAAGTCCTGTCTGCTTTTTCAGACTTTTCCCCCATAGCTATGCTCACAATTTTTTCCTGTGCCTTCTCCCTCCATTTCCCTCTTTCTTCTCTATGCTTTGCTCTCCTCGGGTCCCCTTACATGGGCATCATCCTGCTGGGGAGGACGGAGCAGGCATCTGGAATTATAGGTGTTTGGGGGCAGGCTTGGCTAAGTGTTCTGAAATTGGATGGGCAGAAGCCCTGAGAGCCCTGCTGCACAGGCACTCTGCTTTCAGTCCCTGCTGGGTGAGCTCCTCCCCTGAGGGGCAGCTCAAAGGACCAGACCCCCTGGTGGTCATCAGCCATCTGGTGGTTTTAAGCAACCATCCAGGCTCCCCACTGGGGTTTCTGAGGACAGAAGGGGGGCTCTATGGTTCCCAGAATAACGAGGGATTGCCCATAGACTTTTTCTGTTATGCCTAGGTCCAGTGCCTGCCACAAGGCCCAGCACAACCCAACCGTGCTTTGGGAATTGCTGTGGCTCATTCTTAGGGAGACTCCCCTCCAGACTGTCTGTGTTAATGATAGTCTGGTTTGGAATTCTGAGAAAGGAAGAGACAGTGTTTACTCTGAATTCAATACTTCATTGACTTTCAATTGGGGTTTGTGCTCTGCTCTGCAAAAATCACCACCCCCAAGAAACCTCAGATTAGTGAACAGGTCCTGAGGGCTTAATCCTGAGAACCTGGAGAAAGAGAGTCCCCCGTGTCAAGGACTTTAATTCTATGTGGGACAAGATATAGGAAGCTTGCAGCCTGGGCAAACTGTAGAAATGGCTCTGTTTTAGGAGGCCACTGCCTCTGTCACAGCCTCCAGCTCCAGAGTCTGTTATTGCCAGATAAGGAAAAAGGCTGTGAGTTTTCCTCAGATCTCAGGCTGATTCCTGAGTTCTCAGCTCCCTGCTGCAGTCTAGACTATAGAGAAAGGTTGGGCCATGCTCTGTGGATGGGAGCAATGGTCCCTGGAAGTGGGTGATGCAGCAGGTCACCCACTCTTAGGGTTATCAGGGTGCACTCTGCCATGAGCTGCTCACCATCCTGCTGCTGTGTATTCAAGGAACACAAACTCATTTGTCAGCCACGCAAAGCCCAATTAAGAAGGCAATGCCACGATGCATTAATTGCCCAACATGCACAGAAGCCAAATGTAAATCATTCAGGGGGTCAGCCATTCTTGGGATTGATCTACCACTGGGGAGAAGTGGAAGACAGCTACACTCAGGATAATACATGTGCATGCATGTATGCACACTGGCACACACACACACACACACACACACACACACACACACACACATTCTCCGTAGCTTTTAATTATCTCCATGTTAATCTAGGCTCTAGAGATAACCCATTTTAAAGGCAAAAATTGGAGATCGAATTCAGAAGTCTCACCCTAGCCTGACATACTTGGGGGTTTGGGATTTTAGGAAAAGCCATTGCATTATTTCACTAACTTTTAAAGCATTGCTTATTGTCACCTTTGACTCTTTATAGCACTGTTTGGACATTGATGGATGAAATTCTGCCACAGTCTTCAAGAAAATATGCTTCCCAGCTGGCAGAAGGACATCATGCCCCCTTAGAGGCCATGCTGGCTCCCAGGACTCAAGCAAAGGACATCTCTGATTTGTGAGCTTGTTCGGGGGAGGGAGGAAGTGTTATAATGTCTGAGTCTGTAAGTGATCTGACAAATTGTCGGGGAAGAGGAGCAGAATTGAAAATTAGGGTGAAGCAGAAAAAAGGAGCCAGGGACAGAAGGAAATGGGAAAGATGTGGGGACACTGGGGACACTGGGAGAGGCATAGTCTAGTCTGTGACAATCACTAACTTATGAGTTGTGAGAAGGCTTGGGGTTATATACGTATAACACACACACACACACACACACACACACACACCCCACACACACACCCCTCTAATAGAGACATTCCAAGTAAAAGCAGAAAATGGAGACTTAATTGAGGTGAAGCATTACCCCAGCCTGATATGTTTGGGGAGTGGTTGAGGACAGTGAATAGAGAGCACAGACTCAGTAGTGTATGCCCTATGTTGATTTCTTTCCAGTCCCCAGACTTTGGGGAACATTGGCTGTTCTTGTGATGGTAGTTCTTTGGCCTCATAAGTTTCAAGTCTCTGCCATATGTATTGATACCCTTCCTCACTCTCAGCAATTCTATGAGGTGTTGGGTCTCCAAGGACCAGCTTTTCCCTGACACTACCATTAAGAACCAAAAGACTGGCTTCCTCCAGCTCATAGCTAGCCTCTCCCTCCCCACCAGCTCTCTAGGCACTCTCTCATTCTCAGCAGCACCCCCAGAAACAACTTCCAGAGAGTGAGAGGAAACAGCTTGTCCGAAAGTAGATGAGATGTGGGAATTGCCTAGAAAGCCAGACACCGTGTAAACAGCACCTAGAAAAACAAGGGCTGCCGCTTCAATTATGGCTGTCTCTGCTTTATCACCAGCCTCGCTTTTCACAGGTTCATTAGAAATCTGGACATAAATCAGTCTCTGGGAGGCAGACACGGCTGGGGCCACTAAGACCATGCCTGGTCTTAGTATCCCCTTCTTTTGTGAGCTCAGTTCTCTGGGAACCAGAGCCTGATTGATATGTAGCCTGGCACCTCCAGGATCCAGACTTTATGTCAGCTCTGGGAGGCCGGAATCAGAGTGATGCTCCCAGTGTGGATTTTACCTGTCAGTTTCAGCACTGAAGAAGGGGACAGGAAAGAGGGTGTTGCTAGAAAGGTCACAGTTATAAAGGTAGCATAATGCACAGATGCATTACTGGCAATAAATAGCAATTATGTTCAATCAATGTATTATTAATGCATTCATTTAATAAATAGGTAATAAAATATTTAATACATAGAGATTCAATGATAATATTAGCAGCTGTCATTGACTAAATGCTTGACAGGAGCCTGGCTAATGCAGTCATCTCCAGTGTTTATTCCTGGCAGTCACTCAGCCAGGTTCAGACTATGACCTATGCAAATTGCAATTAAGTGTCCACCTCAAGATCACACAACCCTGATGACTCCGTGTCTCTGTACGGCTGGATGTGATCTCCTGGTGATATATATGTTTCTGTTTAGGGATCCTGGCATATGTACCTAATGACATAATTTAGGGAGACTCCATGAATAATGGATAGAAAGGGAGGCTTGTGTGTACACTAACTGCTTCTCAAAACACAAGCGACCCTATCCTGGGGTGGACCTTGGCTATCTTGTAGACTCCTTCTGAAACAGAAGACTGCTGGCTGGAATGTGAAGTCAATGACCCCCAAAGCAAGCCTGAGATCTGAGCACAGTTTCCACTCTCTTGGGAAGTCATTTCTCTACTGCACATAAAGAGGATGAAGAAAAGTTGTATCTGAACCTCAACAATAACTAGTGTCTTCATAGTCATGGCTTTTTTTCTTTTATGGGCAGAGAAATAGCCATGGGAACTTAAGGTCAATCTCCCGTATCATCACTGTCATGAGAGACACATAAAGTCTGGGACTTAGAGGCAGGCCTACTCGAGGAGTGAAGGGCTTTCCTATGGCCCTTTGAGGAAGCTGGAGAAAGAACAGTGTTTTCTTGGCACTTGCCTGTGCTGCAGGAGTTGTGAACGGCATTGGGCTAGGAGAGCATTCTTCACCTCAAGCAGTAGCAACACAGAGTCAGGGAAGAGGGAATACACAATCAAGAAAAGCAATGTTCAGAAGACAATATCTAATCCCTCTTCTTGACTGAACCTAATTCTCAGCTTGAAAGCCTGATTTGTCTCCTGCTTCCTTGTAAGGCCGTCCTATCTCTCACTATCATCTATTTTTAAAAATGAAGTATGATTTACATCTACTAAAAATTTACACTATATTCTCTGTCTCTGTGTATGTATGTGTGTATGTGTGTGTTTTAAAACAAACTATTGTTATGCTGGAGAGATGTTTCAGCAGATAAGATCATTTGTGAAAGTCTGGGGACCTGGGTGTGAATCCCCAGCAGCCATATAGAAACTGGGCCTTCCCAGATATACCTATAATCACATCACTGAGACGTGGAGATAGGAGGAAACTGGGAGCCTATTGGCTCATTGAAAATAGTGAATTTCTGGGTCAATGAAACACTCTGTCTTAAGGAAATGAGGTAGAGGTAATAATGTAGCCTCCATAAAAGTTAATATGGACAAACATATCTGAACACACACACACACACAGAGAGACATTGTTAAGCAATTCCCTATACACAGAAAATACAGGGAATTTCCAAATTTCCCTAGTATTCATTTGCCCCCTCTTAGCTGGTTTTGGTCAGTATATTTTGCCCTCTTCTAAAATGTTCTATGGGTGGAATCATATAGTATTCAGCTTTCTGAGCATATCAGAAGTTCAGCCATGCTGTGGTTTCAATAGCTTCTTTTACATGGGTGAGTGAAATTCTGGTATGAGACAGGTCTCATTCTTTTATCTATTAGCAAATTGAAGTTCATATGAATCACCCCATCTACCCCCAACCCCTTTGGAAATTAGAAATAAATTTGCTACAAATATTTGTATGCAGGTTTTGGGTGAACTAATAGTTTCTTTTGCATTTGTTTATATGTGTGTGTGTATGTATATACATATATATATATATATGCATTTTAAGTTAAATATCCCTTTTATAACTTCTCATATCTATTTTTTGAGTCAGTCTTATAGTTGTTTAGTAAAAACTGTATATTCAAAGTGGATAGTGTAATATGCTGATGCACATACATATGCTGAATTATAGTGACGTTTGCTAACATATTCATTACCTCTAATATGGGGGACATGTTTTTAAGATCTATACTGTTGCCATATTTTAAGAGTATATGAAAAGGACTAGAGAGAGAACACAAGGGTTAAAGGCACTGGCTACCCTCCCAGATGACCCAGGTTTCATTGCCAGCACCTATAAGCCAGATCACAACTATAACTCCAGTTCCAGGGAAGCCAACACGACACTGTTCTGGACTTGGTAGGCACCAGGTATGCTCAGGGTGAACAAATGTATATACATACATACATATATACATACATACATACATACACAATACATACATATGAAACATCTGTACATATAAAATAAAAGTGAAAAAAGAATAGACTCCATTAATAATATTCATCTTAGTCACTCTGCTGAGCTTCAGATCTTCAGAACTTGTTCACTTTGTAGTTACTTGCTTACGTTCTGACTAAGATCTCTACATTTTCTCCAGCCCCCAACTTCTCGCAACTTGTATTCTATTCTTTTTATCTGAATTAGATGGCACATATAACTATGTCTCTCATATGTCTTTAGGTGAGTTCTTCATCAATTTTGTTTTCTACTTTTTTCCAAAATCAAATGTTGTTGACTGCAGGTAAGTGCCAGACATTGTACAGACATGAGATCATGGATACTGGGATGCTATTCTCAGCAGTTGATAGAGGATTGGACAAGTTATCTTATCATAGTGAAGAAGCTGGCCCATAGCACCACCCACCCAGATCATTACTGGGGTAAAGTTGCTACAAACAACCTACAAAGTATTTGTAAGCACAAAAATAATACTGATCACCTGATGTCACACCCAGAGATTCTGGCTCATATGTAACCCCTCCCTCAGGTACATGGCAAGGACATATTTTGTAACTAATAATCTCACTTTAAAGTTTTCACTAATGCTTAAACACATTCAGAGAAATACTTTTAAGATATCTTAAGAATTAAAATTGGTTTCTCTCGACAACTCTTTCTATACAGAGACTTTGGAAAGTACAAGATTCACACTAGTGTGATCACATAGGGTGCAATTGTTCACCCTCCCGTGTTTAAGTCAAACCTCTGTGGAGGCCCTACTTAGCCACTGAAAGGATTTCCCAAATGTTATCAAACACACTGTGCTGATAAGCAAGGTGAAGCAAGTACATGTTCTGAACAAGAGGTGGCTGAAAAAAAGGTATGGCCTGTTACAGTCCCCATCCTCTCTTCTTCCTCTTCTGCCCTCTGCCCTCATTGTTTCCTCTACAGACGATTCTAAAACAGGAAACTTTTATTTTTATAGTAAGTCAGAATTTGTAACTTTAACTTCATTCATTGATTTTGTATTTGGCCTTTGGGGCCATTGAAAGTAGAATTCACAAGAGTCTTTTCAAAATATGAGCAATCTTTAGTGTTTCCCTCTCTGTGCTGATAGCTAACATCCCTCATTGCCTCGAGTTTCTCATAAGAAGACACATTATTCAGTCTGTTCATTGCCAGAGACACTCAAGACAGAACTGTTTGCTGGTGAATCTCCAACTGCTTAAAATGCTGTAGATGGAGTGTATTGTAGACATGTTGGTCTATTACTACAGCCTTGTCCATCAACTTCAGGGGAAGCTACAATGCACTAACAACACACGGTGCTTTCTAGAAAATAATATTCCTAAATATCTTTTTAACTTCAGCTACTAAGCCTAGTTTTCTTTTACTGCTTTAAAAAGATTGCTTTACATAAAAAAATAAATGCCAGCCCATTCTATGAATTTTTCAAAATCCCTTGAAACTCAGTTCTGTAGTACTATTAACCATCCTTTCAAGCTTGGAATCAAAATGAGGCCAGCGAGCCTTCAACATCTCAGTCCTGTATTCATAAAAATGTTAATAATATGGGGTTGAAGACCAAGCCTTGATCCAGACCCACATAAGCCTATGACTCAGAATTCTATAGGTGTGGCCCTTCAATTGGGTCCTCAATTCCTCTATCACTCAAGAGTGATAAATTAATTTTTAAATTAAAAAAGTGTTGTCTATCAAATTTCTCTCTAAGTAACTGGGTATTCCATGGAAGGGGAAAGAGGGCTAATAGGACCTAGACAGAGAATTATAGTTGGTTACCAATGAGCTCAGGCTTCTCTTTCAAAAGCTTTTAATAATCTAGACTTCCTTACTAAAAACGAGCACTGTAATTCAGCTAAAGTTCTTAAGGTTCAGAACAAATATTGAGCATTTCCTATTCTCGGTGTCATTCTCTGTGGACAGAATGGTCAGGCTTCAGTCAGATGTCTCATGATGAATTCATTCATGAGACAGTTTAAAAACATCCCTGGAAGCCATCCAGATTCTTTCAGACATGGCTGATTAGACTGCAGAGAAAAAGGTGAGGGAGAATCCACCCTAGTTACCTGGCATCTTGCTGGTGACTGCAAGGACCCAAGGCTCTTGACACAGCATGTCCAGAACGATAGCTGTTGGCTACTCCTCTGATGGCAGTGCAGATGTCTACCCCTGCTCCATGACAGAAGCTCATGTGTGGTACCATGCTGGCATTTTAACAGTGTGGAGAGGTGGCATTTGCATTTACACATGCAGCCAGACCAGATGCCTTATACACAGGGAAACAGAGCCAGACTCTCCAGGGAGCCAAGTAATGGACTTGAGAGAAATCTCCAAGTGTGATTCCTGGACTAGAAGCCTAAGCACCAACTGGGAATCTTGTTAGAAATGCAAATTCTTTGGACACCACAGATCTACTTATTTTGCAGTTTGGGGACATGGTTCAGCATGGTTGTTTTAGGCAGGCCTTCAAGTCTGGTGCTCTTTAGACTTTGAGAAACATTGTTCTAGCATTTGTCACACCACAAAGTAATATAGATGCAAGTAGCACATCAGCCAAGCCCTGTCCTTACGGTGACTACAGTATCTGTAGGTATGAACAGAGGTGAGCTGTAACTTATTATCATAAAAATCACACAGTAGGCTCAAAGAATGAGGGCGGATTCACAGGATTAATGGATTTGGGGGATGGTTGAAATTTTTGTGGGAAGGTTGGGGAGGGTGTTCTCCACACTCTCCGGGGTACCTTATAAATGCTTCTTAAATGGGGAAGCCCTCTAAGCTTCCAGATATCCACACCAGCAAGTGAAGAGATCTTTGTTGGGTCTCTGAGACATTGACCTGTCCATCTAATAGCCTTTTCAGATTTTCCAGCTAGCTCTGGCTCCCTGTAACCAACCCCTCTGCCTGCCTAAGGCACTCACCTGGTGGCCAAGAACTCCTCTCTCCTCTCTATTCTCCTACCTCCCCAGCTCTTCCCTTCCCAAGCCCCATTCTAACTCTTTTTTGTTGTTGTTGTTGCTGTTGTATTTTTTGAGACAGGGTTTCTCTGTATAGCTCTGGCTGTCCTGGAACTCACTCTATAGACCAGGCTAGCCTGGAACTCAGAAATTTGCCTGCCTCTACCTCCCAAGTGCAGGGATTAAAGGTGTGCACCACCACTGCCCGGCTCTAGCTCCTCTTATTCCAGTGGTGATCCAGGATAGTGAGCTCTCACTCAGGCCCTTCCTGCTGCTATGGCTAAACTGCACAGACAGTGTGACTGATAAACGAGGATAGCATTGTTCACTCTCCCAGAGGTTGGAAGTTGGATATCATGATGTTAGCATCTCTGCATGCTGAGGAGGGCTCGTGTCAGTGCTGCAGAGGGGTATCATCTCAGTTCATACTTCCATGTTTAAACATGGAAGCTCCTTGGATGTAAGAGCTCTACTGCCTCCTGTACACACTCCTCCTCCCTAAACTAGGCATCTCACTAAGGCCCTCCTATGCCTTTTTTAAGTCTCTATTCAACTGTTATTTTATCTAAAATTCATTCCTATTTCAAGGTGGTAGAAGTGGACATGGGGCCTAGTAGGAGGAAGTTAGGTTACTAGGGTAGAGCTTTAAAGCAAAGTCTAGAGCTCTTCCCCTTTCTTTCTCCATTGCTTCATGGCTTGCATGAGATAAGCAGTCTTTTCTTCCACACACATCTATTCTATTGCATCATAATGGACCCTCAAACAATGGTGCTAACAAGAGCTGAAACCAGTTTTTACTCAAGTTGATTGTATCATGCATTTCAGTACAGTAATGGAAACTGACAAATACACTTTCCACTCCTCCTGACCAAGGTTTCTTTATTTTCTTATTTATTGTTATATATTTGGGTTTCCCTCCCTTTTTCTAGAAGGGGGTTCACCACTATATTCTCCCACCAGACTATGCCCATTCATGGAGATAAGGCTCAGTAAATATTCATTCAAGTTTTGATTAGTAATAAGTTGTATATTGAACATCTTAAGATGAATATTGTTTTTTTTAAGTATGAATGAAGCACCATAGGCAATGCTGGGCCTCCACTGTCCAACACAGCGTCTGGCATGTTGCACTGAATGAATTGAGACAAGTCTGAACACAATCACAGAGACAGAAAAGCAGAGGAATCCATCCAAGACCCAGTAAATCCTATTAGGTTTAGCAGAAACAGAGGCCTATTTAAGAAGGAACAAAAAGAAAGAATAATAAGCCTCAGAGGCATCGACAAGGGTCATTGACTGTAGTCCCAATTCAAAATGTAATCACCCCAAAGACCTTACAAGCAGATAGACTATTCCCTATAGGCAAACGCAGTCTGTGATTCCAAGATAATGTTAAGCTGGTATTGGGCTTGCTTTCGGGCCTCCCTTTTCTTATCAGTATGGTTTCCCTTAAAGCTGAGCCAGACTTAAAGTTCTTCAAGTCATCTGCCCCGTGGCACTGATTTCAGGAGTAAATAGCCATTTTGTCTTTATGGATGTGTCTACCTTGGGAGCCACACCAGGATACTTGTGTGGGTCTCCAAGCTTTGAATGAGGAGGATAAGAAGGAAGACTCAACTTCCAGATCAGAGAAGGAAGTGAGGCAATATTGAGGCATACCTAATGTTTTGCTCAAGAGAGTCTCTCCTTGCCAATTTCTCACCCAGTCCAGGTATACCCAAGGAATGGAGCCAATCATCTATGAATGAAAACCTTTTTTACTAATAAGTTGATTGCATCATGTATTTCATTATAGCAATGGAAAGCTGATTAATACAACACTCAGCCCTCTATCTGACTAAGGTTTATTTTATGTTGTGTTGTGTTGGTTTTAGAACCCAGATGCATGAAATTCAGACCCTCTCTACTGCAGCTCCATCAGTCATGGATTCAGTCCTCCATGTGATCTTGACCTTCAACAAAGTTCTTTTTGACTTTGAAACACATTTGTACATCTCCCTTTCCTAAGCATTTTTGAATTTTTCTCTCTATTCTTTTCAGCCTCTTCAGCTAACTGAGGGGTTCAATGTCCCCCTGTAGAACAAGTTCTACGGCAATATTCTACACCCTAAGGTGATGCCTAGTGTTAATCCCATGTGGTCATGCTCTGGAGGAGACATTAACATATGTGAGCTGAGCTTTAGTTCGGTGGCTAGTCTCTGAGAGCAAAAATTCTAGCAGCCTGATCACAGATTGCTATGTGTGCAGCCTGTGGTCCACTACCTCCCGTGAAACTGCCTGTCTGCAGCACCTCCCTGTCTCTCAGTGTGAGGCCAAGTCATGTGCACCCACCAGGCTGGCTGCAGCTGCTGCTTTACATTTGTAGATTTTAGGTCCATTACTGAGCCATCCATTGACAGCACCTGACGCTTTGACTGGCCCAGCAGATGCCAAGCAGAGATTTTCAGTCTTGCTGAGCCTCTGAAATGGAACTATCGCACTAGCATTGAACAGCGCACACACGAAATCAGAAAATTTATAGTCTGCAAGAGTATCTGCAACAAGGTTTCCTGTTTGAGGAAGACAGGCTGATTAAAAATATTAAAGATTGTGATGTCTTCCCCCTCCCTTCAGCGGCCCTGTCTTTTCTTTCTGTTTATCTTTTGCTGGAGGCACATTTCAGAGCTTAAGGCTGACAGTTTCATTTAAAATTATTTAAACTATGCCAAATACAGGATGAGTATGCAGGTGATTTTTCTCCTCTCTGTGGCCCCAGCCTCATACCAAATGAGGAGGCAGATGGAGGCTTGCTTGGGATGTCATTAATTCCAGAGACCAGCCTCACTATTTGCAGCTTCAGCTTCCCATCCTCTCCCCTCCACTCCTTGCACACACGGTGCCTACAGAGACAACTTCCTCAAATTTATTGCATCTGCAAACTGTGTGCTTGCTTGGATGGATATAAACTCTCTACCTCCCTCACCTCACCCAACATAATCCCCAGCCACGGTTCAAATTCAGAAAGCAAGCAAAGGGCAGTGGGGTGTCTGTCCAGACTCAGAGAGGACAGTGGGTGAGAGAATGATTGTGATGGCCTTTCAGAGACAAAGGAGGGAAGAAAGGAAAGATTTCTCTAAGAGAGGAAAGAAGAAAAAAAGCATAATACAGGTAAGCTAAGGGTGTCTGCTCAGGAAAAGCCAAAGGGGGGGGGCGGATATTTCTAAACATGGAGACTGTCCACAATGAGGAAAAGGTACAGATGTAAGGAATAGATAACCCCAGAGAAGGTGAGTAGGAGAAGGATGGAGAGGAGAGATGAGCTCCTCAGCTCAGCCTGGTGCACGAAGCCTAGACATGGTGGGTCACTCCCAGAGGACTCCTCCAGTTCTTCTTTGAACAGAGTAGGACCACACTGTACCCTGAGGAGGTAAAATGAGGTGGATGTCAGCAGCATCACACTGCTCTTCAAAGTAGTGGAGAAAATGCTGGCAAACCTTAGTGACTGAACGTGGTTCAAGCTTTCAAAATGGATATAGAAGCCACAGTTATAAAACTTAAGACACTTGTGTCACTTTGAGCATGTACTAGAACATTTCTTGGTGTTTGCCCCAAATGTACATGTTGGAAACTATTAGGAGGTGGGGTCTCTGAAATATGACTAAGTCATTCTTTCCTTACAAATGAGGCCCCTATAAATGAGCTTAAAGGGCTCAGGTACAGCTCAGAGGTAGGGTACTTACCTATCATAAGTAAGCCTCTGAAGTTGATTTCTAGCATCACAAAAATCAAGTAAATAAATAAAATGTGTAATGAAGGTGAGAGGGGTGAATGGTAGTGGAAGTTCATAATTTGTGATAATTAGAAAACCAAAGCAGGAGTATGGCAAGTTTGTTAACAACCTGTGTTATATAATAGAACCTGTTTCAGAAGGAAAGTGTGTGTGTGTGTGTGTGTGTGTGTGTGTGTGTGTGTGTGTGTGTGTGTGTGAAGGAGAGGGATGGGAGTCTGAATATGTAAAGAGCAGGCAACTTGGACTTCTCTACATCCTGAACCATTAGAGATGAATTTCTGGGTTTTGTGGTCTTCCTAGTCTAAGACATCTCTGTAAATAGCCAACATTCTAAGATGCAATGCCAACAGTCAGTGAGCCAAAATGGGTGGGCATCCTCTGATGTTTTGTGGGCTGTGGATGTCTAAGGAAGCACTCCTCTCTTTGGTCACTTACCTGGCTGAGTTAGGAATAAGGTTTCCTTTTTCTTATGTCTCTTTCTTTGACTTTCTTTTTCTATCTTTAGAGAAAAAGAGCCTCTGTTCTTCCTGCAGGATATAATATTAACGACCAGCTCATAGTTGGATTGTGGTATCCAGCAATAACCGACTATGAGCTCCTAACCTGCAGGGTACTGCAGGTCTCTCAGCATCATTTATTACCTTCGTAGCTCTCCTCCTTATAAGATACGTAAAAGGCAGTTGCAGAAATAGTTTCTCCTCTCTTTTCTTATGTTCTAGTCTTCCAAACACAGTATGCTTTCTGTGGCCACCCCAAGTAGAAGGGATGTTCCTCTCCTTGCACAGCTAAGGGCTGGTAGCCTGGATTCAAATCCTCTATCAAAAATAACAGGAGAGTGTTGTAAGCAGGAAGGGAAACTCAGAGATTCAGAAACTCCACCAATCTCCAAATCAACTTTCCTATTGGAGATTCAGCATCACTGATTTGTAGACAGTGGAAATACATCCTAACAGAGTCCCATGTGCGTTCATCTCTGAGGATGCTGACAATTACACAGCCCCAAAGAGCTGCTTTTCCAGAGAGCTGGTTATTCCTCTCCCTCTTGAAGTTTATTGAATTTAGTAGCATCGTCCATCATCCAGACGTTAAAAACTCCACACAGACATTTGGGAAGTTGCCTGTTTGGCATTGTCTAGGCACCAAGTGGAGGGTATAGGAGTTTCTGATAATCTAGGCAGGTATCTGAGGAATCTCAGGGGAGCTGGGCTCATATTGAGGTCTTTAATTGGCCAAGAGGCATTGACAAAGCTAAAAGGCCCTTCTGACCTCAGGGTCTTTCTAAGGATGAGAGTGATGCCTGTGTTCATACTAACTCTTCATGGAGCATCTACTCTGCAGCAGAGATTTTCATATAGCATCTCTTGTCTTTACAAGATTTCAAGAGATACTGGCTACCCCTTCCTTCATATGTGAACATGCTACCTGGACCAGAAAACCTCCTTCCAATTTGTTTAAGGTAGACATACACCAGAAACAAGCAGCCCTCTGCTAAGGTCCTAGGCTTGGGGATGGGGACATTCTTGGCCTAAATTTTCAGAGGATGGATTCTAAGATACCATTCCCAGCTTCCAAACCTGAGAACACCAATGCAAAGATCTAGCAAGAAATGCAAGTGGGCCACAGGAGAACTCAGCGAGTCACAGATGCTATTCAGGCACTCAGGCAGCAAGGCAGCAAACCGGGAGTCCAGCCACAGCCACCTACTGTGTTTCCATTTCTCAGCCCATTAAACCCAGAAAACACCAAACGTTCACAAGACTTGACAGTGATAAAATAGAATCAAGCCCCCCCATACCTCCCCACCCCTTCTCAATGAGGCACTTGCCAAGGTACAATCGTGAGAGTTCAAGGTCCCTTCTTTCTTCTAGGTAAGGGAGGAGGCATGGTGGCCCACTGCACAGGTGAGTAGAAATGAGGAAGAGGCAGATAGATGTCTTGGGCTTCCCTGGGTTCTCTCCTGGAAATGCTGCCCTTTTTAAGTAAGCACTATATTCCTCCTTCATGATTACTAAGGGCCAGATCCCAGTGAATTAATGCTTAAATGACCCAGGCAGCTCTCAGAAGGATCGTTGCCAGCCACTTCTCTGGTCATCTTTCACATACACTGTAGTCAGATTCAGTTCTACAACCTATGCTCATCATAGGATCCCTGCATCACACTTCAGTTTCTAGCCACCTCCTGCACCAGTTCCTCAGAATCCTTTGTAACTTAGTCCATCCTCCATATGCAACATGGACTTTGTATTTCTTCCTCTGAGTACCTCCTGCTCCAACTAGGCTTATCTTTAAGATAGTCTGGGTACATGTGCCCACTTATAGATGTGCACATTTGAGCCTTGGCCAGGCTTCCCTGTGTCTACAGAAGAGTCCCGTTTGAGCCCCCTCCTCATTCCCTTCCTCTACGGAACTATCTTGTGAGCCCTTCAGCTCACAGTGACTTTTCTTTCTCCTCTCCTTGAACATTACTCTCTGCACTGCATAATTAGCACCTGATGCCATGCTGTCTTCTCTAATTATCTGAGCCATGTAATGCACACCTTAAAAACACTCAGAGAAAACACTCATCTATAAATCTCTACCTCATGCATCTGTTTGGTTTGGCTATCCAAACTGAAAAGCCAAGTGTTTACCATCCGTATGTCAGACCCGGTCACCCTGGAATCTGGGCATTCATTGAGTTGGCACTCCTGAGGAAATACTTAGTGAAGTCTTGGCCTTTCTAGTCATGGATACTTCCACTTACGTTTAGCTAATTCAAGACATAGAAGCAATGGCTTTTGCTCTTAGTTTACAATGAGGAAGCTAGAATTCCTTCTGTAAAGGAATAATATAGATCAAGTTTCATGTATGGAGATCATATGAAATGAGCACAGAGCCTGGGAAGCATTTTCTAAGAACTGACAAAGCCCAACTACTCCACTCCCCTGCTTTTCTACCATGAAATTCTAGTGATAATGTTTCTTTCATTCAGCAAACATTTCTTACAATTTTTAGTTTAGATCTCTCTCTCTCTGTATGTATGTGTACATGTATGTGTGTATTGTATGTGAGTGTATAGTATGTGCATAGTGCATGTATATGCAAAGGCCAGAGGAAGTTGTTGGGCATGCTCTCTGTCTCTCTGTCTCTTCTGTTAGGGATAGAGTCTCTCAGTGAACTTGGAGACAGATGGGTAGCCAGTAAGACCCTGTCATCTCCCTCACATAGCACTGGACATTGGTTACAGACATTTATTACCATAGCCAACATTTTAAGTGGATACTAGGATTCAAACACAGGTTCTCATGCTTCCAGCAAATCACCTCCCCAGCTCCTCAGAAAAGGCATCTATTACAATGGCTCTCAGCCCCAAATTCACATTCCACATTTAGAAAAAGTAGCCGGACTCCTCAGATATCTCAATACTTATCTGGAAGTAGGGCTAGGTAGATAAACACACACATACTCACACACACACACACACACACACACACACACACACATACACACACACGTACGCATGCATGCATGCACGCACCAACACAGGCATGCAGGCACATGTGCATGCAGGTGCCCTTGGAGTCCGGAAAATAGTTTAGACCCCCTGGAGCTGAAGTTCCAGGCAATTGTGAAGCCCCCCAATGTTGATATTAGGAACTGAAATAAGGTTCTTTGCCAGATCTGAAACTGTTCTTAACTTCTGAGTCCTTTCTCCAACACCCTTCTCAGTGATTTTCAGTTACAACTTCTATTTAAAACTTTTAAACCCAGGATCCATTTGTTGTGAAGACTAGCATTAAAACTTGAAATATCCCTTCCCTCCTACCAAGGGGCACAGTCAACAGTACAGTTCATGCCAGTATTGGAGGCACTAGTCAGTGTGGATACACCAAGGGAGGCTACTTGGAAGTAATGTCCCAAACCTGAGCCACCTAGAAACTGGCACAATAAAAATAAATTAGTCAAGTAAAAAGGGGAGGGGCTGTTCTGGAGAACAGGCTCAGAATGAGGGGAGGTGCAGCTGAGCGTTGTCAAATGCAGCTGTTCTGCTCAGATGAGCTCTGTCCAGTAGCACATGAGTGGGCCCAAGAACCAAGTGAGAATTCCTATAGCCAGCATTGCCTGCTTTGTGGGTTCTTCTTTCTTCCACCCTCTCCACCCCTTTTCTTCCACCCTTTCAATCCCCTAACACTAGCTGGGGATAAGAAAGGACAGAGGGGAAAGGGGGCAATGTTATCTTTAGACTACTTCCTGCTGATTAGGGAGCATCAAGTTCCTTGGTGCAAGTTTGATCTTCACCATCAGGATATCTAATATCTTCTTTCTTCTTCTTTGCACAGGATTACTTAACAAATCTTGGCCAAAAGCAAGCAACCAACAACCAAATAACAACCCACGCCACCTCTTGGGGCCCTAGCAGTTTTATACCCTCAGAAAAGTGCCCAGAATTCCAAACATCACACAATTGCAGAAACTATCTACATCTGGCACAATTACATCCCTGCGAGAGCATGAGGTAAATCATAGCTGCTGTGGACAGTCTGAAGCAGCCTCATATCCCACACCTGGGATGACAATGAAACCACTTTCCCATAATATCTCTGTGTTTTTCAAAGAAACAAAATTCTCACTACAAATCCCTCAACTCTAGGCCTGATAGTGAACCTTGTTTTTCTTCCTCATTACTGGATAGATAAACGGGAAGCAAGCTGAGGAGAAGTTTACACGCACAGGGAGAACATACTAGCATATATGGTAGCTTAGAACCTGAGACGCTGTTCCAGGAGACCATGGAAACGATGCGGCTCGAAGGACATAATGAGGTACTCTACCCAGAAACAGGCAAGGAAGAGAGAAAGGAAGTTGTAATGCTGTTGGAGACTGACAGCAACCGTTCCTTTGGGTCCTTAACTTGGCTAAAGCTTGCCTGGAAACCTCGGATGCCGGGTCTTCAAATGCGGTCCTGGTTGGGGATGGGGTAGGGGATGGATAGTGGAGGCAGGAGGGAGAAGAACCCTTTTAGACGCACTCAGACTACCCGAACACTAAGGCGAACTATCAGTGGTTCATTTGTCACAACATGTTTTCCCACATGCAGAGTACACAAATAACACAAAGCAGGCTTTGAAGGACATTGAGGTCCCTCATGGGGAGGACATGATCAGCCAGCACACCTGCATCTGTCAAGCTTCTGGACGTTTGTGCAAATGCACACACACACACACACACACATACACACACACACACACACACACGAGTTAATTAGAAGAGCGGATTTGATGAGAAAATGACAGAGGCACTGATCTCTGAGTGATACTGGACCCCATTATCTGGCTGTGCAGCCCATATGAACTTACAACCCTAATCCTGATGGCCACCTACTACTGGCCCTCTCAGCTTGCTATGTGTCTTCAGGTAAGTCACCTCATCACTTTGGATCTCAGCCCCATGATTTTCAGAATGAGGAAGCTGGACTGTGGTTATCCTAGGGCCATTTCCCCGACTATAAATTCAGAATCTAAGTCCGGTCTCCTTATCCCTGCTGAATACCATATAAGTGAGAAGGCATCACACCTGGCCGCCCTCAGGTCTCTCTGACCTGTGCTTTCAGCCACCAGTGGCTTGCTGGCTGGCCTTTCACTGTAGCTAATCTCATGCATGAGTTACTGCACGGCAGCTCCATTACCAGCAACAGCGACGGTGCTGATGAGAAAAAAAATAAATGTAAGCACCTAATCTGACTGTGCCAATTTATAGCTCAGGGTCCCTAGACGAAGCCTCCCCCAGTCACTCCCTCAGTGCCCACGGTCCTTTGTTTTCCAGATGCTTCCTGCTCACTACAGTATGCAGTCTTCCACTGTCATACAGGCCTTCACTACTGCCCCCTAGAACCTTTGCTGTGGAAGAAGCAAAGCCTGTACCCAAAGTAGAAAGAAAGGCTTCTTAAAGATGTCCATGTGTGATGACCCAACAGGCTGGAAACCATGGCTCCAGCCCCACAACTTTCTATCCAACAAGATGGAAGGTCATTAGCATGCAACAATGTTGTCTTGTGTGTTCTGGCTCATATACATCACTAGCCTGTTAGCAAAAAGCCTCCATCCTGTGTCATGCCTCATGTCCAAGGTTACTTTACTGTCACACCCACAGAAACAACATCAGGACAAGGTGGCTGTTTCTGACCTACAGTAACACTTCTTCCATGTGTCCCGTATCCATGATCTGGGGTTTAGCTAGGGAGAAGGCCACCAGAACATTAGCAATCCCACTGCTCCCTTATGAATAAGAGTTCTGTTCACAGCACAAGTAAATCCTTCTGGCTCCCCATAGAAGGAAAATATCTACTTCCTTTCTGAGCTATCGAATGCTAATAGTCTGTCCTGGGAATATGTCACATTGTGGCCCTGGGAAGGACCTCATCTTGTGCCTTGAGAACTATTTAGGAAACATGGCTTCCCCTTGCCATTCTTCCACAGACCTGACTGTAACTGACAGCAGGCTGGCTAAAGATGAGCCACTGGACAGTAATGCTGCTGCTGAAGATAGATCAGGATGCAGGCATGGACACGAGTCACAGGAGAAACAGAGCAGGGAACTGTCTCTGACTACAGATGGGACAAGACGAGGGCAGGCCATGTCTGCGGAGGGCACAGAGAAAAGGTCCCTTTCTGTTCCTTTCTCACAGCAGAGAAGCCTCTTTATCACTTAGATCTGGGGCTCATCCTCCTGGGTAGGCCCCAGTCCTCAAGTACTATATAGACAGTGTAGGTGCTCCGAGAAGCAGGGCCTCACCATGGGGAGAGTTGGGCAAGTGAGAATTGGTACTGTTATGCTACCTGGGTTCCATCTTATCTGCATTCTCCAGAAATAAGTGCAGAACTCAGCTGCTTAAGGCACAGAAGTACAAGGACAATAAGTGGAACGAAGCTTTGGAAGTAGGACAGGCCTGCGGAGCGCCTGCCGGGATCGCTCTCTATCCTAGGTGCATGGTCGGAAGGCTGTGCATTTGAAGCCTCTGCTCCAGAGGCCTAAAACGGAGATGAGCAATCTCATAATGAAACATCTGTCTCTCCTCTCCTTCTCTTTCCCCCAATTCATCCAATTACCACATCTAGCATTATCCATCATCTCGTCTTTGTGGCAGCCAGAATCGAAAGAGCAGACGGGGGAAATTAATAATAATTGTGGTGTCACGGTGCGGGATGCAATCAGAATTCAGCATGGAAGCAAATACAAATACAAACAAACCATGTTTATTCTTCTGAAAGATAGCTCAATCCCCCAGCCCCCAGCCCCCACCCTGCCTTCCCCAAAGAGCTGCTGATGGTGGAGCTCAGGAAAGAGATGAATCAGCGCTAATGTGGGGATTAGGAATTGATTCTGCAGCCCCAACCCGCTCCTGCTCTGCCACAGAGAGGACTCTAATTGAAATTAGAGTCGGGATTTGGGAGCCTCTGAAGAGACAACTCAAATCCATCAGGGTCCAAGTGGGAAGCAAAGGGAGGGATCTCTCTCTCTCTTTCTCTCTCTCTCTCTCTCTCTCTCTCTCTCTCTTTCTTTCTCTTTCTCTGTGGAAGGTAGGAAGTCTAAAAAGGTACAATGAGGTTCAAACACTGGGGAGAAGCCAAGGAAAAAGGGATCTTCCCCATCCTTTGTCTTGGTTTCTAAGCAACTCCCCAGGGGATCCCCATCCTTACTTCTGTACCACTCCAAACCAAATTGAGCTAGTCCCACCTAGGAGCCCTTATAGCCTGGAGGACTTCTAAATGAGAGCCTGTAGCCAACTATGGTGGAGCAACCTGCTGTCCATGCTGGTGAGGGTAAATTTAGCATAGATCAGACCAAAGTGCAGAGTATTTAAAGCAAAAAATAACTGGTTTTGGTTTTAATAAGCATTATAAACCATTAGAATGCCTGATTACTCTCAGCCTTTCTGCCCGTAGCCCTATGCAGAGGTGGCAACAGTGCCTGTCAGGGAGGTTCCAGCTTTGTGTGGGTGTGGTCAGGAGTGAGGCCTGTTGGAAATCTGTTCCTATCCTTATGTCTGTGCTATTTTTGATGATCAATTCAATTTCTCTGAGGATGTCTATGCCAATATTAGTCACTGCAGAGGGCTTTTCTGAACACACAAGACATCACATGGGGACAGTATTTGGCATAAAGCAGGGATTCAGTACATGTACTTGTCTGTAACTTCTACAGAGGCAGATTTCATCTCAGCTAGGTACAGAGATAGGATATAGAGGCACTAAAGGGGTGTAGAAGGAGGCTGGACCTTTAATAACAGAGTGGGTGACACTGGCTTGAACACTCTTACTAGATATCATTATTATTTCTTTCAAAAATTTCATACCCGTGGCACCCCATACCCTCCTGTGGTTTCTGAACTGTGAAGATTTTACCCACACTCCTACCAAGAAGCATGCAACTTGGTGCTTTTGCCTGTGTATTTATCTCTGGAGGTAGGCTGAGGCTCCTAAGACTTTTTGTCTGGCCAAGGTCTATGTTCTGATAACAATATTCCCCTTCTTCTTTCTAGTAGCTAATGGAAGCAAAGAACTTGACATAATAGTTTCCTCCCAGTAGGTACAACACAGGATAGGCCCAAAATAAGTTGCCCCATGCCAATGTGCATCTGGTCTCTACCACCCACATCTACTCCAAGGCAGGGACTACAGTAGGAGTGGGTGGGGCTTAATGGATACTGCGACATGGTTAGGTAAGGCACTTATTGAGAGCATTGTAAATTCACATCACTCAACACGTCATGCCTTCTTCAAATATCCTCCATTATGACCTAGATTGCATGGTTATACTCAGCCACATTCTGTCCGAGCAGGTGTTAGGGCTTTGCCCTAACTCTAATCTGATTGGCTGGTCTAGATGCTGAATAGCAGTGTCTAGAGCTCTGCTGTAAATAAATTCCCTGGAACCACAGCAGATCTTCCTGAACCTCTGTCACTGACTCTCAGCATCCAATTGGACTTCAATGTTTATTTTTTACTCATTCATGATTAAGTCTGAGTTTGCCACATGTCTTTGAATACAATTAGGCTGTTAACTATGAAGTGACTTTCAGCTTGGATTCTTACAGCAACTGGGGCCTAGGCAAATTGTGATAGGCTCCCTGAGGACACACTAGAATACAGTAAGAAGAGAGCCCTAAAAGCATTTTGACCTTTGAGATTAAATCCTTGGATTTGACGATCTTTGTTAACTTCCTTGAGACACAAGTTACTGGCATTGACTTTGTGTACACATAGTACCTACAGCTGATCTGAAACCAAACCCTGAATCACAAGATTGCTTAGGGCAGCAGGAGGGCTCTCAGTGAGCTTTGGAAGTTAGCTGTCCTGCTGTGCCTTGCCTGGAAAACATTGTTTCCTTGTTGTCTCCCTCCTCTGTCCATCACAGCCTTTATGTTCTTCCTTCGACAATGATTCCTGAGCCTTGGGAAGAATGACTATGATACAGATGTCCATTTGAGGCTGAGCATTCTAGTCTCGTTTTATCTGTACCTTAACCCGTTGTGACTTTCTGTGTTACTTGCCATCTACTGGGAAATGAAGCTTCTCTGATAGGGCTGAGAGGTATGATGCACTAATCTATGAGTATAACAATAAGTCATTAAGAGTATTTTGATTATTATGCTCATTTAGCTGGATAATAGTTGTAAGTCCTTCCCTAGAGACTATGATCTGATTAGACCTGGGTTCCTGGGCTTGATAATGGTACCAATTATGCATTTCAACTTTTGGAACAGGGCTTAATTCCAGTTAGAATGAGATTGGTTACTTTTATGACATCTCTGACACTATTGCTCTAGTGGGCATGTCTTGATGGGCTGGTCATTATTGTAGCTTGCAGATTCCAGAGGGAGGTAAAACTGATGAGTACTTTATTCTGCTAGTAGTGTGGATACCACCTTACAGCACAATGAAAAGCTAGCCAGTATGGATGATGCTCCTAGGTGAATACAAACAGGATTGCTCCAAATTTTATGAATCAAACACTTGGTGTCCTATACTTAATGGAGATGTTTGTTTGTTTGTTTGTTTGGGGAAGATCTGGTGGGTAAATCTGGCAGGAGTTGGCAGATGAGTAAATATAATTAAAATACATTATCCAAAAAAAAATTCAAATAGCTATTAAAATGAGAAAGAGAAAGTTTGAGAAAAGAAGACATAGAGATTTTGGAAGAAGGTGAACAGTTAGGAGAGATGAAGAATGTAAATGTAGAAGTTGCTTCCCAACTGAAATTCTCTGAACATTGAATTTTGGAGATGACTACAAGGTTTAGCTGAATGAGACAGTGTGGTCAGCATACAAACTGCTTCCACCCACAGCTACTTTTAACAGGATCAACCCCAGACTTGAGGAAATGGGTTGAAGACCCATTGTTGACTTCATTGTTCTTTTTCCCTTTATGATTCTGTTGATGGAATGAAGGACCTTGCCCATAATAGACACTCTGAAAATGAGATATAACCTTATTCTACAGAATCTATAAAGTATAGATAGTTCTCTGTCTGTAAGCCTTGAGGAACTGGACCAAGGACTAGGATGTTTTGAGGGGAGTGTTTCATAATTTGGAGTTATTGAAAAGCAGAGGTTTCTTCATTGCTTAAAAGTTTTAGATCATGAGATCTAGAAGAACTCTGTACAAAGAATCAGGTAGCATTTCAGCATTGTGGACTATCTGCCTGCCTGTCTGCCTGTCTGCCTTCTCTCTCTTTCTCTCTCTCTCTCTCTCTCTCTCTCTCTCTCTCTCTC
>NW_022196906.1:23897608-23947946 GCF_008632895.1 Mastomys coucha
CTCTCTCTCTCTCTCTCTCTCTTTCTCTGTGTGTGTGTGTGTGTGTGTGTGTGTGTCTGTATGTGTATATGTGCATGCACGCAATCATGGGAACATGTGCTGGAGTTAGAGGATGGATGACCTTGGAAGTTGGTCCTTGCCTTCCACCTTGTTTGAGACAAGAATTGTTGTTCAGTTCATTGTACACCAGGCTAGCTGGTGCAAGCATTTAGGGATTGTCCTGTCCCTTTTGACAATCACTGCGTCCTGTATAGTTTTGTCATGGTGCAAGATAGAATAGAGGAAGGGCAGACACATGGCTGGCAAAGCTGTAATGGGATGGCCCATGGATTCTGCTGGAGACACAACATCAACAGCTATAACCTAGAAAATCAATGCATTCATTTTATACATCTGACTCAAGGACAGGGCTTATCATATAAACCCAAATAAAGAGACAGGATTAACCAGCCTCTGTAGGAGGTCTCTGCTGGGCAGTCTCAGATGTAGTCAGCCAGGAAGAGAAAACTGCTTGATATTATTGATGCACACAGTCAGCATTTGTACTCAAATCTAAGGAAAGTGTTGATGATTCCCATGCGTCTGAGGCAATGGGATCATAACATGAGTGTGCTCATGTCCACAGAGTATACTCATACAGGAATTCATCCATACCCTAAGTATTCACTTATGATTTCCTCCACTCTCCACATACTGCCTTCCCATTAGAGTATAGGCACATGAGCTACTGCACCCAGCTTTTACTGAGGTTCTAGGAATCTGAACTCAGGTCATCAGGCTTGTACTTCATGCATTTGTCCAACAAGCTATCTCTACAGCCTTGTAATGTCTTCTTTAGCATTAATTCCTTCTGTCCTTGTAAGGAATAGTTGGCCACAGACAGCAGACTAATGAGTAGGCCAGGCAAGAGAACTTTATGAAAAGAAGGGAAAGCCACATTTGACTTGTGTTTGCTAAATCTGAAAGAAAAAACAATAATAACTGTGCCCATAATAATTTATATGATGTTTTCCAAAAGCCAATATGGTTGGATAGTATATATAAATCTCATCTTGCAAGAATTTTTAGAATCTGCCAGGTCCATCATTTAGAAAAATGAGCAAATCAAATATTTCCTTGTCATTTACATTATTATACCTCTCAACAGCTTCCACATCTTTCTCTCCCACTCCGACACTCAGTGACTGCTTACCATATGCCATCTCAGTGCTGACATACTGTGAATGTGCTTCTCCATCACACCCACAATGCTCCAGTCCTACCTTGGAGAAACCAAAGAGACTTACCCAATTTGGACAAGGGCATTCCAGGTTTGTGATGTTCCCCCTTTCTACTTTCTTTTTCTTATCCTTGACATAAAAGAAAATGTATTTTTCTCACATTCATTCTTTTACAAAATGCTCAATGTGGCCACAGCAGCCAAGACAGCCTCCAAACATGAATGGGCAGATGTGTAAGTAGGTACTGATGATTAATTCTCAGACTCTCCAGCTGCTCTACACATACCTTGTGGGTTACAGACACTGTGCTAAAATAAACATTGCACAGGATAAACACAACACAACCTCAGCAGCATACATTTTATTTGAATAACTTTAGAGGGAACTTAAATATTACAAGTAATTCAAATGATATCATATTAAAACATGTCCACAATAAGAATGTTAATATAAATAGTACATATGAATAACTGATTTAAATTCATGATCATAATTTTGACCACACTGTACTATGATTTCAGATTAATGGGAATATGCATTTTCTGCTTCTCTCTCAGGAGTGTTTGGTAGAACATCTTGAAATGCGCACTTGACATGTACACCTTTCCTAATTTTGGTGGAAAAAACAAAGTCAATACAACCTCACCCTTTCTCATCTTCCTTTCAGGCACACACACATGCACACCTGTAATTGTCTCCTATGGTACCCACTTTAGTGGATGGAAAGGCCTCTTTAAGACAATGCTCTACCAGCATGACCTCAACCCCTTCCCTTTTCTGTATCCCTTTTATTTTGTCATTCACTGCCATCATGAATGTTCCACTTCATCTTTTCTTCTAGCTTATGTGCTCATTGACACATTCAAGAATCTCCTAGGAAAACTGTTCATTTTATAATATATCCCTTTTGTCATCCATTCTTTTTACTCCTTTTCCTCGATTAGTTTTTCTTTAGAGCATGAGACCTTATATATTTTCTATCTTCCAATTCAGAGCCAGTCCTTTTTGTCTTTACCATTTTATTGAAATTGGCTCCATTGAGATCACTCAGCTTACTATCATTTCTGGCCCCTCAGGTCATTCCAAATCTCTATTACTGGAACTACAAACATCACTGGGATGGTGGATCTCTTCTCTCTTTCTCTCTCACTCTCTAACACATATCCCTTCAACTTGAACTTTTCTGATTCTTTCCCTTATTTATATTTTACTATTTCTTCTTTCAGTTTCCAAATTGGCTCCTTTTGAATTTCTAAAAACATAATTTATTTAATTTTAGAACATTGATTGGTGTTCTTCCTGCATGTATGCTTGTTTGAGGGTGTCAGATCTCCTGGAACTGGAATTACAGCCAGCTATCAGCTGCCACATGAGCTACTTGCCCTTGTCCAAATGCTGGGAATTGAACTTCGGTCCTCTAGAAGAGTACCAGTGCTCTTAACCATGGAATCATTTCTTCAGCCCCATACTGTCTCCTTGTATTTGGAGGATGAGGGGTCTATCTTTTAGACACAAATAAGCAACTAGCTTCTACTTCACTTTTTCTACCTGAACTCCTAGTTGAACTTAATTATTGTTTTAATTAGCTATATTCATTATTAACTGCTGTATAACAAAATTTCCCCAAAGTTAACAATAGTTCAATACCATATACATTTTTCATCTCACAGTTCTATGGACCAAGATCCAGAAAGTAGTCTTCCAGAGTACCTCTGGCTCTATACATCAAGTGGATGTGCCCAAGCTGTCACACAGAATCACAATTTCATATGAAAACTCAAATGGAGGTTGAGTAGTTTTTCTTTGAAGTTTATTCAAGTGGCTCTTACAGAACTTATTTTGTTGCCAGTTGGATCTTTCTGCAAGGATGGCTCATATCATGGAAACTGACTTCCTCTAAGGTGAATGATCCAAAAGAGACCAATTAATAGAGAGGCTCCAATGGAAATCACAGTACTGTCATAATGTTGCAAGTGAGCTCTTATTATTTCTACTGAAGCCTACTCATCAAAAGTGAGGCAGTAAATCCAGTCATGTGTGAGAAGATTACACAGTCATGAATATCAGAAGATGGGAATCCCTGGCAAGTACATGAAAGGCCACCCAGCGCATTGCCAGCCCAATTGATGGTTTCTGGGCAAATATCTGTATCCCTGACACCTTCCCTCAATTCTAGTATACTCCATGCTTGCAGGACAGATATCTCCAGCTTATGCATTTCAAAAAAAAGAATCACAATTCCTTCAAATATGACCTATTTCTTCCTATTCTCTAAATATGGTATGAGCACAAACCCAGCCATCATAACTGAAAACTGAGAAAATGCATTTTATTAAACCTCTTTTATTCTGTTAAAAGACAATTGGTTTTCCTTTCTGATTTGTATCATTAAATAACTACCCATTTTTCTTTCTGCTACTTTCAAAATTGAGTTGTTCGTGGTGTCTTTCCTGAGCCACAACATCAAATACATGACATTCTGTCCAGTACCCAGCAGACACAGGGTAGGAGACTGACTAAAGCTCACGTGTCAAGGCTGCAGGTGGACACAGGCAAGATCCCACACACACCCTCCATACTGACAGCTGTAGCACATCTTCAAATGCAGTGCTGCTGCCACTGCTGCAGCTTCTATCAATAAGGATGACGGGGTGACAGTGACGCCAATGTGGATGGGTTACACAACCTCATAACAATATGCAAGGTGTGTTCTTCATCATGGATGCAAACAAATTTTCTGCATCTCCTGAGCATTTCAGGCCTTGTCAGAGATGCCAAAAATCTCGGGTTCCAATGCCACATGTCATCATCTCTGCGTCTGCACCTGGAAGCTCAGTTAAGGCTCATCCTCAAAATAAACTCTGTTTGTGAATGAGGAAATCATCACGGGATAATTGGAGCTGCCGGGGAGCATGGGATGTCATTCTAACTGAACTCCGTTCTGAAGCTTCCCTGTGAGATCTAAGAAGCCCTACATCTAATCAGTCATCTAATGAATGACTTCATCCATTGTAGATGTACTGGACACAAGCCCTTCAGATATATCTTCTACTTTGTCCTGAAAGGATACTGTCACCTCCTCAGGAGTGAATCTACTATGTCATCTCCACCAGCCCTAGCTCAGCAGAGAGCCATGTGGGAAAGGCTGAGAGATAGATAGCATCACCCAGCAGCAGCAGCCAGCCAGCCCTATTCCCGCCTGTGAATTCAATGGACTTCCAAATGCAAACAGACAGTCGGTGCCTTAGGACAAATTTAGCTGTGGCTGGGCTATATCATGGATGGCTACTAGCATGAAAATTCATTCATATGAGTTTGGAATATAATACCTGACACAAGATATATCATGGCTGCCATGCTCCAATCCCAGATAAGGACACAGCAGTAACAGATGGAGGAACAAGGCACTTATCTTGTTAGTTGATGGATTTATCTTTTTTTCGCCTTCCCTACATATTCCATAGTGTTTAGTGAGTGGTGGTTTTTACCATGCAGCATATGGAGAGTGAATTGATTTCTTCTCCCCTGCCTTAATTCAATAAGAACCAGAGTGGAGGATAAACAGCTTCTTGTACTAGAAAAATTTCCAGTCAAGAAAATGTCAAATTGCCTTTTTTCTTTCTTGTGGTTGGGATCTTAGTTCTGGGGAGAACTGTTTCTTCAGTGGGGAAAAAAACGGAGAAAGTGAGAATGCTGTATATGATTAGGATAGTGGCATCTCCAGGGTCTCTGGGCCTCGGGCTAGGACAACAAACAAGCTGATTCTGAGGTCATGGTCAGAGAAACACATTCGTATTCTCATGAGGAGAGACAAATATTTGTGGTCAGAATAATTTCAGACATGTCTCATCATGGCCTTAAGGATGTGCCCATTGGCAGGTTTTCCCTAGATCCCTCTAAAATAACAGCAAAGATAAAAATAATATAGACAAAATGAGGGAAACTTCACCAGATAAAGCAAGCTGGCAGAACTGTAACTTAGGAATGAATGAACAGCCCATAACAATCCATAAAACAGAAATAGTAGATCCCCAAGCATGAGTGTCCATGGAAACACCCAATATTGCCTGAAACCTAAAACCATAGACAGATTCAAGCCTTGCTGTGTTTTTGTGGAGGCTGAGGGAAAAGCATAGTAAAAAAAAAAGCAGTAGAAAGTATCCATGCGGAAATATTCTATTTGTCTCTCCCCTGTGTTGGAACCAGACTGTTGTCCTGGAAAAACACAGGAAGCTTATTTTCTAGAATAATGACACAGAAAAATATGGTCTCTGAACTAGCAAACACATCACTAGGAAACATAAGAATTGCAAGTCATTGGGAAGTCTACATGAGATTGGTTTCTCAATCCCCCTTCCATCCATGAAACAATGGTGTGTGTTTTACTGTATGAGCAATTTTGGGCAAGGTGAAACTGAGTTGGACCCAGGCTGAGTTGTGCAGGAGTCTTCTTTATATAAAGGTAGGCACAAGAATAGATAACATTTGTTGGCTTCAAAGTCCAACCTGGTTTCCATAGTGAGTTCCAGGCCAGCAAGGGCTACATTGTAAGATCCTTTCTCAAAATTTGAACAAACAACAAAGTCAATGACATCTGAGGGCTATCCAACAAAATGCCTGGCTGTACCCATCCAGCTTTCAGTAAGTGCCTCCAGTGACCAAGCTCACTTGTGAAGCTTCCAAGAGGCTTTCCAATGCCTTCCTCTCAAGCAAGACAACAAACGAGTACCAGAGAACAGTGAAGGACTCAGAAATTAGAAACAAGAATACTTGAGAAAGTCAATAAATAATCACTTTAGATATAGGATGATGAAATTAAAGAACTATCCCAGAAATATATAATGGCAGCAAATATAAATAAGAAATAATATGAAAACCTGGCATCTACTTAATTTTTCTTTTTCCAAAATAAAAAGATAGAATAAGAAAAAAGAGGGAATTAACAAAAAAAAAAGCAAATGACACATTTTCCAAAATTAATTGTAATGAAATTCAAGTAAGAAGAAAAGGGGGCTGGAGAGATGGCCTTGCTAAGAGCGCTTGTTGTCTTGCATAGGACCCAAGTTGATTTTCCAGTATCCACATTGTGGCTCTCAACCATCCATAACTCTAGTTCTAGGGTATCTGATGCCCTTTTCTTACTTTTGCAGGCACGTGGTGCATAAACATACACACAGGCAAAACACCCACATCCATAAAATAAACAAATTGAATTTATTAAAAATATATAGCAAAACAATACATTTACATTTAAAAACTTATGCCAAGATACTGTATATATGGAAGCAAATTTCAAATCACCGATTAGAAAAATAATTGCTAAAATCTTTTCTAATGGGAAAAACAATACATAGATCCCATACAAGCATACAAGGAACCAGGAATCAGTATGGTACATGTCTAAATAACCACCAAACAGATCTAAATAACCACCATGGAAGTTTGAGAATAATAAGGTCATTCTGGATAAAAAAAAAAATCATTTAGAGGTCATGACTTCTATATCTAGCTAAACTATCACATGAGGAAGGATACACCAAGTCTTCACTATATAAGTCAGCTATACTATTGGAAGACACAAAGGAGATTATGAAAACAAGAACTAGGAAGGGGTGCTGGAAGCAGATTCTAAAATGTGAGGCTGAGATGACTGTGAGTGGAAGTCAAATTCGGTTGTGCACTTGACCAGGAAAGGAACAGCAAACATGGGACAGAAGAAAGACACCAGGTCAATAGCACAGAGTAACAACAAGCACTGTTGAGTGTCTCAGCTGTGAACCTCAACAGGGATTCTTCACAGGAAAGGGGAACGTGTTTTAGAGGAAACAGGCATACATTCATAGAAAACTAAGAAACTAGAAAGTAGAGTTTGTATGGGGAAGTAAATCATAAGTTTCTTGATTTGCATGATAGCATTCATTTATTGACTATTGAGCTAACCAATAACTGTAAAGCAAAATTACAAATTGAAAAACAGATAAAGTAAGTGCAAAAGCTAATTAAGGATGAGGTAGCCTAGGCTTCTCTTATAGATGGGTATCTAGAACATCTTTAAAAGTATGTTATTTAAAATTCCCAAGGTAAATATCTGAAGATATCAACATAGCTTTGAAGGATTTTTAAATAGGTGAACGGAGGCAGTTGTCTTCTTAAAGATTATGTGTTTGGTGCTATTGATAGTAAGTGATGTTCATAAAAATTAGCATTAATTTTTAAACATGTACGCAAGGTCTCCTGACTCCTGGTTTCAGTTCTGTACTCTACTTTTCCTAGTCACATTGGTGATTCTATCAAATGAGATAATTATCTCCTAAGATAATGAGTGGAGATGTTACACTCCTGGTGTTGGGAATATTTCAGAAAGGAGGATCTCTGTTACACAAAGGCCCAGGCCTATGAGAAGAGAGAGAAACAGTCACGAATTGAGGCACTTAGAACCCCAAGGGAGGACACAGGGCTCTGCTTAGGAGTCTGGGCATCTCAGAAATGTGCTCAGTGTTTTTATTTTATTTAATCTTGTCTGCTTATTCTCCTGCCCACCCATACCAGTGAGTACATGCAGGGACTAGTGAGTGTGGTGTGGCAAGAGAGGAAATATCAAGGGCTAGGTGCCTTAGCCAGTTCAGCATCTCTCACAATGCTTAGTGAATCGGACATCTTTTTTTGCTTTTCTCTCCCTGCCTGCTATCCAAGTGATGTCCAAATCAGAGCCCCACACCACTGTAGTGACTCCCAGGAGAGAACTACAATCCTGAGCTTGGCTGAGGGGTGGCTATAAAAAGAGACAGGTACTGCTGATAAACAGCAACAGGCAACCATAATCAAGACGGGGGAGTTTGCAGGTCTCTGCGACACTGCACTGAGCAGCTGCAAACCAAGCCAATATGAATCACCATAGCATCTCCCCCTGTGGCTTGCAGGAGACTGCAGTGCCTTTGGAAGAAAATGCGGGGTGGAGAAAACACTGACTTAGATCAAGCAACAGGTTTGGTGGCCTGTGGGGAGATAGACTAGTAGGGTGGCAGCCTGCTGCACCCTGCTGGGAGACCACATCCTGTGGAAGCAGATTATTCAGGATGGATGGCCCAGAGAGGCTGCTGTAGCCCTCAGGTGTGCACATGGGGCTTGGGGGGACAGGGAGGCTTCTAACACAAAGAACAGGCAGAGCCCACTGTGGGTATCACGGAACCTGTCATCTCTGTTTGAGCATTGTGATAAGGGCAGGACAGGCAGAGGGCTTGGAAGGACCATTTAGTGGGATGTATGTGATGTGCCACTCAGATTGAACCTGCCACCCCTCTGTGTGATCACTCTTTATCTCCTCCCACGGTCCTCTCAAATCACTTAAGGCCTCTTCCCATGTATCTAACATAGCTGTTCCTGGTGCAGTGTGGCCTGGAGGGGAAGCTCCTGGGATTCAGCCCTCTCCCACCTGGCAGCAACTCCTGTCATCTGCCTGGGTCTCAGGTGTCTTGCCACTTCAGTGGTCCACGCCTCTCCCTTGCTCAACCTTCCAGCTGCCTGCTGAGTCTGAGCTACCCCGCCACGCACCCAGCACAACTCGCAACCCTCACCCTCTTTGTATGGATAAGTCCTCTGCATATTTTATATTTTAATAACATTTCCTCAAGTCAATTCCACACTCTCACACACAGTTGGAGACCCTCATATGTTCTCCCAGCACACTGTATTTTTGCTTTCTTGCAATTAACAGAATCTTAATTAAATAATCCCTTATGGCTGAGCCCTCTAATCCACAGTCTCTATGAGTAAGCTCAGCTTGATCTGCTGCATTCTCATGCCTAGTACTGTGACAGGCACCCCATAGTATGTATTTAATGAAGGAGAGGGGAGACCAAAAAAATATCTCTTGAGCATGACTTCAGGGCTTATGCTATATTAGATACCAGGGGCCTATTGAACAAGATAAGGTCCATGTTCTTAAGAGGCTCAACTAATATTTGGGGCAGACTGAGATGTAAAACAACAATTGCAATCGCAGTGCTGTCATAGAGGTAAGAGCATGGCACCCGGGGACCCATCAAAAGGAAATGCAAGCTATTTCAGGAGAGGTTTATGGCATGAATTCATAATTGCATTATAAATCCTCCTGAACATGGACATTAGTGCAATGCTGTGCAAAAAGAAAAACCCTGCTGATATGGGGGCTAGGGCAAATGCATGCTTAATCATTTGTTTACATGAAAGACCCCTAGTTCAATGTGTTCAAATAGCATGCACGGAGACATCAGAGATGTTGATCTAAGTAGTTTTAGCACTCACCAATATTTTCATTTGCTTTAATATGCCTGTGTGCCACACAGTTATTTATTCTGTGTCATTGTATGTCATTGTTATTCATATTTTTCTATAATCATCATTATCATCAGTATCACTGATGATTACGCTAATAGTAATGACATCCAAATCTAGGCCCACAACTGGTTGTCGAAACACTCAGGGCACTCGCTGAGTCCTTATTGCCTGACATTCAGTGTCTCAATTCTGTTTACACAGGAAATCCTGAAGCTCATCAGGGTTTGGGCCCTGGGCATCCATCCATCTCTCTCATGTTCTTTGCATGCTTTTCCCAAGGAGGTTGCTCCAGTTCCATCCTCAATCACGTCTTTATTATATAGATGATAGAATCAGACCCTTTATTTTCAGGGGTCATTATAACACTCCTCTCCTTTCAGCCCCTTGACAAGCAGGTGTTGATGAGGTATTGAAAAGCTATGAAATGTTACCTTCTGGGCAGAACACAGCCATTGGAACCATAGCTCACAGCACCTTCAGTTATGTGCACTAGCATGCACAACACAGGGCCCATCAACAGTCAGTCATAGGTCGGGGAGGAGTTCATAGCGCCCTGTCCATCCCTGTGGGAACTAATGCCTGTTGATTGACACTGGAGGAGGAAGAGTCATTATTTTCAGTTGTGTACCTACTTGATGGTGATCCCATCAAGCCCCAGTGGCTGTGTCTACAACCAAGGTCACAGGAGTGGCCCTAGTTAGACTCAGTCAGCCACAAAACAGCAAAACAGTATGAATGCTGTAAAGAAACTTGTAGGGAGGAATGTGGGAGGGTGAAAATGGTAGGAGGGAAAAAAGAGTGGATGGCTGGTGATAATAATCACAGTGCATTATGTACATATATGAAATTGTCAAATACTATATCTAATGAGTAAATAAGTCAGGCATCCAGTATTAACAGCTTCTCTATCCAGTGAGAGGACCTTTGGACAGAAACATATAGGGATCCCATTTTACCTGTAACTCCACTTTCCAAAGCCTCAGTTACCCCAAGTAAACATAACTAAAAAATATAGAATGAATCAAATAAACAATTCCTACATTTTAAGTTGTCTAATATTCTGAGGAACATGAATATATTTTGCAGTGTTTTAGTACACGATGGAAATTATCCTCTCATCATTGCATCCATGTTTTGTATGCTTGCCCCATTTATCTCACCATGCTTCATCTCTCCATGGGCATTTTATTACATCACATCAAGGGAAGAACAAGCCCAGGACACGTGGAAGCTTGAATCAGAAATGCCCTTCACAGGCTGACACATTTGAATATTTGATCCTTGGTGGTGGTGGTGTTTGGGGAGGCCATGGAACCTCAGAGATATATACTTGGCAGAGGAAGTACATCACCTGAGGGAGGCCTTGAGGGTTTACAACCTCACCTCACTTGCTGTTCTCATTTTCTACTTCCTGTGTGTGGATAAAATGTGACTAGCCTGCTTTCTGCTCCCGCCACTAAACCATGTCTTCCCTGCCATTAAGAAATCTCCCCCTGGAACCATAGAGCAGAATAAACTCTTCTTTAAATTGTTTTACTCACAGTATTTTGTCACAGCAACAGAAAAGTAGCTAATATAGTACAATAGGCATTTTGTAGAAGCAGAACACACGTAAATGTCATTAGAGAAGGCTTATCACAACTGCTCTATTTCATTTAGCTGCTATTAGTTTCTTACTCTCCCTAACTTATAAATTAAACTTTATAGGAGGTGTGTATACATGGGAAATAAAAAGGAATATATGTAGGAGTCAATAAAATCCATGGTTTCAGGTGTTTACTAGAAGTCTGAGAATGTAGGAGCTGGAGAAATGATTGAGTAGTTACGAGCCAGTACTGCTCTTTCAGGAAATCCAAGTTCCATTCTCAGCACCCATGACTAGTGGCTCACAATGTCCTAAACCTCCAGCTCCAGGAATCTAATGCCCACTTACTGACTTTGCAGGCATCTGTAGTCATGTGCATATATACACACATAGTACATTGTATATATGCACATGAGCACACGTGCATACTCACATAGACACAGATGTATGTACATAATTAAAAAATAAAATGAGAGCTTTAAGAAGTAATGTATAAAGAATGTACCTCCTGGAGATAAAAGGAGTTACTGTATAACTTTATGACTTCTTCACAAAAAATGTATTTTAGCTACACATGCTTATTTTGTCATTGGACCAAGATTTATTAATGTTCTAGTATGTGCCAAAAAATTGTGCTGGAAGATAGGATTAAAAAACACATTTCTGTCTGTTCTTTCGAGTCTGAGAACTGAGGACAGATATCACCACACAGTAGGAGGTGAGAGAGAGAGCCAGGAGTCTCTGGCTAGTTTCGCCAAAGAGAATTAAGATGACTTCATAAAGCAGGTGTCGTCCAAAGCAAGGCTTTGAGGATGAGGCACTGGAGACACAGAAGACAGAAAGGCTGACACAGTGGAGATTTCTAGATCAACATAGGCACTAAATCTACCATGCAAAATTACAGAATTTTAAAAAAAGAAAGAAAACCCTACTGTGCTGGAAAAGCAGCTTAGACTTGAAGAGCCATAAGCCTGGAAATGTAAATGCAGCCAAGTTATGGTACCCCTACTAAGTTCATAAGTTTGAATTTAAACTGAATGGAAAGGGGGCAGAGAGAAGAATAAACAAAATATTACAAATTCTAACTTAGGCTACCAGGTGAATGACATGTCCTTGAGAAAGCCAATGAGAAGAACTTGGGAGAAAGTGGTTTGTTTACATCTTGAGTTTGAGTGGGACATTCAGGTAAACATAATTGCTTGGGAGCTAGATACATGAACTAGATCATTATTACTGGAGAAAGGTCCAGTTAAAGAAGTATATCTTCAGATTCATCTGTGTAAAAATGAAGGTAGAAATCACGGGAATAGAGAGATCACCCGGATAGGCTGCAGACATGTAAAAGGAAGCCAAGGAGAACTGATATGAACTCCATGAGAGGAATGAAGATGTAGTCAGTCCCAGAGGCAGAGGGCAACCAGAGGAACACAGTGTCCACGATGTCAAGATTAGGATACACTTTAGGAAGTGAAGGACCCATCTTGTCAATGCCCTCCATATAAAATCACTCAGAAACAATAATGAAAAGATGAGGGAATAGCATTGCCATGATTGAACTTGACAGAGGTCTTGGTTAAGAACAACAATGGACTGAGAAATACATAGCAACTTATGTGTTAGAGACTCTGGCCAGAAAAGGGAGAGGGGTAGGAGGTGAGGACCAGGCCTACTGACCGTACAATGACTTTCAGCTGCCCATTCTAAAACTTTCACTTTAAACTGATCACTGGGGTTCTTATAGTCCTAAGAATCTCACTAACAAATAGGTACTGGTCTTTACTCTTTCTTGCCTCTGAACCTGGGAAGGTAAAGAGAGAGTGAACACCTTTTAAGGCAACCTAACGTGTCTTCAGAGTATACCAATCCACATGTTTAAGACTTTTTTTGGTTTGCTTTAGGAGAGGAAATGGTTTGACTACAAATGCACAGGCTCACATATTGGAAACTTGATCTCCAGCTGAAAGCACTATTCCCAATGGTTCTGAAAACTTTAGGGGATGGGGACCTGACTAGAGGAATGGGTTGCTGGGGTAGGTCTTTGGAGGTATCTCCTTTGTACTCTTCCTGGCTCTTTCTCACTTTCATGTCTACCTGGGAACAAAGAATAGTTTCTCCCACATAGTACTATTGGCGATGACCTCTTTCCACGTACTTAGGGCCAAGTGACCGTAGAATCAACCTTTGAAACTGTGCACCCAATGAAATCTTTCCTCTGTTTAGCCAAGTATCATAGTAATAATGATGAAAAAGTAACTTGTAGAACAAGCTAGTATGCTCCTTTAAAAAAATTATCCAAAATAATAATAATAATAATAATAATAATAATAATAATAATGATAATAATAATAATGATAATAATAATAATAATGAACCTTCTGCTTCAGGGCTGGATACCTGCACAGGTAGTAGATGTAGTTAGTTTATTCAAGGTCAACATCTTTCTTCAGTCTGTCAGGCCCCCAACAACCAGGCCTGCTGCCCTCCTCCTCCTCTTCTACCACTGAAGGTCAAAGGGGTAAAGACTAACTTGAGGGAAGATAATAGAGTGACAGACTCTCATAAAAGAAAAATATAAGAATGGAGGTAAAGCGCTGCTGGCCAGATTAGGTGCTTCGGTTGATATGGTGAAGGGGAATGTTGACCCTCTGAACTCAATTTGCTCTACTGTTTTACACTTAAAAAAATCTTCTAGTTCTTCTGCTGTCTTTTGTACCCCCTAGAAAGCCCAGTGGCCACAGCCCTCTACAACCTGCCTCCTGCCTACTAATTCAGCTGTTGAACAAGGAGCTCTGCGTTCTGACAGGTGGCCCTTCCAACAGAGGGAGAATGGATATCAGGGTCTCTGGCCTTTGGGGCCCAGCCTGAGCTGATTTCATTTCAGATTAAGAGCTACTGAAATGTAGCGATCGATAGCTCAGCTCTTTTGTTTGCTTGTTTTTTTCAAGTCCCCAAAGAGATTAGATCTGATTTTGCAGACCTTTAGCAAATTTAATTGTTTTTTATTCACAGTTGCTCAATACAACTCCTAAGAAGCTAGGAGCAGACAAAATCCCCCCTTGCATGTCGGGCTTCCTGGGAGCTGAAACACTGCAGTTCCTCAGGTATGTGAGGAACACAGGATCGCCCAGAGTGGGAGGGCAGGGCTTTCTGGATCTCCTTGCCATAAAGTATGTATTTCCAACCACACCCTGGAAAAGGATTTCTGTCCTTACTCACAGGACAAAGAGAAAATACAGGGGATTAAAGACTCTAGGCTCAGTTCTAAGACTACTTGACACCCATACTGTAACATTAAGTGTCTTCAGCAAGACTACAACAAACCTGAAGGGATAGATGCCCTCATGACAAAATCAAGATAAGAAGACCTTGTCCAGGTTGCCTCAGGTTCTCAATGATATCTTCCAAGAGGGGGCACCTACAAAGTGCAAGCAGTCTTAGACATTAGTCACAACCCTCACAAAATGTCCCTATTATTATTAGCCATTAGATTACACAGTGAAAATCCAAATTCCTTTACTATTTTGCCACCTTCCTCAACACAGCTTCTGTTGCCTAGGAAGAGAACAATTGCAAATGACTTCCCTTATTCTCTCCAAGAACTCCCTTAACACTTATTACTCCATCTTTAAGAAACATCAAAGGCTACCACAGAACTCTACACATCCATACCCCTCCTCTTGTGGAGCCTAAGTGGCCTGTCCCTAGCTCCTATCCTGAAAGACATCCCTCAAAATCTCAGTAAGGTTCCAGCCTTATCCTTCTCTAAGGCACTGGTAAAGTGGTTGCTTTCCTTCGGAGGAAGCCATGAGCTTGGCTGTGTTACCTGTAGGTTGTTGTAGTGACTTTGGAGACAAGCCACTATGGGATCCTGACTTCTGGACAGTATTTGAAGTTTTTTTGGCCACCCAGCTTATTTATCAAGTTTCAGGATTGTCGAGGTATATTATTTCCTTTATCATCTTCAGGCCTTAATGTCAGAAAGTCATTATTGATTAGAATACCTGACCTTGGAAAGTTTAGCCCCAGTGGACCTAAACTTCAATAAGGGTCTCAGCAAACTGCAGTCTTAGATTCTCTATACTTTTTACAGGAGTTCATTTAAATTATCTCTCAATCTATCACTGAAAGAAACAGCCCCTGCCCCAGAGGTATCAAATATTCTCACTTCAACACCAAGAGAGCTGAGCCTCAGAAAGGTTAAGTGATTTAGCCAGGTGTGAAGCCAGGAGAGAACTCGCGCTTCCCCCTCCTAATCCTGCAATAGCAAGAAAGTCCTCTTCAACTTGGCAAGGTGGACCTAGAAGAGTAAGAGGCTAAAGGATGAAATATCTGAGCTGTGGCAGACCACACAGTAAATTAGCAGCATGTTCCTGCTGAAGAAAACAGAGTGGTTTACAGATTACTTAGATACTACAGCCAACTCTGTGCATGGATCGGAGTAAGATGCCTGATTCAGGTTGCCTGCCTTTCAAATGGGTCCAAGTGGTTGATTCATGGCTGAGAAACTAAGAAGTCCAACTTACAAAGCCTTTGTAAGTTCCAGGAAGCAGAGGAGAGAGCAGGCTGTGTCCCCAGTACCATGAGAGTGGCTATGTGTGCCTGTCAGCTTTTACCCAGGTGGACAGGCAAGTACCTTAACAGGTCACCAGGATCCAATGGCTTTCCCATCTGCTACTTTCTTCCTTTCACTAAATGAACAGAAATTCTTCCATTCTGCATTAGTGTTTGATGTAATGGTGCGAAGCCTTTTTCATTTATCACCCCAGCAAGTAGTCAAAAGAAGCCCTAATAATGGAATACAGGAGGAACGCCATTAGAGTTTATTTGCAAGGCAACTTTAAGCTTGTTCTTCACCTTGGGTATGGAATGGGAGTCAATGGCAAGACTGTTTCAGAGTCAGCCAACCAGGAAGGTACCACATAGAACCTCCATCTGGAGAGGATCAGGAGCAATGTACAGCCCACTTGTGGATGATGTCAGCTGAGCTGCAGAGCCCTGCCACCACATCACTGGAGGAACCTGAATCCTGTCTGTACTTTGCTTCCTGGATAGGAAGTATGACACCACATCTTGATAGCAGTAGACAGAGCTGGGTACTTCATGACCTGGAATTAAGTCCAGGGCAGCTGACCCACAGAAAGCCTGCCATTTTTCAGGACTTTGAGTTAACACTGAATAGATTTGTGATGTCTGGGTTTAATTTCCCCAGCCAACTTCAAACTTTCTAGGAAATGTGGAGGTCTGAGTCTTTACTATGAATAACCTCTCTTATATATTGAAATGTCAGAATAGGAGAAGCACAGAATATGGAGACATAAAAGTGCTGCCTAATTCCCAGATCTAGCACCAGTTTTGCAAAGAAGGCCTAGGGCAGTTTTAATTTCCCTACGTTTCACCTTTCACATTTTAAGACAGGGGTAATAGTGCCTATCTTCTAGAATAGCTTTAAAGAAAAACCAGAATGATGCAAAGCAGTGACTCATACTATAAGGCACATATGTATCCCCTGAAGATCTTGCTATAATGTTGAAATTTGTTCACCTCTCAGGAAAAGCCTAAGAGTCTTTGTCCCCTGTGGTAAAAACACTGACACTGTTGGTGGGGCACTTTGTGTAGAAAGATGTTCTCATATAATGCTTGGTGCATAATAGATGCTAACAGATGTAGTTCTTATTATTGGTTAGGTACTATTGGCCAACTACTCCATACACTGTTCTGAAGTGGAAAGGAGGACAACCTCTGACCTTCAATATTCGACAATTATTTAAAATATATAAGGAGAGATAAACTTTGCATGTAAAATGCATCAAATAAGCAAGTGCTTTTAAGATGTAGGAGGAAGAGTAAAATTAGCCATCTGCAGTGACTTCCTGCATGCTGACGTTTTGATTTATACTGGGATACATTGCAGAGAAGCAGAAGTGGATGGAGGTCCTGATGAAATTTCCTGCCTATTTAGCCAGATGCTCTCTGACTCCACAAGGCTAGGATAAGAGCATGGGCCAACTGACTTTAGGAGATGCCCACTTACTGTGGTGACCTCTGTGAGATTTACCCAAGAAGTTTATCTTGTAGGTGGTTTCAGAAGAACCTCCAAGCTTCTGGCTTTCTACTTAATTTGTGCCTAATGAGAAACTAATGGTCTTCTTACAGAATCAGGCCATGTGACAGCCATTTAAAAAAAAAAAACTCTAACACTAATTTCAAAGCACTGAGTTCCAGTGGTAACATTCCACAACTTTAAAAGCCAAAGCAAACTGACAACCTGATGTTGTCAGATGAACCACCTTTTCACCTGCATCCTCAAGTAAGAAGCATCCCACTTCACATTTTGATCCATTTAATTCGAATTCTTCTGTAGGAAATCTTGGCACAAAATTGAAGGCCTGCAACACCATGAGACTGTTAAGAACTTTGCTTTCTAGGAGCTGGTGAGCCAGCATTCAAATCCCAGCTCACATCCTTGCTCTATAACCTTGAGCAAACTAACTTACATTGCCAATTTCCATTTATGTCTTCATTTCCATAAGAAGGAGGTTTTCATGTATGGAAATTTAGAATGAAAGTAGAAGAGAAGCCAAGTAGGGGTAAAGGGGACCACGGAAAAGTCTAAGGAAGCAAGATACACAACACACCACATATATTTTTATGAAAACATACTAGTGCACGATAGTACAAGTACAGAGAAAATACACAATGAAAATTTTTTAAGAATTTTTTGGAAGTGATTTCTTTTCAATGACTATTTCACAAGGGGATGCTGTCTGTGAAGTCCTGAAGAGCATACCTGGCACATAGTGATGTTAATAAATACTCTTATTAGTAGTGTTAGTAGAGCTGAGATGTCAAGAGAGCAAGTTTAGAGCCAGACATTCAGAGTTTAAATCTCATACACACTATTCACTGCTGAATCTCCACCCTATATGTCCTAGATAATAATGAGGATGTTTATGAAGCCTCCATTGGAGTACTGTTGTGAACACTGATTTATGTTTTCAGGGTTTGGCATCACGCGTGTATTGCAGAACACTCTCCGAATGTTTTATGTTTTAGAAGTTGTTGCTATTATTGTTTCTTTTTAAAAATTCTGGCTTTATTTTTTATTTTTTGAGACAGGTTTACATTGGGGGAGCTCTGGGTGTCCTGGAACACATTCTGCACACCAGTTTGGCTTTTGACTCAGAGATCTACCTGCTTCTGCCTCTTGAGTGCTGGAACTAAAGACATGTGCCACCACCTCCCGGAAAGTATTGCTATTTTTGCCATATTATAGGTGAAGACCTGCAGAGGGGTGATGTTTATGGCTGATGGACTAAATATCCCTAAATTCAGATGGTAGAATGCTATCCTTTGATATCTCAAAATATGACCATTTGGGGATATGTGTTTAAAAAGAATGACTTCCTTAGAATGAGGACATTAAGGTAGGCCCTTATCCAACTTGATGGGCATCTTTTTTTTTTTCACTTTTCTTTTTTTTTTATTTTCTTTATTTACATGTAAATTTTTCCATGCCCAGTTTCCCCTCCAAAAAACAAAGAAACAAACAAAAACAACCAAAACAAACCCCTGTTGCCTCCCACTTCCCCATGCCTGCCACCCCGCCCTCTCCCACTTTCTGGCCCTGGCATTCCCCTACATGGGGCACAGAACCTTCACAGGGCCGAGGTCCTCTCCTCCTATTGATGATCAAATTTTCAATCCTCTACTATACACATGCTGCCTGAACAATCAGACCCCTCCATGTTTGATGGGCATCTTTATAAAAAAGAACAATTAGGATTTTATACACAACTGTACCGGCTGGTTTTATATGCCAACTTGACACAGGCCGGACTTATCACAGAAAAGGGAGTTTCAGTTGAGGAAGTGCCTCCATGAGATCCAGCTGTGGGATTTTCTCAATTAGCGATCAAGGGGGTAGGGTCCCTTGTAGGTGGTGTCATCCCTGGGCTGGAATTCTTGGGTTCTATAAGAGAGCAGGCTGAGCAAGCCAGAGGAAGCAAGCCAGTCAGGAGCATCCCTCCATGGCCTCTGCATCAGCTCCTGCTTCCTGACCTGCTTGAGTTCCAGTCCTGACTTCCTTTGGTGATAAACAGCAATGTGGAAGTAAGCTGAATAAACCCTTTCCTTCCCAACTTGCTTCTGGTCATGATGTTTGTGCAGGAATAAAAACCCTGACTAAAACAACAATCCAAGTACAGTTGCATGGGAGTTCAGCCAGGTAATATCTCTGTACAAGCCAAGGGAGAACAAGCTTGGAAGGAAAACAAAGCTACTGATCTTGGACCTCCATCCTTGAGAGCTGTGAAGATACATTTCTACTATTAAAAAGGTCCAGTTTTGATGCTTTTGCAATGGCAGCCAGAGCCAAGCAAGAAGGGTGGGTGAATTTTTTGTCATCCTTGACCACTAAGCCAAAAGTATGGAAGTCTGGAAGTCCTAAGTATTGACAATGGAAGGTCATAGCTAGCCAAAGTTTTCAATCTCATGCTTAGAAGCATAGAGTGAATCCACAGAGCTAGAGAGGCATCATGTGAACACTTATGGGAAGGGGAAGAAGGAGTAAACATGGCAAATAGAAGGGGCACTTGTGGGGTGCCCCTTCTGTCCACACCTGTCCAATCTGGATTGGACATGGGTTGGGGTCAACAGTAGAAAGTTCTGCATGGAGTTATATAGTTTCAGGCATGAATGACAGATATCTAAATAGAGGATTTAGCAGAAGACAAGGGATGAGGCACCAGGGCAATGGCCAAATTTTGAGCTATTTGGCAAGAAATTCTCAGATGCTCAAAACTGCTTATCAGAAACTTAAGGTCTCCTTTTATCAATGTCATTAGAATGAATTGGGCAGATATCTGTACCATCAACTACATCATAGCCAAAGCGTGGCACTCAGGTCTGAACACAGAGTTCCCTGGGCTGTTATTGGCTGTACCACTAAGGAAGCTGGCCTGGAGTAAGAGTGAGATGGAGACATTCCCCAACCCCAAGATCTCATCCAAAGATGGGCAAGAGTTAGGACTGCTCTCTCCCTGCTCTTACCCTATATGTTCCTGTGCATGACCTCTATGCCCACCACCTCTGAGGACAGTCACATAGTCTACAAATTAGAGGTTCAATGTCCTTTCTCCCAATTACAATTCCTCTTCATGTAAATGAACCATCCTCAGCACCTCACTCTCAGCCAATCACATATACCCATCCTGGAAATCCCTGCCCACTCCCCAAGATATTTATATCCCTTGCTCACCTCAAATAAAGTTGAGCTGTCTTTCTGAAGCAGATTCCGAAGTTAATCCATCCATTGGTACCTCATGAGCTTCCTAATCCTGTGCCCCTACCTCCAACTGACCCTTTGGCTCTGTTCCCCTCACCTCACCCTTGTGGACCCCGAGGACCAATGACTCACAAGGAAGGGGAGATCCACAGGTTGTTTGACCCACTGACTCTTCAGCTTATGTTTTTGACCATTGTCCATTCACAGGACATCTGAAAAGTTAAAAAAAATCTCTGTAGAGCATTTAAATCTCAGTTATAATGAAAGTAAAGTACACACATAGGCACGGCACTTATTAGCAAGGCAGTCACCATAACACACTTAGGAGAAAAAGGAATTCTCATGTGTATTCATAAAGAGAACAAAAGAGGTAACCTTCAGTAATCACCTTGCTAAGTGTGCGTCTTTGCAGCTAAGGTAGATAGTTCTTAATGAACATAGGTAGGTTAGCACATACTAGCTTCTTTAAATGTAAAAGGTAGCCTGGAAGCCTGAACCAGGCACAAAGGAGGAGACAATTCTGAGAAAGTGAGTCTTGACTTACCTCACTCCCTGTCATCTCTCCTTCCAGCCCTCAGGGAAGCGAACTGGAACCGCATAGACAGTAACTTCCTTAAATGAGCCCTAATTAAGCCTCTGTTCCTGAAGCCTGTCTGGAGGGTTACCACATTATTAGCCTTGGTTCCAAAGAAAGAGTCTGTGTAGGAAGAAGGTCAGAGAATCATCTCGGGCCTTTAGCCTCTCCTGTCCTTTAGGCAGGGCCACATACTGGCTGACTCACTAGAGAGGGCCATCAGGTAGATAGGATTCTGAGTCTTCAGTGGACACCACTGTCCTTTCCTTTATGGGCAAATTCTACTTGCTTTACAGAGGGAAGGAAAGCAGTTCAAGGTTTTGGAGAGCTAGAGCCAGAGTAAGAGCAATAAGCCATTCTGGCCAAGGGTAGTAACTGCCGATCTTCGTGGTAGACGCCCACACAGATATGGATTTAATTAGGGGAAGATCCTAATCCTGGAACACTCTTGCTTTCTTCCTACCTCAAGGCCATCTCATATAAAACTCTATTTTATGAATAACAATGCAAGCGATACATTAAATAGTACTATAATAGAATGATTTGAGAGAGTTTTAAACAGAAAAATAAGAGAAAAATTTCAGGTTAGAAAAATTGCTGTCCTCGGAGCATTTTTTTTTTAACATCGCTTTTTCTAAGTGGGTCAATGCAAAAAAAAAAAAAAAATGTATTCAGTGACTAGTTGTGTCTAGTTCCCATTGCACTAATGGCCCATGGAATTAAAAAGAAAGTTCAACGTTCACAATTACTTCCTCAAAGGGATAACACAGGTTCAATTCTTCTGGAATGCAAAACTGGTTCTTGCTACTTCATTACACAGAATGTCGAGCTCACATATTCACTACCCCACTACACTCCAAATATATGGTGGAGTTGAAACCAGAAAAGATAGCTTTGTATCTTTTTTCATGACTAATAAAAATTTAAAAAGAAATTTGAAAGGCCATCTCAGGCTCGGTAGGTTCCTCACGATCTCCAGATTCTGAAGGACAGATTCCTTCCTGTCTCAGAACAGAACTGGACTTGAAGTAGCCAGGAGTGTGATACTCAGAGAAAGGTCATCATGGACAATGTGGAGGATGCTCTATTGTGGGCCAGTATGGAGCAGAGAAAGCTTTAAATTACCAAGGGCCATCTAACCAGATATTTGCCAATGAGTCCTCACTGGTTCTCAAAAGCTATGACTCTTACCACTACTGCTGTTTTTACTAAAATTGACTTTTATAAAAATAGAAAGAGAAATCAAGTAAATTCCTTGTTTGCTTTCTGGGCCATCTCCCAAACTTACCCAATGCTAGAGGTACAAGCTTTAAATTTCTTAGTTCACTCTTTGGTTAAAGTGGGGGGTGGATCTCAGAGCAGCACTTCAAGAGGGCAAATCCTGAAGCAGGTCTCAACCCCAGGTAGTAGGCAGCAGGGATGCCAAGAAAGATCCTAATATCTTGCATGTTAAATAAGCCTCGAGCCTCAAAAATTCATCATAGTTACTGCTTTATTACATTCCCATTTATGGTGTAACAAATTACCTTGACCTTATGACTTAAAAGAACACAAAGGCACTATCTTAGAGTTTTGGAGGATTCAAGTCTAAAGCAGTCTTGCAGAGTTAAGGTCAAAAGTCAGCAGGCCTGGCCACTTCTGAAGGCTCCGTGGTAGAAAATCAGCGTCTGTGCTCTTTGGGGCTAGTTAAGGTAGCCCACAGGTCTTGGCGCCTGGCCACTCTCTGCATCTTTAACTGTTCGCAGCCCAGAATATGTATCTTGTGTCTGCTTTTGGCTTTCTTGCCTTTTTCTTGCAAGGGCATGTGCCAATGTCTGGCCCTACCTGGATGATTCTGAATAACCTCTGTTTCCAGATTCTTCACCTAATGAGCTCCGATGAGTCTCCTTTGCCATATGAACTGTTGTGGCTATGGGGTCCAGGCACTAGGGAATGGACCTGAGCTTAGGCTGCTTTTCAGCAGAGGATATTCACATTGATAAACTTGTTTTGATGCTGGGTAAGAGTAGGATTAGTTGATTAGTAGGATTACTGGAACTGGTACTGATCATTGTCACCAAAGGAAGAGGAAGGTGGATGAAGACTTCCTGGCAAAACACACCAGAGCCCAGAGATGCTCCTGGTCTCAGAAGGCTCCAGCTGAACTTCCCAGGAAGGGACATACCTTTGGGTCTGATCTAAACTAATGCTCCCATCAAACCTTCTGGTGAATCTCCCTACATCTGCTGCTGCCTTGCTCCAGTTTCATTTGCACACAGTGGCTGAGAGCCCTTTAGAATTCCGTGGCTCCCTGCAGTATCTTGTCATTAGACTTAAGATGAAGCCGGGTTGCTTTTTTGTGGCTTCAAATTCCTGCATGTTCTGGCTTCTGCCCCTGTCTTTCACGGTGTTTCATTCTCTCTCCAAAGAACTCAGCCAAGCCTCAAGGGTTTCAGTTCCTTGAGACTTCTGACATGTTTCCTGGCTTGACCTCCTCAAGTTCTTCCTACTGTCTTCAGAGCTGCATGGACGATGCTCCATTGGACCCTCACAACCTACAGACCTGAGCAAAGACGCGACGCAGGCTCTTTTCCAATTTCCCTGTGGACTATTCCCACTTCAGAATGCTACCCCAACTCATTCCATCTTCTTTCATTGACTGGGTTGTTAAAGTTACCACAACTTGCAATTATGAATTAGTGGCTGATTTATGTACAGATGCAAAGTATAAAATCGGATGGATAATTCACCAACAGCTCAGCTGCTCTTCTAGGACCAATGGTTGTCCAACTAAACTCCAAGCTAATGGCAAGGACCCAAACCAAGTCTGTTTCCTTCACAAATGTGTAATTAGCCTTTAGCACAATGTTAATGGATGTGTGTAATTTCACAAATACCCTCATGTTACAAATGAGGAGATCGAGAACACAAAAGATTTGGTGACTGACCCAAAGCCTCATGACAATATTGAAATCGAGCCCAGGCTAGAAAGCAGATCTCCCGACTGCTAATCCTAGCATTTCCTACCACCAAAGGAAATCAAATAAAACATATGAGAAACTGGGGGAGTTGTTTGCTTGCTTTGTTTTGTTCTCGTCTGTCTTTTGTTGGCACTTCTCCGCTGCCATCCCCCTTCAGTCTTCCAGCCCATTCCCTAATTTAAATTCTGTCTAAAGAGAGGGTGCATGATGAATTAAAAGCAACATGGTAGATGTCTCTCCTGATTGTCAAGTCAGACGGATGGGATAAGTGAATGAGTGAGGGGATGCACAAAAAGATTGGAGGGTTAAAGGAGACCCTGAAGCTGGTGAGGCATCTCTGAACTGACATGATAAGACTATCCCTTGGTTCTTTACTGTCCATTTGGAGTTGTAAGTGTGAACCTTGATGCATTCCTGAAGTCTATTATGGTTTTAGTGCATGTATGTCCTGTGTGAGGCACAGAGGCTCCTTCTCCTGACTCTTTTCCTACACACGCAGGAAACATGACTACCAAAAGACAGTTTTGCCCTCTTGCAGTTTAATGTAAAAATCAATAAAACAACCAGGGAAATCTTTGATGTTGGCCCATGGACCTGAAATTCTGCATTGTTTCTACCATAGAGCAGGCAGTTGTACCTACAGAGGCACATAGCTATTGTCAGGTCATATGAGTGGCTAGACAGGCTTGAGAAGCCAACATCATCCAGGCCTGCATGATCCCTATGATAGCCTCTTGGTGATGTTCATGCTGGAGGTGAGTTCAGGCAGGGCTGTCAGCCCTCTCCTTCACTCAAAGCCCAGCTTTTGAAAGAACCTCCTTATGAATGAAGATGAGAAACAAAGGAAATCTGGTAGCTTGAGGTAGTCGCTGGCCTTTGCAGATACTATGATAGAGGTCAGTACCAAGCATTCTTGCCTATATCATTTCAAATGCAGACACACCAATGAAGCAGTGACAGGCTACAGCTCATCCTGATCCATCAGGATGCAGTGAAGTCTTTGGTGCCTGTGACTAGCATCAGAGCTCTGCTTTGGTAAGCTCTGAATTCTATTCAATATTGCTTTGCTGACATTTAAAGGTCTCCATCAGCCCACTAGCATGGCAAACAGGATTGGTGGATGTAAGTTCGCTGTTGCTTTGATAGTGCCTCTGAACCTAAGACAAGATGATTGCTGCCCGGATGGCAAGCTCAAGGGTTCCTTCCAACTTTAAGATTCTGTGATCCTATGATACCTCCCATCCAGCTAGTTGTCAGAACCCCTCTGACTACCAATAACTCACAGAAAATCCCATTAAAAGAGCAAATGAAACCTGTAACCAAACCTGTCAGGAGTCTGCCAAAAGCCAAGGGCTTTTCCCACCACAGACAGTTTGTTTTCCAAAAGACTTACACTGCCAACCTGGAGCGTTAGGTGAGACACAAAATACAACTTGTGGTGGATGCTACAGATCAGTGATCAGGAAGCTGATGGACCTTCTTCTTAGGGAGTCTTTCCATTTTCTGGTAGGAAGAGAGAACAAATGTCCAGATGGATTTCTAGAAAATTCTGTTACTTTACATTTTTTTTTGATTCTGTCCTTTTTAAACCCCCTATCTGACTGCTTTGTTGAACACCTCAAATAAGCAAATGAATGTGTCATTTTCTAATTCAAAAATGTCAGCTTGGAACGGTATCCATAATGTTCTTTAATGCATATTCCCTGGAGAGTTATATAAGACCCAGAGTAACTCAGCCTCCAAGTTGGAATTAACCACTGGACCTGTCTGTCTCCTACAAGAGAAAGAATGCCATGATGCTTAGGAAAATGCAGTGCTGATCAGAGAATTTGGGGAAACTGGAATTTGGGGCGTTGGGTTAGTCATTTTGAAATGCCTTATCTACACATTGGCATCTACAGGAATCGAGCCAGCCTGTCACATAGACAGGGCCTGTGGCTGCTTTGCTGATCTGCTCCAGAGAAGTCATGCACAAGACAACAGGCTGATCTCAGGACCTCTGGGAGGGACTGACTGCATCAGCCACACAGCTGAGATATGCACACGCCTTACTATCATGCGGAGCACCATGTATCTGAACATGGTCCAGAGTAGGCACCAAGGACATGTGTATTGATTGATCAATTTTCTAATCTCTACAAAAGGCTCCACACCACCTTCAGATTTCCTAATGATAGACAAACCTATCTTTTTCCGACTAATATCTAGTAAGAAGTGCCTTAATATTTAATAAAAACACAGCTCTTCTTGAAACTAGTAGAATCTTCCCCCACTAAGGATCAGAGGTACTGATCAGCTAATAGGAGTCCTCTCTCCAAAATCATGTTTCTATAAAGGCTTTTCAGGGTCCAAAGTAGGACAGGCTTTCACTGCAGAGGACAAAGAGGGAATTATCAGCTGTCCTTTCACCGTCCTTTGTGTTCAGTTGGCAAACCTATGGCTTAAACAAGTGATATTTCGCCACTTGACATCTTGCTTGTCATGAATTTGGGCAGGACAATGGTAGCTTTAAGATGCTATTTTGTCAAGTGTAGGGCTGAGAAAGAATCTATCAGGTCCTGAGAAAACTGATACAACTTATTAGCCTAGGGGATGTCTAACTTCACAAATGAGAAGATTGAGAGTCTAGAAGGTTCCTGAACTAACCCAGGTTTTGTGACTGCATAGCACTGGGCTGAAGCTGGAGAACAGGCTCTGGACTCCCCGTCCTGACTCTTGTCTAGATCTACCCACTTCCCCTCCCCCAAACCAAAAGATAGCAGCATGTATTTTTGAAGATTTATTTTTTGTCTCCCGTTGGCACTTCTCTGTCAACAGGCCTCCCAATCTCCCAACCCACTCTCTAATTCAAATTCTGATTAAAAGCTGGCAATCAAAGGGAGACTCTGGATCCACTTCGATCAGTTTTTAAATCATGTTCTGCTAGGAGTTCAAGTTCATTTGAAAGACAGAGTGACAAGAAGACCAGTGGCAGTCTCTTCTTTGTCTCCTGACTTACAGACATGCTCCTGCCTCATACACTGATGTCACACAGGAGAGACAGAAGACTGAGTCTCTTTGCTGATTCTGTGTCCTGTAAACTTGCCAATATTGCTCATTGTCCACCTAGGTCACCAACCATCCATTCACTGGGAAGGTGAAGGGAAGTTGACAGTTAATGTTAGAGGAGAATAAAGGCTCTGTCATGTGCCACTGGAAAGGAGGGGAGGGAGAAGCAGCCATATGACTCAGCAAAGGTGTCCTTGCCTTTTACTCAGCAATTTTGTAATGCAATGAGCTTGAGAGTGAGATAAAAATGCAAAACCATGGAGCTTGAAGGTTACACTTCAGTACCATTCTACTCTGTGTTCTTCCCCTGCCCCCTCCCCTCTCAGCTTTTCTCACTGACATAGTAAGCACTTTGGAAATAAAAGCACAGCATGGCAAAATATGCCCGCTTTCAGATGTTGAGAACGGAAGAGAAAAGACTAAAAGAGGAACCGCCCCAATTGACAATCTGTTCTACGTATAGTTTCCGGATAAAACACAAGATGTCCACTTAAACTTGAACTTTCAATAGAAACTACATCATTTCCCAAGCATATATTTGTTTTAAAATACCACCAAGGGCATTACTTTCACCAAGAACTTCTTATATCTATTAGCAACAAATTTCCCTGGATGTCCAGGGTTTTTATTTGTTAACTATGACCAGGAGAGTGGGTTACTGAAGATTCATGATATAGAAAGGTATGACTATCAAAGAAGCTGTTGGGAACCCATTCACTTAGGAAACCACCTAGGACCCTCCCCAGAACCTGCAATTACATACAGTTCAAGCTCCTTCCAGTCCCAGTCCCATCCTTTAGAATCTCCCACAGACGGCCTGTCATAGGTTCACTATCAACAAATGCTTCTCTGGTTAATCTGGACTTGCCTTACCAGCATGATTCTCAGGAGGCATTAGGAGCAGGTGCATTTAGGAATCTGCCTGGATTCCCAAAGCCAGGGCAGCAGTATTATTCAGAGAGTCCTAATTGGAAGTAAGGGTTATAAAGAGCCCATGAGAAATTAGGGATACTCAAGTGCAGTGATGGGAAAGCAGGATGTTTTAACCGTTGACAACAGACCTCAGATCTGGAGAAAGTTAAAAGAATGGGAAACAAATTCTTTATCTCCGTCAACAAGATCATTTAGATCCCTGTAAAAAGCCATGGAGTCTGAATAAAGAGTTGGAGGCAAGTGAGAGACGGTGCACATAACCATCCAGAGAACTGGGTTTGCTGGATTTTTGTTTGTTTCTTTTTTGTTTTTGTTTTGTTTTTCTTTAAAGCAGTGGTTCTCAACCTGGGGGTCAGAACCCCACAGAGATCACATATCAGATATCCTATGTTAGGAATTGATTCTACTGCTTTGTCTTAATTCAGCTCCCCAAAGCAACACTTCCAGACACTTAGGGTCCCTGTCCCCAGCTGGCTTTTATTGATAATAAAAAATTGCCATACAGCCAATGACTGCGCAGGGAAACAGAGGTGGGACTTTTAGATTGTGCAGGCAAAGGACCAAGGGGAAAAAGAGAGGACAGAATCAACATGACAGGATTGCAAAGACTGCCGACTTAAAGGCTCACTGACATGTAAGAATTGGGAAAAGTGTCCAGAGAGCCTAGGGTCTAGGGTAGCAGAGATGAAATATAGATTTTAAAAGATGTTAACCCAGGAATATGGGAGGGGAGTGTGTGCTACCAGTGGGGAGGTTTAGAAGTGTCCAACCATTGAGCAAGTAAGACTTATCTAAATTAGCTGGTGTGTGTGTGTGTGTGTGTGTGTGGGTGTGTGCATCTTTCATTTTTGAATCCAGAGAGCTCTGTCAGGTAGCTAGAAGCTTGATCATCCTCTGGGAGGGAGCTCAAAGTGGATTAACTATTCACCTATATAATCCTGCATATCAGGTACTTATGTTATTATTCATAACTAGCAAAATTACAATTATGAAGCATCAATAAAATAATTTTGTGGTTTCCGGTCACCACAACATGAGGAACTATATTAAGGGGCTGCAGCTTTTGGAAGGTTGAGAACCACTGCTCTAAAGCGATACCACATGCCAGTGAAGTGACAAACAGGAGTCTCCCGTCATGGTGTTTACACAGCATCTCTCATTGTAAGATAAACTTAGTCTAGGGGCCTCTTTATGGGCTTAGAAATGGAAGTTTAGCAGGGGCCAAACAAACCCAGTGATGGGCAGGCTAGAAACCAGCACACTGAGAGGTATGTTCAAGTGTCCTGAACAAAGATGGCAGACCTCTGCTCCCCTGACCCCAATCTAAGAACAGCCCTTTCTTTTGCTAGTCTCTCAGGATCTGGGAGGGAAGCCTTCTGGTAACCTGTGTATCAGAGTACACCCTTTTCTTGCCTTGTCCCCTCCCTTCAAATTTCCACTTTCTCTGCTTCTGTACTCTTTGTCTGTAGTTTAGGAGAGAACCCCAAAGATCTTTCTAACTTAGGCATAGAACATCGAAATTCTGAGAATCTGGGACATGGTCCAACATGTAGCTACTTAGAGTCATGTGGGCAAAGGAACCAGGTCCCCAACTGTCCCTTCAGTGTTTGTTCTTCTGCTTTCCTACACCTTCCTGCCACTGGGGGTCTCTTTGTTTCCAGACCCTTCCTGAAACTGAATTATCTCAGTAACCTTGGTGCTCATTTCCCCCTGCCTCTCATCCTCAAAATTTTTTCCTGACTGTCCCCTTAGGGCTGGACCACCTGAAACAAACAGACAAACATACAAACACACAAACACTAGCTGCCTAAGCTGCAGAAAGATGCTGTCTTCTGTGCATCTCCATAGATTCATAGATAGACACTATTATGCTTTACAGTTCTCTAGGTTCATTCATGTGGGTGCTCTGACCCGACGTAACCAAACTATTGGTTCTTCATGGCTGCCTCAGGAAGGAACCAGCCCAAAGCTGACTCTGGTTTCTGTCTGAGAGAAAGGACCCTTTTGTACCACTGTAGAGGGTCGCAGAGCTCTGTTCAGTCAGCTCAAGAGCAAGGACAGAGCCCTAAAGGGCTTTTCTGTAGGTTAGATGCTTTGGTGGACAAGGCTCTCTTCTCCACTTGAAGTCAGTGTAGGACCCACTCCAGAGTCATTACCACCCTGGGTGGGCTGGCGCTCCAGCAAGCTAATGGGAGCAGGCGTCTAACTGTTTATGACGAAAACAGAATAAAATGCTATTTAAAGGCAATCAGTTGGAATTGCTTTCAATACATAAATATTTTGGGAAAATGATTAGTTCATTTTAATTACTCGTTCACATGGATAACAATATTTTTTTCTGCAGGCAGTGGCTTCTTGGAGGAGGTTGCAAGGTGTCATTGATTATTCTTGGAGCTCAGGCCTTACCAGTCATTATATATACAGTGGGCATAGGGTGGAGTGAGGGCTTGGAGTGGGGCAAAGGGCTGACTGGACCTCACTGAACCTTCTGTAGAAAGTTAGACTCCTCTGCACCCAAGTTCAGCCTAAAGTCTAATTAGATATTAAATGTTTAATGTTGTTTTTGCCTTAGACCTCTGTGGCTGGGAGGGATAGAGGCTCTACAAAGATTTGCAGCCATTGATGTCCTGGGAATGCATCTCCTGCTATAGGTGTTCTTCTTTACAAGTCAGCAGGAGGCAGACAGCTCCCCGTTTTTATAATTAGTGATGATCGTACACACACACACACACACACACACACACACACACCTCACAAAAAGGGAGTTGCTTTTGCTGAGAACTGCATTAGAGTGCATATTCTTTTGTCAAAACCACTTTGTAGATTTTATTAACTCAATAGGTTGAACACAAATACTGTGCTTATTATAGAGAGCAGATCACACACAAGTGCCGTCAATAAGCCACATCACTCAGCAAACAAATTCATTACTATCAATTACTTGGAGAATTACACTCTTTTCCTTCCGCTAAGTACCTAAATGTCTAATATGATAGAGTAGGGAGGGGATGGGGGGGAGGTTTGCATTAATATTCCAGATTGTTACTTTGGAAATCAAAGTGACAGATCAAAGAGGTGAATATGAGGATTACAGACGTACACTTCAGATTGAAACTGCTCAGACAACTGACAGAAAGCTGCCCTTCCTCATGCTCCCTCCCTCGCTCTCCTGACTCTTCCTGCCTCTCTCCCTCACTCCTATTCTTTTTTTTACTTGTCTTCTTTCCTTCCCTTTCTCTTACTTCTTGCTCGCCATATTTCCATGAAACTGGCATTCTTCAAAAGGCACTAAATGCTGCTGTCTCAGATTTGGACCTCAGGGAGAAGGGTCATCATTGCCCCAGAACCTACAGGCCAATGGGCTCAGAAAGAAATAATCCTGTCTTTGTTTATCCAGGTCTGCAGTCTTAGGCTGCACATAGTAGCAAGGGGCGAGAATGTTGTAATTCTGAGTCTTTGGGCTAAACATAGGTCTCTGGTGGAATTGTAGGGAGACTGAAGGACCCTTCCAAGGCTGGTGCCTCAGTTTCTCCTCCACGGAACAGGAGCAGAGGACATAGAGGATGATGCCTAGATAGTCCAGGCAGGAGAGCAGATGGGGCAGGCTGCTCTTTCATATCTAGCCAGGCAAGAAATTCCACATAAGTAAGGCAAATGCTGCTTAAACTTGTGCTTCCTTTGCTCCATGGAACTGTCCTCGGGGCTCTGTTCCAAGCACAAAATTGGAAAGGGAGAATAAAAAAGTGACAGCCATGTGCGCTGATATGCCCACAACTGCTCTGTGTGCTGCAAACCAGACACCGTGTATGAAGGTATCCCCACCTGTTACTGAGATGTGAGGCAGCCTGGGAACTCACTGCCCCTGGAGCAGGGGCTCCAGTCTCTTGGATATCATTAATTGGTTTCTTTAACACACATATACAGACACAGACACAGACACAGACACACACACACACACACACACACACACACACACACACGCGCGGATACAGACATACATACACACATACACTCAGACACAGACATAGAAACACACAGAGAGGCATACACATACATACAAACAAACATACACATACAGACATGACATAAAAACATGTACATATAGACACAGGTATACACAGAAAGAGACGTATACAGACATAGAGAGAGACACAGAGAAATACAAGAGAAGCATGCTTGTGGGCATCAACACATTTCTCTCTCTCTCTCTCTGTCTTTCTCTCTCTCTCTTACACACACACACACACACACACACACACACACACACACACACACACACTCTCCACAGACATATACACACAACTCACTACCATCACCTAGCTGTCCTTTTTCCCCTCTTCCCCTAGCCATTCCCTTGGCCAGGCCTGATGAAATAAAGTCACAAGAGTTCAGAAACTATGTTCTCCAATTTTCCTCCCTCTCTTTGAATTTTGGGGAGGGTCACTTGCTGTTTTATACTTTGCTGTTCTAACTTTTATTCTCACTGGCCCTGAGGAAGCAGTCACTGTGCTGCCAAGGACAGTGCTCGTGCCACGCTTTCGCCAACCTCAGGGAAGTAGAAGCTCTGTATCCTCAGGCAAACCATTAAGGGAACATCCTAAAGAACACTGTGAGTGGTGCACACGGTAGGCCAGGGGAGGGTTAGGGTAAAATGGTTCATTCCTGAGTGGAGAGGAACGCTGACTTATCTCCCCAGGGAAAGGCTAGAGCAGTGGGGTTCCAGCATGGTGTGTTGGGCAGTTTTACAGAACAGGGATTTTCGAGATTGGGATAGCTAAGATAGAGTAAGAGTGGAACCTGGCCAGGATAAGAGAAGGCTCATATACACGTGGGGGGCCAGAGGAGCTGGCAGCCAATGAGGATTAAGGGTCTTAAAACTCAGGACCCAAGAACACTAAAGTGCACTGCAGTGTTTGAGTTGTGTGGAAACTGCTGACTGTGGTTAAGCAGAATAGAAGCTGGCCTCATTGTTTTGCTTTGTTTTAGAATTGTAGTCTCAAAGTAAAGACCACAAACAGATACAAAGAAAATATAGATCTGTTTGTCACAGGATTGAAGGATATGTCTTTGTACTGCAGTCAAAGTAATTACAAAAATGCAGGTTGATAGGAGGGGTCATAGTCTCAGAGAAAAGAGGCCCAGAGGTGAGGGTCGACTGAAACACCTTCCCTTGACCTCCCTTGATTAGTTTGGATGTTTTGGCCGCATTTCTAGCTTGCTTCAGAACCTGAACTGCTGAAGAGCCTATTGGTGAGATCCTTGCATGGCTCAGTGAGCACCTGGGAGCCAGAGTCCAGAGCTCCCTGTTAGTCTCAGAGATGCTACCCTCTCCTTCCTATCCTTTCTTACTCTAAGTTCCTCTTCTACAGAGGAGTACCCCTACTACCTCTGTCTTCCCTGCCCCACTACATTAATTGTGGAGGTCCCAAGCCCCGTGAAGCTGCTGTTAACAAAAGCTTAGCTTTTTATTTTTTTTAATAGAAGGAGGTAATGAAAAAGGGAGAGATTTTTGTTTTTGAGGCACATGAAAGAAAATCCAAGGATACGTGTGTTTGACCCCCCAACACTTTCTTCAAGCTTCCTTCTCCACTTCTTAAAGGCACCTCCAAAGAAAAGCTTTATGAATGCAAAATGAAGTCAGCTCGCTGTCTGCTCCAGAAGAAAGGAAAGCAGGGCTTTTATATACAATGTTTCCTTTATGGCTCCTGCTGATTCCCCCTTGCCCAGCGCTGTGGCACAACTTCAGAGGTCTAACTGACCTTCTCAAGGTCACTCTACTCTGCAAGCCCCCTGTGCCTCTCCCAGGGACCAGCAGCCAAGCTGAAAGGGCCAGGTTTTGTTTTTTGTTTCTTCTTAGTCATAGTGGAGTCCTTGCCCAGGGGCAGAAACACCTGAAGTTCCCAGCAGGGCGGTCCCAGTAGGCTTCTGTAGGAGTTCCGCACCAATTTGTGAAGGAAAGAAGTGGGAAAGGCTGTCTAACTAGCCTGGCATCTGAATCATGCACCACCAATGTGGCCAGCCAGAGAGGCGTGTATAAGAACTCTGTGTGGACAGGTCAGTAGCCACTCTCAGCCTCCAATATACAAACCTCTCCTTTTTCTTTTCCAGTGTTGCAAGATAGTATTCAGCCATACACCTACCTGACTGTTAGCAGCTTGCTGACAGCGGTGATTTCTGTCGTAGCTTGCTTGTCTCCAGGCGGTAGAGATGATGTTTCCACCCCCTTCTGCCCCATCCCCAATCCCCTGACAGTTTTGGAGGGTACAGAATAATATCTCAGTAACTCCTGTCTGCTAGCGTACATGGCTAGCCCTGTTTGACACATCAGTGGCACTTGTCACACAGTGAGCTCCCCTTTTTGCAACCCTGATTTCTGAGTATAACAGAGGAACCTGCTATGGGATGATGCTTAGCTCACTGTGGGGTAAACTGTCTATATAATGGAATTGCCTCCCTGTCCTTAACAGATAAACACTTGGGTATTGAGACTGGTGTGTGGTATCAGAGAGGCAGAGGGATTTACTAGAGACTGAACAAAGTAATGTTACTGACAAACTTATGCTCCAGCTAGAATCCCTCCGTGCCCAAAGCTTGGAGCAAACACATTTCCTATGGACACCCAGGTTCCTCATCTGTAAAATGGAAAAAGATGTCTGTTTATATCTCACAAACTATTGCAAATAATTTATAACAGCTTACTAATAAATGTTCAGTAGGTGGCAGTTTTATCTGCCTATAGGAAATTATTATCCTTAGAGAGGGACAAAATTTAAATCTTACCAAGGATGTAGTACCTATCTATACTACTATCTATCTATCTATCTATCTATCTGAGTACAGTGTATTTTTATCATATTCACTCCCTCACTCCTTCTTTTAATTCCTCCAGGATCTATACCCAGTTCATTCCCAAATTCATGTTCTCTCTTTCTGTCTCTCTCTGTCTCTCTGTCTCTTTCTCTGTCTCTCTGTCTCTCTGTCTCTCTCCACACACACACACACACACACACACACACACACACACACACACACACACATCTTCCTGAGTCCAGTTTGTCCTGCTGGTATGTGCACGGGGCTGGGGCCATTCATTGCAATATGGCCATGCTTTCAGAGAGCAGAGTATTGCCAACCAGCTAGAAAGCACTACATCCTTAAAGAAAATTGACTCCTCCTCACCTTGAACCCATCAATTAACAACCTCATCAACTAGAGGTGGAGACTCATGGTCATATTGTCCTCATGCTGGAATGTGCACTGGCTTGCTCTTGTGCAGACAACCATGGCTGCTGGGCATTCGTGAGTCCTTCCATCATGTTCAAAAGACACTGTTTCTACCCCAGCTTTCCCTGACTTCTGATCCTTCCAAATCTTCTGTTCCACCTTCCCTGATGCTCCCATAAATAAATATATTTATTTTTTATTTATATGAGTCCATTGTAGCTGTCTTCAGACACACCAGAAGAGGGCATTGGATCCCATTACAGATGGTTGTGAGATACTATGTGGTTGCTTGGAGTTGAACTCGGGGCCTCTGGAAGAGCAGTCAGTGCTCTTAACAGCTGAGCAGTCTCTCTAGCTGGAGCTTAATGTCTTAATGCAGATGAACGTTATGATCTTTTTAAGGCCCTACCTAAACATGCTATCTTCTAGAAGCTTCACCCCACCATAGTATTCCTCTCCATAAAGTTAATTGTCTTCCTTCAAAATTCCAGAATGTCACAATTGCTTCATGCAAAGCACTTACCACTTTCTCGTGCATGTAAGCATCATCGTAGAGACAGGAGAGGTGCTTGCTCATTTCGGTAAATATGTAGCAAAAACGGAAGAAAAGGAACATAGGAATTTTGTCTCCCTCCAGTAGTAGAACAGGGTATTTCTAGGAGCCTGCTAGCCATTTTTGGTGTGAGCCATTTCTTTCTAAGTCCATGGAACACACAGTGACCTAATGATTGATGACTGGCTTTTAGTTTAGGGTAGGCCTGGAAATGCCCATTAAGGGGGGCATTGAGGCATTGCACATTAATCCTAAACATTTCCCCTTAAACCCAAATGAAATAACTAACTGTTGCATAATTCAATAAGAAACCCAGGCTGGGGGCCACTCTCCTTTTGGAGTAACGAGTGAGTAAGTACCATCCATGAAACTATTAAGTTAATTTAAAATCCTGACAATTTAGCAGCGCTCTGGCAAGATAAGACCCATTTATTAAAAGGCACAGTTCATTAACCCAGATGCTGCTGGCATGTTTGCTGGGAGAGAGGGGCGGGTCCAGACTTCATCAGAAGTCATCTCCTCTCCCCGCCCAGGAGGCAGCTCAGTCCCATATAACCAAGAACTTCAAACCCCATGTTAATAAGTGTCTCAGGAAGTCTACACCCTGTTCCTGGAGGATAACTGCATAATCTGGGAGTTCAGACAAGGAGTGTGTCAGAGCTGAGCCAGGAGCAGAGGGTGTTCTCAGAACTTGCCATCTTCCAACCCCGTTGCTGTGCCCTCTCTCCCATCTCCTCTTCTTGGCTACCCTGACAATCTTTTTGATTTCCCACATACATTTTGCCTGTCTCCCTTTTGTCCTCAGCTATTGAGCCACAAACTAGGCACTGCTCTCAAATATTTCACAAGTTCACCATGGCACTGTCTTCCTAGGCATCATATTGAGTTTTAGTATCCAACTGATGAGTAAGGGACGGCACAAAAACCCAGAACTGCCTTTCTAACACCCTTCAGCCTCCCACAAATACGTTAGTCCATTACAAACCTGTTCAGGATGAAACCACTGAATGTTAGTTACTGAGGTCCTCTCCTGAAAGCCTCACACACAAACAAACACACACACACACACACTTCCAATCCAGAGTCAGAGACCCTGATACCACCCAAATGAATATTAGGCGGTTAGGGGGAGTACTCAGCCCTGTCTGTGATAAGAAACCCAGAAATCCAGTTCCAGCAGGAGTGGCAGATTGGAGATGTCAATACTTAAAACAGAAAATGCTATTCTATCTCATTAACAGTAGAAAGTGAGCGTCTCAACATTCAAATGTGCTTTAATCAACTTGAAAACAGACTCTACCTGAACCTAGTAACAAGGAATGTGTGTCTGGGAAGGTGTCTTTACTTGAGGGTGTGTGTTTGTGGTGGGGGATATGTCTTTGGAGCTACACCATGCAGAATTAGTTATGCAAATACAAATACAGCTGTGCACCTTCCTGGTGCATGCTGGGAGTCAGGAAAGAGCTTTGATCTTATTCTCCAAGAGGCACAGAGTAAGGCTTAGCAGTTGGGAAGATATTTATTTGCATAAATTATTTCACTTAATTCTCATGCTGGCTTAAGGAGAGAGAGAGAGAGAGAGAGAGAGAGAGAGAGAGAGAGAGAGAGAGAGAGAGAGAGATCTGTACAGCCACTATGAAAGTCAAGAACCAGAGGATGGACAAAGCTTAAGGAACTGCTTTTTCTACATAGAAGAGAAATATGGTTCATGCTTTGGAAGGCTCACTCTTGCTTTCACTGATGTCACTTGCCAGAAACAAAGCTGAATGTACGCAGTGGGGAGGGGGGCTGTTCTTTCATTCATTCATAAGTTCTGAGAGTATGAAGCGCCATCCCTATCCGTATTTACAGACATCACCTTGTTCTATGGTAGTCAGATGATGGAAACAATTCTTTATCCTCTCGGACTGAGTCAGAATCAGTAAACAATACAGCCACACAAATACACTAGATAGTACACTTTTAGAGAGTAGTTAAGAAGGACCAGCAAAAGACAGATAGAAAAGGCCTTCATAAACTTTTTCCTCTTGCAATTCCTCTTCACTTGAGAAATTTTTACAAGATTCCACCCTCCAGGCACTCACAAGAGGACTACAAATCAAACATTTACTGCTAATAAACAATGAAGAAATTTATTTTAAAACAATTCCTTGGTACACATATAATTTTACCATTTAATGAAGATGAAAGCCGATTTGCATAGTAATGAGATGGATTTGCTTGTTTATTTTTACACAAAGAATTAAATCTTGGCTGATCATTTTATACTGCAGAACAGACAGCATCTTCAACATGTTTTGGAATAGCTTATTATTTTAATTTTCTAATGGTCAGTGTCCTGAGAATGCTGCTTTTCATAAACACAAGGTGCCAAAGTATAGAAATATATTTAGGCCCAACTCAGTGTCTTAATAGCTAAGCCAAACTTCATTTAATGGTGTGTGTGTGTGTGTGTGTGTGTGTGTGTGTGTGTGTGTGTATGTGTGTGTGTGTGTGAGAGAGAGAGAGAGAGAAAGAGAGAGAGAGAGAAGGAGAGAGAGAGAGAGAAAGAAAGAGAGAGAGAGAAAGACTTAAGTCAATGGTTCAAACAGTAATTTTATTAAAACTAAACATTCTAACAAATATTATCCATGCTTAAATGCTGAGGGATGATGGTAGAAATCTATTAAAAATCATTTTTCTATAATTAAATCACCATGTTTTCACCAAAGCACAACACTTGCTGCGTGCAGCAGAAACACTTCAACTTACACTAGACAGAGGGCTCAAGTCTTAGTGGAAGTGCTTCAGTCAGCCTTATTTGGTATTTTTTAGTGTCACGTGGCCTGCGTACAGTGCATAGTGCCCATGTTGTATGTCCAGGACCAGGGCAGGGCTGCAGTGAAGCTGTGTAATGCAACAGTGGCTAGCCCTTCCCCAAAACACCCGGGCTTCATGACTCCTGTAATTTTGAATTAAATTCTGTTCTGGAGTTAACCCCACAGGCTTGTGTTCCACAGTACAAGAAGCCATGTGATTCAAAACAGGTGAATGAGACAGATCTCCACTCTGAATGGTGGAAAGCAGCCAGCTCAGGAAGGCAGAGGCTGGCAAGGAGTCCCAGGCACAAGAGTTAACAAATGGAATGGCTTCAGAGTAAGAACAAAAGTAGCAAATTTGAGAAACAGAAGGGACAGTTTCTTGGAGCAAAACCATGGAGAAACCTGTGACAGTCTGTGAGCAGTAAGAGAAGACCAAAAAAAAAAAGCTTACAAGCTTTGGGACCACAGGGCAGGGTGAAGATTTCATTGTAGGAACTGGGTGGCAAAATCTATTTTATGGCTAGACAATATTTACACTGCTATTCTAGACTGCAGAAGGCATGAGGTAAAGAGTAATCAGGAAGTGTAATACATACTAAACTCAATAGGAGACTACTGCAATAGTACAGGCAAAATCCCATGCTACCCCCCAAGTGAAGAAGGCGTTTGAGAGAAGGAGACAAAAGTATGTACACAAAAGTATATTTGGTGGTAAGTTATGCAAGAACTGATCATTTATTTTGTGTTAAGGATGAACAAAGGGGAGAAACACGGGTAATTGTTAGAGTCTGAGCTACAGCAAAATGTTTAGAAGGCGCCACTAAAGAGGATGCAGGAGAGACTAAGATTGGTGGGTACAATATAGTGGAACATCAAGCTCCATTCTGGGCATATTCTTAATGAAATATTAGTATAATACATTCTAAGACAGAAAATTTATTTAATCAGTAACAAAAAGTGGGTACATTTTCAATGGGTGGATACCAGGTTCTGTTCATCTGAAAACTTTTTCTATCCCTAAGTTTCTGGCAATTTCCTCTGACTTGAAGGAATAATGTCAAACAATTTCTTCTTCTATATCAAGAAAATTGTCAGCTATGAGTTTCCTCTCTAGCTTAAGTCTCATACAGAAGGCCATTGGACCACAAGAGAACATGGATTGTGGTCATGCTTCCCCTGACAGGGGTGAACTTTTATTGCCTTTATTAAATTTACATCCTGCTGTTTTCTTTCCATGCCTTTTGCTGAATGTAATAACTTTTATTTCAAAGGTGAGTCACTGCATTATTCTAAGAATCATGTTTTGAAGAAATCTGAAATGATAATTAACCAAACATACATTGTGCTAACAGTGCACGTCTCTCAAGAAGGAGCTGCAAGGCGACCAGGTTTAAGTTTGCACAGGAATGGCAACTGAGCCTCTTCGTGGGACAAAGAGTGATTGGAAAACGTCAGTGGTGATTTCATCCTGGTTTCTGACAAATAGCAACTTTGAAAATGTGGGTAAAAGAATGGGAGGAAGTGCTGTTTTATTTGAGATGATTTCTCTATCTAGAGTTCACAGACAAGAGCCTGTCTGGAGGCATGAATCTGGTTGCCACCGGTATGCCAAGGCTACTAGGAATGGAATTAGGGAAAGAGATGAGTAAATACTGAAGGAAGGCCTGAGAACCGAGCCCGTGCTGAGCTGAATGTAGAGGCAGACAGAGGGGAGGAAGGCATAAAGAGGTAGTGGAGAAGTTTAAGGAAGTCAGCAGAATATAATGTGAGAGAGGAAGACCAAGAGGGGAATTTTCACAGAAGGAATAATGGGTCAACCATGTCAAGTGCTCCTGAGAGGTAGGCTGGAAATTGACCGCATTGTTGGACAATAAAACTGTTGCCAGTGACTCTGATGAGCTCAGTTGCGGTGAAGTGTAATGGACCAATGCCAAACTGGAGAGTTGAGCAGTAAGAGTTGAAAAGTCAAGATGATAAATACAGATCATTTTTTCAGAGATACTTCACTGGGAAGGGGAACAGACACATGTGTCTGTGGCTGAAGGGGATCTGAGGTCGTGAGAGGCTGTTGATGTTACAGTTGTTTTAAGGACTGAGAGACAAGTGTGACTGCATACTGATGGAAATGGAGATGAAAGTGGAGAGGTGAGTGGCAATGCTGTTGAAGAAAAAAGAAGCTAATTGAGGGATTGAACTTGAGGGGAGAGAGCACAGGCTGCAGAATATTCTTTGAGGAGCTGAACTCTAAAACAAAAGAGATTTTTTTCTATTACAACCAGAGTGCATTAGGGGGTTCCCCAAATGAGAAGCAGGTGTTAGAAGATGTGGGAGCTGGAAGCTGAGCTAACTCCCAATTGCTTTGATTTCCTCAATGAAATAGGAGTCATTTACCTCCAATGGGAGAAGGGAAATTTTGAGTAGGTCATGAAGATTTTTTAAGAAAAGAGAGAAGATAAAATGAGAATTCTTAAGGAAAATATATGCACAGCTTTTAGAAATGAAAAGCAGGGGGCCTGGGCAGTAGGAAATATCTATTGACAATGTACTACTATGTTGGATATAAAGTGACACCAAACTACCTTTCTTTCATGGTTTCTTTCTTTCTTTCTTTCTTTCATCAGTGTCTTACTCTACAGGTACAGGACTGGAGAACATGGATAAGTGTTCTTGGCCTGTCTTGAGGTCCACAGAAGCAGAGGACATTAGCACAAAGGACATTAGAACAGAGGAATGGAAGAATTTTCTGGAGTTAATATAGGATTTGTGCATTCATAAGGGGCAAAACCCTAAGTGGCAATGGGATCTGTCTGTCCTGAAGGTGATGCCCAACTTATCTGTCCTCAATGAGCCATTGTTGCTCAGAGACAATCTCATTTTGGCACAGGGCAGAGAAAGAGCTCTTCTGGTAAAAAAAAAAAAAAGGTATGAAAAATGGAGAGTGAGCAAGTGAGCAATGTTCCTCCACAGAGAACTGTAATCTAGATGGCTTATCGACCTCAGAATTGAGAAGAAACAGTCATGTGACACTTGCTTTTTCCGTTTCTGCAGTCTAATCCTTTCTTGGAATTACATGAGTTTTCACCTTCTGGAGTCCCGAAAGCCTAATGAAGAGCAGCTGCTTGTCATCCATGTGGAGAAACCTTTAATTGTGAACTTATTTTAAGCCACCCTTTAAATTTTTCTCCTCTGATGAACAGTCCTGTTTCGTGTGACAGTTCTCACAGGCCCTATGATATGGCCTTTTGATCATTTCCATTGAGTACCTTGGAGTACTATAGAAAGTGATATAAGACTTTAATATGGAGTTTTTTCAGGCTCAATAGCGCTAATGCAGCCAGAGGACACCACACCCTGCTTCTATTTTTACCTTGGGTTATATGCTTAGTTACAATGATTGCTTATCTGATAGACATCAGCATTCTATAGCCAACTTCTTCCTGTTCCTCCTTGTTTCTGATGAATTTCCCATTCAATCTAGAAAGGTAAGTACATCTAGCTTGGCTCTACCTTTGTCACTTAGGGTTATGTTTTTGTAGCTACTTCTTTTACAGCCCCCTTTCTTCCTGACTTAGTTTCTTAGTTCTTCAACATCCTCAGGTGCTCCCCCTACAGTACTTAGGCACTGGGCCACCAGAAACATTTAGTTCTATTTCCAAGTGGTCTAGTTATATCTCTGGTAGGGATTAAAAAATAATCTCTATTGACTATTTCCTAAATAGGCTAATGAGTATCATAGATGTCCTATGTATACAATTCAACATTATGAGAGAGATACTGATTACTAAACATAGAATGACTATTTTCCTATTGTGATGGCACGACATACAATATTCCCAGCGTTGTTACAACATACTCTGTGAAGCATCATGCTCCAACCCATCCATACGAATAATACCTTCTGCCAAGTTCCTGCTAGTCATCCTTCTAAAGTTGCTACTACATCCAGAAACTCCCAGATCTCAAGACCCTCTAGAGTATATGTGCCATTTTGATGATACTCAAAAGTTTCTTCATTACCTGAAGGTGTTATTATCACTGCTTAGTTCTTCCTCAGGGGGATATCTGCTTTCAAAAAAAAAATCTCATATCCAATGTCCTAATGTTATCTACCAATGATGAGGACTACTTTTTGGGATCAACAAGACTTTATAGAATATTTCTGATAGACATTATTTCTACTGACCCTTTCTGTTGCTCCAATTACAATGTCTCATGAAAACATCTAATAACCTTGGGGTAGAGAGGCATACTGGTAGACATTAAGGACATTTGAAGAAAGAAGAAGAAATAAGTAGCTATCAGTGATAAATCACGATATCAAGAACAAAATGCAATGTTTCTATTTACTGAAAACCTAGTGTGTATCACACTATAATGCATCCTCATAACAGTGTTGAGAAAGCTCATAACTTCTGTGAGAAAGCACATCTTAATGTGGTTAGATAGCTTTTAGAGTCCTATAGCTGGCAGAAGGTCCTGTTTCCAATCTTTGTTTTTTTTTAAATATATATAGTAAAATATATGGTATTTTATAATGTATTTAACATACAAATTGAAAATACTGTGTATTTTATTATTATATAAATACTATATTATTATATGTTATTGAGAATTTCATACATGTATACGATATATTTTGATCATAGTTATTCCTTCTTTTCCCTCCAACTCCTCCCAGGTTCCTCCAAGTTCCCTTCCTAGTTCATATCTTAGAAAAAGAAAAAGGAAAAAAAGCTCACTATTTCTAATTACTGCTGTCCATATGTGTGGGTGTGGCACCACCCAGGGACCATGCCCCTAAGGAGAACTAAGTCTGTGTCTTAGCAGCTAGTGGCTGTCAATAGCTCCTTAGCTAGGTGTGTGTGTGTGAGGTGGGGGGAGGAGTTCAGTAAAGCTCATGTTTTAACCAAGGAACAGAAGTGCTGCCCTAACTCAGCATGACAACCCCCACCTTCTCAAGTGCAGCAGGTATCCGGATGGGATTCGAAGTTCAGCATGAACAGGTGAAAGCTGGATGAGCTTGGAGCTCCTCCTCCTGTGACACGGCCATTCTCTATCTATAAGACTGACAGGATTGCTCTAAGAATGGCCGGTCTGCTCACTAAACACGTTTGACATTTGGAATTCTAAGCTTTTCAGTCTTTCTCCCAGCCATTTCCCCTAGTTCCTTGCCTCTGTGCTCTGACTTTCTGTCTGCCTACCTCTTGTCCTTTTTTTCCTTCCTTCTATCCCTTTTTTCTTTTCATGTGTATGCATGTGTGGTTTGTGTGTGTGTGTGTGTGTGTGTTTGTCCGCGCGCACGCATGTGAAGGCCTGAGGATGTCAGAAATCTTACTCCATAGTTCTTTCACCTAATTCATTAAGACAGGGTCTCTTAATCAAACTCAGAGCTCATGGATGTGGCTTAGCCTGTTTGCACTGGCAGGGTGTATGGGGCTGTGTCTTTTCTTCTTTCTGAGGCTGGAATTACAGATGAGTATTTATTTGGGTTATGGGGATCTAAATTCAGGTCCTCTCACTTGTGGGGACCGTGTTTGAACATTGAGCCACCCTCCCAGACTGCCTGCCTGGCTGTCTGCCTCCATCCTTCCCTCCTTCCCTCTTTCCCTCCCTCCTTCCATCCCTCCCTCTCGTTCTCTTTCTGGACGCCACTCTCTCCTTTATTCTCTATTTCTGTACAGGGAAGGAGGTCAATTAGGGAGGTTCAGTATCAGATCCCAGAAACTCAAAAAGGCCAAAGTTAGGACAAGAGGGAAAAGAAGAAAACTGGTTTCGCCCAATGCTCAAGGGAGAGGGACTAAATAGCAGAGAGCACACGTCCTAGATTCTCTGAAGCAGACGTTCCTCGATTCAGATGCTGTGTTCCACTGTCCACATGGGCAAAGTTCCAACTGCTAGAACTCAGGTGCTGCCTTGCATTTTGGTACATAAGGTTGCTCTCTACAAGGGGAAAGGTCTGGTATCCGCTCCAACCATACTCAGAATGCAGGAGAAGGGAATATGTCTCTTGTCTAGGATATATAAATGTGTCTACATGTATTCTGGAATGTAACCTTCAGGAGCTGCCATGTCTTTGACAAAAGCCAAGCTGAGAGAGAGAGTTCACTAGTCAATCCAGGTTGCACCGGAAGTGAAAGAACTTGGGTGTAATTCAAGGGCTCTGTAGTTGTAAAGTCAGTGCTTTCTAGGATTTCCGACAGAGGTGCATTCTCAGAGAAAAGTCCATGTCCTTTCTGGAGCTAGGCTGAGATTTCACATCTCAGAGTGTGAGTAAGGACCTCAGCAGCAACATAAAGAAGCCTCCATACTGAGACCTCTTCACAGAGGCTAGCGGGACCAGAAATTGGCCAGTAATCTTTTGAGAAAGCTAATGAGAAGAACTGGCAGCTTTCCCACTTCATGATACTCTGAGTGTTCTGACCACCTTGTGACCCTTGTTTATGCTGCTTGGAGGATGGGTAGGATGGATACATTTCCCCTCTTCCATTATCACAGTGTGAAACCATCAGTGGGGGACTGTGAGGACAGTCACAATCCACAAATGGCTTCTATTAGGAAAACTGCATAAAATAACATGTACATGTACTTCAAAATGGTTGAATACTAGCAATCTCTTGTGTCCCCATTGGATGCTATTCCCATTATCTATAGGTCTCCTGGTCAAGTTGAAGTTCAGAGCCTTTTCTCAAAAGAGGTTATGGTCTGCCACTGCCTGCCAATTTATATGTGAGAGAAGAAGCCATCTCAGTGGAAGCCAGGCTCTCAAAAGGCAGGCCCTAAGAATGATAGCATTGTCCCTTTCCGTTTTATTGGACTTCAAGTGGATACTAAAGATGAGAACAAAACTGTAACTAGTAGAGTAATGGACACCATCATACTCCTTGAGTGTCCAAGAACATGACTCAATCAGCACTGAATTGGAAATTAATTTAAGGGGGAGGCAGCCATGTTTCTGGGTCTCACATTCCCATCTACTTCTTTAGTACCTATAGGAACTAAACTCCTATCCTCTTCAGTCTCCTTGTCTTCCAATGCTGTTACAATGGGGAAAAATAATATACTTTGAACAACTAGGATCACACCTATCCCCAACAACACAGTAGGCAAACAGAAATGACTGTTGTCATCAGAGGCAGTCCCGTTTGGGTTTTAAGGGCTTGATTGTACACAAAAGGTTCTGGCTCTTGACATTCAGAAGTCATCCCATCTCCCCTCTACCACCATAGCTAGCAAACTGGGAAGGGCATATAAAGTTCAAAGGGAGGATGCTTTTGTCTCCATAGGGGTCATAACTAAGAGAAAAAAAACCCTAAAACACCTTTTTGTTTTCTAGAAGACAAGGGACCTTTGGTATACAAGTGTGGGGAGAGGGGTTGGCAGATTACAGAGTTTAGGGTCCCTTACTCATTGGCCTTGATAGCAGTCAGTCTCTTTCTTTCTAAGTGCACCTGTGCCGCTTTGGTTCTGTCAGACACATTATTTAAAAGAGCTACAGGATTTACAGTAGTTTTATTGTAATTTTTCTCCTCAATCTTTGCGTACTAAAAAATAAAATTACTTTTATGTGGAAGCTCAAGGCATTTTGAAGCTCTTTATTTAGATGTTCAGAGGATTGCTGTAGAGGCAGAGGAAACAAGGCACAGCTGAACCAACTTTTCATAAGAATGTTGCTTTTCTAACTGACCATAGGGCCTGGCATCCCTTTGCTTTTCTATGCCTCAGTTTCTATCAAGTAAAATAAGCAAATTGGTAGTACTAAAATTTCCAGTCCTCTGGTTTAAGGAAACAATCATAAAACTGCAAGAAAACTATAATAATGCAGATGTTCACAGAAATATTATTTATGGCAGCAAAAATTAGAACAACATAAATGTCCAAACATGGGGTGAGAGCATTGTATATCTACTTGATGTAATATAATGAAACCAATTAAAATGATGTGCGCTAATATTATGTAACGACATGGAAAATTGCTTCTGATCTATTCTTAAAAAGAAAAAATGAGATATAAATGATATGATTATAAGGATATAATAAAAACTGTGGCAGAGAGTAAGAGAAAAGTGGAAAGAAATACATTAAATGTAATTGTGCATGAGTGACTTTAAATCTTTTTAAAACTACTTTTGTATGGCTCCCAAATTATATTTAATAAGGATACATTACTTAAACTAAACAAAATACATCAATAATCATCAGCTACAACTGTTGGGTTAAATGTTTTCCAAAGCCCTTTGGTTCTCAAATCCAACCACAGGCATGAAGACTTAAAGAGATAATAGATCTGTTAAGCTCTTTCAAATGTAGACAGCCATGCATAGTGATAGGGTCTTATTGTTATTAACAGGGTACCAAGCAAGAACTAACATGAATCTCCTAATAAAGAAAGGGATCCAGACAAGAAAGAGGCTGAGCATACAATATGCACATTCTGTTAGAGCTCTTTTCGGCCAGAATATTCTTGATGCAACCTTTGGAAGAATGGATTTTACACAGCTTTTTGACATACAGTCCTCTCTGCCCTTTGTACTGACATAATTGTCAAGCAGATTTTATTGCATTCTCAAGCAAAGGGCAGAACAGATGGCCAGAGCCCAGCTTGGGGACTGGTGTCTACTTAGAGCATCAAGGATGTTTTTCAGGGAAGAGGGAAGATGTATGACTTCCCTGTAAGAACTGGGGGGAGGTAGGAGAACTGAAAGACCCTCCTCCCTGCACCAAGGACTCCCATTTGTACATTACATTCCTGAAGTGAACTGGAACACAGCAAGAAACATATCTAGATGTAGGCGTTGTCCCAAACCATAGATGTCTTGTTATGATTTATCACAACACAGCAACACATCTTAAGTCACAGTGGCTGGGGATAAGTGGCCCCTGGTACCCATATGTTATAGGGATAGATGTCAGCTTGTAGTTGTACTGGGAAGAGATGGACCTTTAGGAGGTGGAGCAAGTAGAAGGAAGTTGAACCATCAAAGATGTGCCCATGAAGGGGACTTTGAGCCTTTAGCCCATTTCTTTCCTTCCTTGACTTCCTGGATGCCATGATCTTCTGCTTGCCACAGATCCGACTGTAGTGGGTCAAAGTGACCATATACTAAAACCTTCAAAAGAATGAAACAAAATAAACTTTTCTTTTAAAGTTGATTTGCCCAGGCATTTGTTATAGTAACAATAGGGTACTGAGTAACACAGGGCTTCTTTTCATCTGAAGTATATCATCTTACTCCCTCTCAAAGAAACCTGAAAAAGAGCTCAAAACAAAATGAAGCTACAGAAAATGCTAGACTTAAGTTCAGGAAATGTAGGTTGTCGCTCAGCATGGAAAAACATGAACTACACAGAACTTGAATTGCCTACATATCTTTGTCTACTCATATATAAAAACAATATTAACATATTCTCAAATATTATTTATTAAAAATTAAATGACATAATAGATGAAGGGCTTGGTACCTGAGAGGATCTAATGGGTCATCAGAGGTTAACATACAGGCAGCCTTAAAAATAAAATTAAAACAACACAACACAAGAAAATAACCGGAACACCCTGGCCAGAAGCAAGGGATGCCATAATGTTGCCAAAAATGAATTTAAGATACATTTTCTGTTTGTGACACTCATTTCTGTTTGGGTTTGTTAGAGCCTTGTGCCCTATGGCAAAGTGCTTGTCAGGACAAGGGAAATTCCAGAGTTTAGATAGTCTTGGAGACTAGCTAGGCCTGACTCATTGCCATGGCTCTTGGAAAGATTCATAGATAAGCATAAAGGGTTTACTAAGTTAAGGGACCTAAAAATATGGAGCCCTAAAATATGAGAAGTGAGGTCCAAAGAGGTGGAGCTCCAGAGGCATACAAAGTTGTGCTAAATCGATGTTTCTCAATCCTAAATTCATGGCAATTCTCAATCCTAAATTCTTTGTAAGAGCTAAAAAAGCCATGCCACAAACTAGGGTTCTAGCTAGGAACCCAGCAGCTTCTCTCAGCTTGTGGCTTGAGCCTCAATGTTCCAATGATATCAGTGTGAAGTTCATTTACTTAGAACTTTAAGCTTTAAAAAGCATTTAAAAAGAAAGAAAAATACAAGCCACGCCAAAGCAAACTGGGTTGACATCTGGAACTGGGGATAGAAAGCAGGGTACAAAAGGAGAGAGGAAATCAACCAGACTTTATCAACTCCACCAGCCATCCCCCAGTGGGCAGCATGGAGACACTAGTCACTTCCCCCTTTACAGTTTTAACTAAAAGGAGCATTACAGAGGTGAATTAACATTTAAAAAGAATGTAAAAACTCAGAGCTGTTCTAATGATGATTAATGGAGAGCTATAAGGAGGCCATGACCTGCTAGTGTCATTAAATGGATTGGCAGGTTTCTGAGCATTAATTATAAATAGCCACAGGAGTTCTCCTGTTTTACGGAATGAGGATGATAAATTCAAGTCTCTGGGAGAGAAGAAGAAGAAGAAGAAGGAGAAGAAGAAGAAGAAGAAGAAGAAGAAGAAGAAGAAGAAGAAGAAGAAGAAGAAGAAGAAGAAGAAGAAGAAGAAAGCAAAAATGGGGAAAAGTTTGCATGTGTCTGCCTGTGTGTTGTGGGGAGCTAGATGGTACGCAAGTGGAGGGAATGAGATAAATGATGAATTAGGCCCTGCCAGTCAATCACATTTTCTAAATGTTTTATGTCCCAAAAGCTATAAAAGCAATATTCCACTCTGCCCTTATTGGAACCATTTCTGTACGGCAATCACATCAGTTTCCTTGGGGATTTCAACCGAAACATGCTTTGCCTTTCTTTTTTTATATTTACTCTTTAGCTTGTGACCATGAGCAGGAGAGAGAGAGAAGAGAGAGAGAGGGGAGTGAGAGAGGGGAGTGGAGAGAGAGAGAGAGAGAGAGAGAGAGAGAGAGAGAGAGAGAGAGAGAGAGAGAGAGAGAGACCCAAGGACCAAGTGAGTGGTGGGAATGTGAGGCACTGGCTAGCAGAGACATGAGGAAAGGGATGTGTAGAGGAAGCCTGGCCCCTGTGACAAGCACCACAGCAAAGCAGACTACAGCAGAGATGCCATTGTTTCTAGTCCTGTGATGTCCTCAGAGGGTCCAGGAATAGCTCAACAGCCAACAGGGTCTTATTGACTCCGGGACTGTAAGTGCCATGAGGCAAGGAGTGATTTTGATGGTGATGGGTATATTTCCTGTTGTGTCTTTGGAACTTAGAGTACCATTGCTCCCAGCATTTGTTGAATGATAGATGTAGATCTCCTTTCAGTCACCAAGATGCCTGGGCTTGTGGGGCCTTTGATAGACCTATGTCTGGGTCACTAACATACACTTGCATCAGGGGTTTTCCTCCTGTCTTTCCAGCCTTGACTGGCACTGAAATGATGGGATACCAGCTCTTCCCTCATCCCATGGTTTGTAAACATGCTCGGATACTTCTACACTGACCCCCATTTCAAAGCAGTAGGCTAATTTCCCACGAGAACCCCCAGAGAGGAAAAGGCTAAAAAGCCTAAATTCACCTACTCAGATAAACAGTCAATACAGGATTTCTCTTAATGATGCATCTGCAACATCCTGGACTTCCAATGGTTTGGAAAGAAAACGTCGGACTGAGGGTGAGGGTCCTGCCAAGAGGGTAAAGTCTAGGGTCCAGGAGGGCCAGAGCTCTGTGTAACACCCCCAACACACATACACACATACATGGGTGAAAAGAAGGAGGATGAGGCAGAACAGAAGGGAACAGAGAAGTAAACTCCCAGCAGAACTGGAATGATGGGGACTGGAGGATCATGGCGTGTGTATGTGTGTGTGTGTGTGTGTGTGTGTGTGTGTGTGTGTGTG
>NW_022196906.1:23947956-23950341 GCF_008632895.1 Mastomys coucha
TGTGTGTGTGTGTGTGTGTGTGTGTGTGTGTGTGTGTGTATCGTTCTTTTCGAGGCTTTCCTCTAGAAGTCATTATTTCAGCTGATTGGAAAATTGTGTTGAAAGACCTGCTTCTCTGGTACAATTTTCTTCATATCCTATTAGTTGCAATACAATTACAGAGAATACATCAATTCCTGGCCTGCCTGCTGCCGCTGCCAGAGCCGCCTATTAAAAAGCGGCCTTATTAATGGAATTGTACATCTAGGATTAATCGGCTTGCGTTGGCCATTTACATTTCTCATTCCACAAGCACTTTTGTTTGCTTAATAGGCTGAAGGAGGTAGGAAATGACACAACAAAGGCTCTCCCAATTGCCAAGCGCATCGCTGGTGGATTTAATATCCCCTTCCTCCTTTCATCCTGGAGTGCTGCATGGGAATGAGATCTGGCACGTACCACTCGGGAATAGTGAAGTGGCAGCTGGATGACCAGTGATTGGTGGGAGACAGAGAAGTGGGGAACGTGTGGCCCAGGAAAGCCAGAACTTCTGAAGAGGAACCAGGGCCACTGCTCTCGATCACTCTGAGACCCTGAGGGTGGGAGAATAAGCATTTGGTTGTATAGATCACCTCAATGCCAAGGACCAGGAAAGCAGGATTCTTGTGATAGAGCTGGGGTCCAGGGAGAAATGGTCCAGCACTGATGGGACCCTACAGCCATGGTGCCTCTGTCCAGCTAGCCTCTATGCAGACTGAGCTAAAAATCGTGCTCCCTAGGGTCTAACAAGTTCTCCACCCATGATTCCAATTTGAGGAGCAAAGAATAAATGTGGGAAATTTGCCATGTGGGAGACCACATGTGTGGGAGGTGAGGAAATCCTAAAGGCCCCCTGGGGTTTCTTTGATTTTCCTTTAGACTACAGATACCTATAAATTGATGGTTTGGGTGGTCTCAGAATTTCAAGAAGGGTCTTTGAGCTGCCCAGATTCCAGAAGATTCACTGACAATGACTGTCTCTACAGCCACAGCCTTCAAGGAGAGTGTTCCACATAGATGAAGAGCCGACCCATGCGAAGAGGTCTAGCACATCCCAGTCTGACTTTAGGGGAAATGGTGTTAAAGGAGAGGAAGAAAGAGGTGTGGCTGCCTCAGGCCCTTCCTCTCCTGGTGGACTCTCTTGTTAAGTGTGGGTAAAATAACAACAGTCAAACACACATGTGCCTCTGCCTGCCCCTTCATTATTGAAGGGGAACTTCTCACTGACGTTCTGTGGGATATTGGGAAGGCATTGACGCACCAAGGAAACGTTTCTCAAAAATAGTAGCCCTTGTTCCCTTTCCTCCAGTGCTGATCTCCTGATCTCTGAGAAGTCACCTTTCTAGGCTTCCAGGGTTGTGGGAGAGCTGGAAGGGAGAGCTCACAGTCAAGGGCTGGAACTTCTTCATCACACCTCCCACACATAGTCTCCCACATGGCAGACTGTACTTCCCCCCCCCCACCTTAGGAATCGATTGGGGAATTTGTTAAATGCCCAGGATGAGGCTTACCAGCTTGTGATTGATAAAGACTGTCTGACGAGGGACAGGAACTAGAACTCAGATCCCTGTTGGCTTATCAGTGTCCTCTGCTCTTTGTGAATTACTCAGAAGGCCATACAGACTGAAGTTCACCCCATCCCGGGGAAACCATACCACATTGAATATTTGGATCCTTTTTCCTTACCCCTACTATAAGATGACCCATGCAGGCCAGAAATAACAGACCCCTGAGGCTGTGGAAGTCCCAAATGCCTTTTCTATCCAGGGGCCCCGTGGTTATACTGAGGGCTCTGGTCCTTGGGCTATACCAGTTGCAGCAGCTGAGGTTGGTACATGACGAAGCACTGTGATATGGTATAACTTTTCTATTTAATGGGATTTTCCTAAACCACTAGGAAAAAAAAATAAAAGAAAGACTCCATTAACAACACTACAAAGGCCTTTACTTATTAGTATTTTGGAACAGTGGCAAAACAGTTCTTGAATCTAATTATTGCTGACAAATATGAAAACTGAAATCAAAGTTGAATTTTCAGCCATGGTGCCTCATATGATAGCCTCCTTGGACTTCAGCTGCATCAACACATTTATGTTTCTAGTGGTTTCTGGAGAAGATTGGTTATTTTTCCTTCCACTCCAATATCACGTTCTCTCCTCCCCCAGAGTCCCCTCCACTCCCTCCTCTAGCCAGGACCCTATAAATTTTGAAGCATTAAATCTGACATATTCATCTTGGTGGCTGGCACTAGGTAACTAATTTTATGTTTACCTGTCAGGGATATAGAAATGAGCTGAGCAGGGTGAGGAGACACTCCTCTGTGTCACTATCCTAACCACCACCCTATTCCTCCTCCTCCTCCTCCTC
>NW_022196906.1:23950457-23951522 GCF_008632895.1 Mastomys coucha
TCTTCTTCTTCTTCTTCTTCTTCTTCTTCTTCTATAAAAGTCATTTGACTGATCTAAAATTCCTCGTGATATCAGGACAGGAGAAAAAAAGGACTTGTCAACACCTTTCTTTCTTTTCCCCTATTAAGCATACTGTAAAAATCAATCCCTTTTGTCACCCCGCTCTGCTTGCGAGAATGTTTAATGGATGTCAAGGGAGCTAATGATCGCTGGTAGAAAATTCATTTTAGATTTGCTATTTATAAAGTACTCAGTACTCAGGTGGGAAATTAACATGAAGCGAGGAGTCGGGTGGTGTGGGGGAGGGCTGGCCGTACAGGGCTGGGCCCCTGCCAGGATGCTAGTCACTTTGCAGCACCCAAGGCATCCTGGGGACGAGGAGCACATGTGGCAGGGAGGCTGTGCCAAGGCATCCCAGGGAGAGACAGTGCATCTGTCAGGGAGACTATGTAGGGTAGCCAAACAGTATAGGCTTTAGAATGTACAGACCTCAGTGGTTTGACCTTTTCTGGACAAAATTTTCACAGCAATGAAATAATTTCTACAATGTGTACCTTCCAAGGTTGTGAGAAGTATTAAATAAAATATCACACATAAAACATTTACCAGCTCCTGGCACACAGTGCTAGCACATGGGTAATAAATACTCCGTGCCCCACCCCCACCCCGGCCCCCGACCCCAACGCTGCCTTATGGTTAGGAAGATACCACAGGGTGAATCAGCACCTATGTGTACTCTGGATCTCAGACTAGCCCTACAGGCAGTTGCACTTCCGTGACAGTCACACCTAAGGACCCTGAGCTCCACCAGTTGTCTGTGGCTTCCAGGTAATCTGATCAGTCAAGGTTCTGCAAACTCCACCTCTGCTCCAGCCATCTGGTATTAACACCTCCATGCACAGCCTTGGGGAGTTCTACTAGCTGCATTGCACAGACAAGAGGACTGCAGCAGGTCTCTCGACCCACCCCCCACCCCCAAGCCACTGTGGCCCTGATGTTGCCTACTGGGTACCACACTTTAGGAACCCCAGAGACACCATAAGAACCCACCCATCTCTTTTTTTT